>NC_060154.1:30775611-30786335 GCF_021292245.1 Micropterus dolomieu
GCAAGGTCCCCCTGCTCAAGAAGAAACATGTACAGGCCCGCATGAAGTTCGCCATTCACCACCTGGACGACTCAGAAGAGGCCTGGAAGAAGGTGATGTGGTCAGATGAGACCAAAATAGAACTTTTTGGCCTCAACTCGTCGTGTTTGGAGGGCAAAGAACACCGAGTACAACCCAAAGAACACCATCCCCACCGTCAAGCATGGTGGTGGCAACATCATGCTTTGGGGGTGCTTTTCAGCCAAGGGGACGGGACAACTCCATCGTATTGAGGGGAGGATGGACGGGGCCATGTATCGTGGAATTCTGGACCAACATCTCCTTCCCTCAGTGAGAGAGCTGAAGATGGGTCGAGGATGGGTGTTTCAGCACGACAACGACCCTAAGCACACCGCCAAAGCAACAAAAGAGTGGCTGAAGAAGAAGCACATCAAGGTTCTGGAGTGGCCTAGCCAGTCTCCAGACCTGAATCCAATTGAACATCTTTGGAGGGAGCTTAACATTCGCGTTGCCAGGCGACAACCTCGGAACCTGAATGATTTGGAGGCTGTCTGCAGGGAGGAGTGGGCCAACATCCCTGCCGAAATGTGCACAAACCTTGTCACCAACTATAAAAACCGTTTGACATCTGTGCTGGCCAATAATGGCTTTTCTACAAAATATTAACATGCTGTTTGTCCAGGGGGTCATATACTTGTTTTTCCTCATCAGATGGTTATCAATTTTAATAAATTCATATGATATGATTTTCTGGAATTTTCTATGGGATTCTGTCTTTCACTGTTAGAATGTACATATGATTAAAATTATAGATCGTTGCATTCTTTGTAAGTGGGCAAACCTGCAAAATCAGCAAGGGGTCAAATACTTATTTCCCCCACTGTAGTCATATAGCCATCTCATAAATTTAAGATAACCACTCTGTCTTACTGTACTGTTTTGTTTTCATAACAGATTGACAGCCCAGTTGTTTGAGAAATATGTAGCCCTTTTGTACTCATAAATTTAATGAGTGGGCTCTGGGTTCTTTTACTGTTGTACTATGTTTACTTAAAATGTTAAGTAATATTTTGGATCTCTGCACTGTACTCCCGTTACGCATTAAATACTGCTGTACACATGTGAATAATGAGGCACATACTCAATCACCACTTGAAATAAGGTATAAAGTATAAAAATAACCCTCCCTTTAATAAGGAATAATGAATAAAATAAAACAAAATGTGCTAAAAGACTAAATAAATATAAATTGCACTGCACAAAACACAAAATCTTTCTGCATGGGAAAATACACTTCTCACATGTACCATAAATAAAATGAAATATAAATGTGTAGTAACACTTTTAAACGTTGTAAACATTTTAATAAAACTAAAATAAATTAATTCACTCTTTTTAAGCTATTATGCATTTAAGAACTCATCTATTTTTAGCTTTTACTTCATAAGACTTTTTAATGCATCTTATTATTTATCCGGGCTACAAATATATGATGCCACTGTGAATGCTTACATTCCAGTGGTGATAGGATTGCTACAAAGCATTACTGAATGTAAAAACAGAGAAAAGAGGTGGCGATTATCTAAAAAGACTGTCCTTATGTGAAAGATGGCCACATTAGCAAGCAACAAAGACAAATATCAAGATTTTGAGGAGTATTTTATGCAGCCAACAAAGATGCATCTAAGAAATAATAAGATGGCCTTCAAGATGACAAGAAAATAGAACAACAAACAAGTGAGAAAACACAGTGGTGACAGAACCAGGGTTCTTGATATTTCCAAGAAAGCCACAAAAGCAGAGATTCTGTCACATGCTAACAAGCTATTTTTCCCCAGTGAGAAATCGGGAAAGGGAAAATGGGAAGAGTTCAGTCACAACATTGTTGACTTTCCGGAAGCATACCTTGATGAGGGTGTGGGAGAGCGAGACACATCAAATTAGTATATTAAGATTTTACTTGTACACAGAGCACCTGATGAAGTGTTCACAGAAATGGCGGAAGGAGCTGATATATAGATGCAGCGAGGTCAGATGATCAGAAAGAAGAAAAGAGCAAAGAAAACAGAAGACAGTGAAATGCAGACACACACTGTGGAAGACAATGAGCAAACTACTACAAAGATGTCAGCTTTTGTCTCTCCTGGTGTGGAGATTCTTGATCTAAGGATCTAATACATCGGAGGTCATTTGTGGTCCTTTTCATGGTGGACCATTTTGAGATGATCTTGATGATACAATCTTACATAAGCCTTTTCCTCCCGAGGGAAGAGACACAACTAAGCATCAACACCTCAACTCCTATTCATTCTGAGATAATGCCTGCTTGCCCACCAAGTCCTAACCATGAACCTTTGCGTGTGACTATGGAACTTCACAAAGTCAATCTCTCAGATTAACTGATTACCCAATTCAAGGATGACCTTCTCTGTGAAATTCAGCTTCATTAATGAAATGGGGCCAGATGCTGATGATGTGTCCGGGGATGTATATTCTGCCTTCTGGACAGAGTTTTAGACAATCCCCAAATGGTAAGAGAAAGAATGGAAATCTGTTGGTAGGATACTGGTCAAGGGATTACAGTTTTTTACAATCGCTAACATCCTTTTGTCCAATCTGTAGTCACATTTTCAAAATTCTTACACAATTAGCCCCAACATCTGTCTTTTCAGGACCATACCATTCACACAATTCATGTTGTTTCCACAGAATATACAGTCAGTTAAACCATTTTTTATTTATGTAAAAGCTTACCCAATACCAAAACTGTTATTTTCAAATGCTTGCACACAACATGTCAGAAATGAAGACACAATTTCAAAACTTTTAATAATGTATAAAGCCTCTACTTCAGATACACAAGCTCACAAACAGCTGATAAGCATAAAACCAGGGCTCCAGACTAACTTTTCCATTAGTAGCACTTGTGCTACCAACTTTCTCTGTTGGTAACAGCAGCACATTATTTGGTCGCACTTGCACCCCTGCTTTTTTTGGTACAGATATTAATCAGTGATCGCTGGTAAGAAGTATGGAGGGGCTCAGTGTTTCTGTTGATGAATCAGTCCCAGCAAGTTTTTGTTTCTCACTGTTGTTGTGCAACTTCAAAGTTTCAAGCAAAAACTGTGTTGACCCGGTGACAAGTTTAGAGTTGCCTGCAATGGACTTACATTGCCTTCAATATAAACACTGCAAAGCATTCCCCTCGTACCACAAACAGCCGGATTCCCATCCTGGCTCTGGCTAAATCTACATCTGTATTGTAATTTGGTTGAAATAGATCAACCATATACACAGACATAGACAGGTGTTGAAATTCTTTCAATTACATACAATGCAGTAGAAAGGGGACTTTCTAGAGGTAAACTAATCCAATGTGGATACAGAACAACACAAAGGAGGAGAGAAAGAAAGAATAATGTTCGAACAAGGAAGAGGAATATCTGTAGCAGGGAGAGGAGTAGTGGAACCAGGGTAAGTGTTTCTGTCCAGGTACTAGGGCTGCACGATTAATCTAATCGTAATGTCATCTTGTGCGATTACATAACCGCAAAAAGGTGCGATTTAATTAAACAAAACATGTGACACACTGTGTGCAGCAGTCTGCTCATTATCCACGGTCACAAAAACAATCGTGACGGGAGGTCACGTGTAAAATGGAAGATGAGGAGCAAGCTGACAGCGCTGGAAAAAAAAAATACAATCTCAGATAAATGATGATATTTGGGATTCAGGCTCAGTATTTTTTTTTCTTTTAAAAATGTTCTATTCAATAATGACAAACTGTTTAAAAATATATATTTTTAAACCTTGAGCTTTAAAAAAGCTTTATTCAGATACTCTAGCATGTTTTTTTCTAGCTGTAAAGAGAAGTTCACAAAATTTAGATAAAAAATACAACAACACAATTCACAAGGAAGATTGTCGGCCACTTCTCTCACAGCTGGAAGAAATGAGTGGCCTTAAGGGAGGCACAGAGAGAGCTCAACCTTCCAGAGCATTTTAGTTTGTTACTTAGAAGTTTAATTAGAAGTTTTGAGAATGTTTTTGCTTCATTATTATTATTAGAATATAACGGGCCTCACTGGACTGAGAAAATGGGAAACAAAAATTAATAGTTACCAGCAAGGTCATTGTCATGCACCTATCTTTTTGGCAAATTTGAGCAAAGCACCTTACCAAACTATGAAAACTTATTTTTAAATACCAATGGAATGGTACAACTATTATTTAACTGACCTCTACATCAGGGGTCCTCAACTACATTTGTTCAAGAGCACAAATTTTTCTAAGCACACTGTGGGGGCCGGACTTTCAAAAAAAAATTCTAATTGACACATTATTGTTTAATGTTTTCAACTTTCTCAAAATGGACATTTTTATTAGCTTATATTAGTGTGAACAGACTCCTAAAAAACATAGGCATAAATCTATAATGATAAATCTACACAGGCTACTACAGAGGCCTACTAAACTAGAAAATGCTCTCAGACCACAGCCTTTGAGGTCACTCTACAGCAGCTGTTGTCACAGGTCTGCGGTGAAGGAAAAAGCTTCACAAAAGTCATTATTAAACATGTGGCTCTCTTCCTTCCTACCTTGCTATCATCTGCTCACAAATTCCCTTTCTTCCACCTGAAAGCATGTGTTCCCCAAGAGTAAACAAGGAGAGGGCAATGAAATATGGCAGTCTCCCTTGAAAATTGGGAGTAGGAGCTAACCAGGGCTAACCAGAGCTGACCTCTGTGGCTTGTTTACTTCTGTACAACAGCGTGCTGTGTGTGACGTCGTATTATTCTTCTGCGCATGTGGGTCCCTTTCAGGCCGTGGACCGTTCCCACAGCAGTTTGATATGGGCCACATGCAGGACTGCCCCCAGTTCTTTACATAAAGATGATATGGAGTTCAGATGGGAGACGATCATCAATTATTAAAAGAGTTGTTTGTTAATTATTACTTAAACACAATATTTCTGTCAACCATTTACAGTAAAATACATGGTCCATAACATTTTCCACCCTTAGAAAAGTACAATTATATTGTTTTTTGTTATCGATTGTGTGTGGGTGTCATTTGATCCAGTAGAACAACTTCCATCTATCCCTCCATCAATTATTTATCACTTATCCAGGTTCGGGTTGCAGTGGCAGCAGGCTGAGCAGGGTATTCCAGACATCCCTCTGCCCAGCCACACTTTCCAACTCCCCCCAAGGCATTTCCAGGCCAGATGAGATATGTAATCCCTCCAGCAAGTTCTGGGTCTACCCTGGGGTCTCCTCCCAGATAAACATGCCCAGAAGACATCCTTATCAGATGCCCGAACCACCTTTATACCCTTTATACCTAGGAAACAACCTTCTTCAATGTATATCCTATAGTTGGCGCAACAAAACACTGTATGACAACCAGACACAAAGACACTGTTGCCCAGTCCGATACTTTCTCACCGTCAGCCCAATAACATTCCTTTTACTGGTCACTTTGTGTTTTAAGGCCACATGGACCTAAATGTTGGAACACTTTCATCAAGTTGAAGCCATTGCCTTATAAATAATAGTCCTTCTGCCGACCCAACGCACTCTACTTGCTCCTTTTCATTGCAGTGTGCTCACACCTCCTCATTTACACACAGCTTGAAAAGCCTAATGGAAAATGTAAAAGATACCATTTAAAATGTTTCCTCTATTTAAGCTGTATGTAAACTGTCACCACTGTTCATAGTTACAATACCCCCCAAAAGTTTAAAATAGTTTATTTTATCCCTCAAAACCAAATCTCAGTAAATACAGTTTGGGGCTATAAAGAGGTTAGTTTATGTTCAGTTTAACATGTGTATCTCACACATCCAACAACAGGAACGTAATTTCTGTGTTAACCAATTCCAAAGTTGAGCCTTGCTGGCATCATTGCTTAAGATTCTTCAGATTTGCTGGGATTGTACTGTAGAGATGTATAGTAGATATGAGCAGAAGACACATCATTCTAAACAGGTTGTTAAAAACTTACAAAAGAGGAAGAGCACCTCACTAGGAGTAAGTATGGATCTCAAACACAGTGAAATATCTACAAATAATGTTTTTTCCCCCAGCAACAATGAGATGAATGATCTCTCTTTTTGGTTCTTCCTCATGGACTGAAGGAACAAATGAAGGAGTGCAAGCTGGCCCAAAGATGGCACTCACACCAAAACAGTACCAGATGACACATTCCAAAGCTTCATGACCAGTCAGGCTCTTAATGTCTGCTGGCCAGTCTTCACTTCAGCTGAATTTAACAAGCAAATAAAAATCTGTCACAAAAATATATGTACAATACATACACTGTATGAAAGGTACCATACATACATATGTAACAAATAAATTGTAACAAGTTTGTTTTGGTTTGAGAGGAGAACACAGAAAAAAGAAGCCACACACAAGTGAAGATGGTCAGTGTAGAGATGCAGAGATATTCAAATCTACAACTTGCTCTCATGTGGCTCCTGTAGGTAGGTTCATTTGGTCAGGACCAAGGGAAAACAATTATACATTGTTGCATTTTAGCTCTGGTCTGGTTCATGTTCGCACCCTGTCATCCTGCATCGTCAGCACATCATCAGGACCCATGTGTGGAAATCGCAGTTTGTGCGGGCCTATGAATTAAGTGAAACTAAGTAAAATGGGTTATTATTACTCGTTAATATGGATAATAGTAAACATGCAAAGACATTTATTGAGCACAGAATAGATTTTTGTTTTCACAGTGAAATTATTATTATTATTTTATTTTTATTTTTATCCAAATATTCCATAGCTTGCTTAGGAATGAGGCACAAATATAAAGCCATATGTAAGGGCATTGGGCTTCATTCACCAACCATTTTTAAGAACAAATTTCTTCTTTGGGATTTGTTCTTGGGTAAGGAGCAGAGTCTGCGCACACTCAAGAGTTTGTTTGTTTTAAATAAATACACTCCTAGGACAGGACGACAGAGTTTCTGTCCAAGTTCAAGAGCAATTTATTGCTTGTATTGTAAATAAAGCCTTTTTACATAATTTCCCTTTTACGGTGTGATTTATTTTGTTCTGCTACGTCCTCTTCGCTCCCAGCAGAACATATACGGTGATAAGTGATTATTTATTGCTTACAATAAATCTCAAGAAATACATCATTCACTCAAACAGGTTTCAGTGCATGTATTTATTTTTGTTAAATTTTTTAACTGTCTCAGCGATGTTATATCTGTGTAGGTGCTTGGGCCATTCTCAAGAATAATTTCATTCCATGCATTGGTTTTGTTTTATACTTTACATCCACTGCTGACGCTTCTAAGTATGATGCCTCATTTGCTAGTTACTTCTTACAGCTTTAGGCCTACCTCCTCTTTCGAACTACAGATGTTTTTCTTCCTTTTGGAGTCGAGGGCCCAACTGTCTTTACAACTTTCCTTTAGGCAGTTCTCTATCTGTGCTCTGTGTGCACACGGGCAGGTGTCATGCCCTTATATGGGGCGTGCAGTTTGCAGTTTAAGAACACATCACGAATCAGACGTAGACTTTTCCGTGTCCACCAAAACATTATTTCCTGAGGCCAGCGTTTTTTCAGTTCATTGGAACAAAAACCCCACCGAACCCACTCAGCTCTTGAACGAAACGATGTGCCTCCTCGCCGAGTTAGGTGTTTTCAGAACAGTAGCTGGTGTTTTCAGCTGGTAAAAAACGCTTTGGTGGACACAGGCCCTAAAGAACTAATTCAAGAAAAACACCATGTTTCTTATTATTACACAAAACTCATTCACTTGTCACATAACAGTTAAAGAGGTGGTATTCTGCTCATTTTCAGGTTCAAAATCTTATTTAAGGGTTGTACCAGAACAGGTTTACATGGTTTAATTTTCAAAAAACACCATATTTTTCTCATACTGCACATTGCTGCAGCTCCTCTTTTCACCCTGTGTGTTGTACGCTCCGCTCTTGAGCTACAGAATGATGCATCTTACTTGTACAAAATCTTTGTTGGGAGTTGCACATACGCAGTTCCCAGGTAAGGACTACTAGCCAATCAGAAGCAGAGAAGGGCAGGTCGTAAGAAACAAGGTAGTGTGATCCAAATCAAAGCCGCCTCAGACTGCGATGTTACCTAGCAGATGTTATAAGTTACTCAAGTCCACAACCACACAACATCATTGTTCCACATCTTACCATCAGGACTAAACGTTGAACTGTTGCCGGTGTTCTGACGATCTGTGCTGCATTGCCGAAAAATGCTACCATAGCGCAAATCAATAGACTCGACTCTACTCGGCCCTGCTCCGTTTTCCATTGCAGATAGTACCCAGAGATAGTAAGTAGCTGGTCATCATAGCGACGCCACACACAATTGCAGCGACGTAATGTTCAATGCGACACACACACCAGCGATCCACACAGCTTTCTCTTTTTTAAGTTAAAACGTTTCAACCTTCCTCAGAATGTAAAGACAGACACACCTTCCAGCTGTGTTTTCCTCTGCCGTTGTTGCTGCAGCGGTCTGTGTGACGGCGGGAGCAGAGGGCTCTGTGAGCGGGCGGCTGGCCGGCCTCACACGCTCCTCCGCAGGCTTCCCCCCGCAGCCACTTGCGCAGCTCCTCAACTCCGAAAATATTTAAGCATTTTTGTTCCGCCATCACTTCTCTAAAACTGTCAATATTGGAAATCTACACAGCTGATTTCTCACCTCAAAACTTCTCAGAAGTGGATTTAGTGATGAAATTCCATACGAAAACTGTAAAATGTAAAACTTTCTGTTGCTGGCCTCTGTCTGGTGCAGCTATGATGATGCAGTGAATATTCTCTCTGACCAATCAGCAGTCTGTCGTGTTTTCACGTTACATTTTAGTTTCCCTCAGCTCGCTTGGAACCTCGACGGAGGTGAGGTGATACGAAAAAAAGTACCTAGAAGCAGGTAGGTCCAACATTTCTACAATGGAAACCCAAACAAAGGCGAGTCGAGCCAAAGGGCCTCCGCTCAGACTAGCTTGGTCTGAGGGCGTGCCTGACCCCGCTAGCCGCTTGGCAAGCTTTATGAAGTGTTTTCATTGTGACGTCACAAGTAAAGGAAGTGAAGGGCTGGACTACAAACGAGCTGTTTTCAAGCAGTTCAGAGCAGAGCTTTCTGTGGGAGATGGGAACTGCCTTTGGGCTGGACTTTGGGCTTTTTCACTTTGCAAACCTGTTACATGCACAAAAAAGATAGATAACTCAATAAAGGAGAGGGAAAAAGCTAAAAAGCAGAATACCACCACTTTAAACCAAAATGCTAACGCAAGTACAAGCGACTGGGCTCCCTCAAACGAGGGCTCATTATCAGGGCTACTGCTCGATGCTCCTACTAATACTACAGCACTGGCAGGTGTAAACATTCCCTTAGCTCCTAACCTGGCAGATAACACAGTTAGTAATAAACACATACAGAACCTCACATTTCCACAGAAGTACAATATAAACATCGCCCATGCCCAGTATACAGTAATTAACATCACCAGTTTCCTGTAAAATGCAAAAATAGCAATTTAGGTTGACTAGGTTGATTGCTACACACCGTTTTCTGCTTACCTCTTGTAAACATAGAACCTCATTATCTGACTTCTAAACACTTACTTATGGAACACATAGGAAACATAAAAAACATTAAAATTAATAATAAATTATTAAATTACATTTTACAACCTATTAAACACTCAACTTTTTAAATAAAATTTATTTATAATGTATACATGACTTACTGTGCCAGAAATGCAATGAAAAACTTAAAAAACATACCTGTGATTCTGATTCAGATACATGAGGCTGGAGTTTGTGTCCCATCAAATCTGTAATAACTGTTCCTCTTTATATAACCGCAATCTTTCCCTATAACTTTAACCAAGTGTTTTAATAGCCTAATAGTTTATTTTACACAACCATGATAACAACCTCAGTCTAAACTTTACCAGCATTGTGGTGATGTTGTAGAAAGTGAGATTGTGTAAAACATTGACATTGGACCCCCCCAAAAAAGGTTGGAACTGAATAATAATAATAATAATAATAATCCTTATTTGTAGAGCACTTTTCAAAAACAAGTTACAAAGTGCTTTAACAAGTGTAAAGAATAATACAAAAAAAAAAAGATAAGAGCATGAAAATTTAATATAAAATTAGTAAAATACAATAAAATAAAAGGGATAAAATAAAGTCAAATAAGATCGGGAAAAGCTCTCCTATAAAAGTATGTTTTAAGAAGGGACTTAAAAGAGTTCACTGACTCAGCCGACCTGATTTCCTCGGGCAGGCTGTTCCAGAGCCTCGGGGCCCAGACAGCAAACGCTCTGTCCCCTTTAGTTTTCAGTCGAGACTCTGGAACAGACAACAGACCTCTGCCCGAGGATCTCAAGGTACGTGCTGGTGCATATGGGACTAAAAGGTCAGAAATATAACAAGGCGAGAGACCATGAAGAGCTTTAAAAGTGATCAATAAAATTTTAAAGTCAATTCTAAAACATACTGGGAGCCAGTGTAATGAAGCTAAAATAGGAGTAATGTGGTCATATTTCTTTGTTCTGGTTAAAAGCCTGGAAGCTGAGTTCTGGACAGTCTGGAGTCGATCAATAGATTTTTGGGTTAAACAGGTGAAAAGGCTGTTGCAATAATCCAGGCGTGATGAGATGAAGGCGTGTAAAATGGTCTCGGTGTCCTTAAAAGTTAACATAGATCGAATTTTAGCTA
>NC_060154.1:30786435-30809083 GCF_021292245.1 Micropterus dolomieu
GTGTGCAGTCCTCAAGGGGCAGAGTTATCTCGGCTTGCATAGTCACCGGAGCTTTGTTGCGATCAGTAGCGTTGATCGCGTTTTTACGGTCATCTATCTTAAAATCCATGTCGGATGACTAAAATCCTTAACCCACGTAAAACTTAAATAAAGTTAAGTTAAATAAAAGGATATAAAAAATGTAACGAAAAAAGTGGATTAAAAGTGGATAAGAGTCCGGTTCAAGACGGAGCTTCCGACAGGTGGCTACAGACGCCAACGCATGCGCAGAGTGCAGATTACGTCAGCAATTACGTCAGAGATCTTGTGACAAGATGATGCAATCCAGTGGATCATATAACCTGTGTTTTTAATCAGATAATGATAAAATACATTACAATAATTAATATTGGTTGTGGCTGGTCTAGATTGACTAAAATATTTTGAAATAACAATTAAACAATATTATATGGCCACTTATGACTGAAAAAGACATTAAGTTTTCATTGAAAACTACATTAAAATACTTTTTTTGACGAAGATGCTATAAATTGACTAAAAAACAGGACGAGGTTTACTAAATATTATAAAATACTAACATTGACATTTGACAAAGGACTAAGACTAAAATTTAAAAATAAATAAATTAAGTTAATTAGACAAAATTAACACTACTTCAAACTTCAAGTATCAAGGTGGGCTTTTAATTGCTGCACTGCCTGATAAAAGACAGGATCCTGAAATCCTATTATAGCTTCCTTACAACTCATTTGCTAATTTTCTCCTCATCAAGTCTATAATATGATGGATGAGGAGCTTAGCCAGGAGAAACAATGCTGCCTGTTTGTGAGATATAAATGCATCTTATCCTTAAAACAGGAACTATTGGCTAGTGTGCCTTTCTTTGTGATGAGACACATTGTTCTACACGCAGACAAATGCATACCCCTGCCAATTCTCCTTTTGTGCAATCTCCACCTAAGCTTCCATACTATAATACACAGACTGAATAGAAAATGTGACCCAAATCTTGGTGGAGATACAGTGCAGACTGCATTCTGCAGCAGAGTATTCAAAATAAATCCATGATGAATGAGAGTATCCTGACCTGGTTAGTGAGCATTTAAGGTATAATACCAGAGCAGAGCAGCTGCTTCAATAAGCTTAGCCTGTTGAGAGTGGAGACTCAGACTCCTGATGTACCATAGCACAGAGAACTTATTTCACATGGTGTATTGCAAAGACACAATTTCAAATAAACAGGAGCACTGCCTGCTTATTCAAGCTGCAGTTCCTGACCCCTTGAACTTATTTTGAACTGTTTTATTTTCTGAAAACACAGTGACACTAACACTACTGCCAGCCCCATCCTCCACTTCATTAGGTAACCAGCTCTGCTTTTCCTTTCTCAGCGGGTACTTCTTTTTAGGACTCAGTAATAGACAGATTTATTGCTATGACTTTTTCACTTCATGGAGTGTTTTCATCCAGCAGACTACAACACCGAGTCATGTGGTATTTATTCTTAGTCAAGTACATACTGGTGTGATGTACTGCATTTCCACACTTAAAGAAAATCACAGTCACAGTTGGAAGAACTGCAGCAGAAAGGTTCAAGAACAGATTTTGACAAAAAGCTGACTTAACTGAATTCATATTTACTTCATTAAATGAAAATACAACTAAAAACTGTTGGGCATTTTTTTGATTAAGTCTACCATCCACGTTTTTGAGACAATAGATTGCCTTATAGGCCACTTCCACAGCTTTTTCTGTAAACAAATCAACACTCTGTCATCAGGTCCACAACATCCCTGTACAAATGAAGAGGAATCATTCATTACACTGGATGGGGCATTTACCTACCCAGAACGAGGCCTTTAGCAATGGTAGCTAGTGGCATCGACAATGCCAAAAGAAAAAAGTCACCATGAGGACTATTTCAGCTACAGACAGTTTCAATCCACCCACTTGGATTCCACACGAAATGATCAGCAGATGACATGAATAGGCCTTTTCAATTACGATAGCTCAACAACCTGCAACCTGGAGCTGGGCACAATCTGAGCCTTCATAAACCTCGGTTTGGTCTATGTTCCAATAGTAACATTTCACTATTAGCCAAGCTAGCACTCTGTGCTTGTGTAAAACATCGACAGAGGATGAAAGACTGCTGAACAGAGCAGATTAAAATACAGCTTTCTACATGCGACTCATTCTAATGCATCAGAAACATACCCATTAACATCACTGCTGCTTCCACCATACTTGTAATCGGTACTAGCAATGACACAGAAACGAGACAGAAACACTACATTGGGGACTGGTTCCAGGGATCTTGCAAAATCACGTTTTCCCATTGGCTGTATGTGCAGTCACTGGATTTGTGGTGCGTCAAGCACAATAAACTATTACACTTTACAGTTATTTATGATACAGTTTATTACAATTTCCCATAATAAAAATGAAATCTAAGCAGGTATTTTTACTCCCTTACATCCACCCCCCATTTCCACCAGTGGGTATATATGTGAATGCTTTTTGTGAAATAAGTGCCATCTCATGGTGACACACTGCAAGTGAATGAATAGGAGTGTATACAGTGGAACGCCCAGTGGCAGGGAGTTGACTGAAAACTGGTTCCCAGCTGGCTGTGATGAAGAAATTCACATTTGAGCAGTGGAGACTTGCTAATTGAGTCACATCTGTGAGCAGCTCCTGACCCCCCACTGGTTCAGCCCATTGATCTTGTCATAAGTTGTTCTTGTCATATACCAAATGTATGTCTCCCGCCCCCTGTGAATTGACCCTTTGATCCTGTAAGCTGTGTGCCAATTATAGGTCTGAATGCAAACTCCCCCTCCTTCCTGCATTTTGGCTCCATTTGTAATTGTGTTCTGTCTGATCACTGCCTTACATTAACCCTACTATTTACATATTGCCTAATAACTGTTTTGGTTTACTGTATTAAAGGGGCTATATGTAGTTTTTTAAAATTAAATTCATCACTGTTTTATTGCCTATTTGTTAACGGGTTGTAATGTCACATTAAAATTAACCACACACCGGCTTTATCATTCTCTTGGAACAGAAACCCATTGCAGAGATGCTCACAAGTCTCTGAGCTAGAGTACTGAGTTAGATGGCCAATGCTGAGCTAAACATGTTCACTAACCTCAGGTTACTAACATATTTTGCATTCAGCCCTTCTTTTGTTGTGGTCTTGTTATATGAAGCTTTAAAGCCAAAGTTTATGATGAATAGCACAGCAGCTGCGGTGTTTGTTGTCCTCTCTCACGAGCGGCCGTGTGCAACAGATGGGAGGAATAACGGCACGCTCATCAGAAAAATATAAAATGTTCACGAGTCTCGCACCTCGAGTCTGAGTCAAGTCTGAAGTCTTTTGAGGACGAGTCTCGAGTCGAGTCTCATGTCACTGTGTGTGCGACACTGTGTGTGAGCTTGCTTCATTTAATTTGTGCTGGGTCAGCTCACCTGATCAGATACCTTCATCAAGGGGCCAGCATGCTTCAACAAACTCACACCACTACAGCAAAATTCTGAACTGGACTTGAATTATTTTCAGCTGGCTGCCGTGAGACCATAGAGACCATAGTTTTGGTGCTATCCCTAAGAGGATTTATGGATGTTTATAATAGGCTGTCACTGGGAAGAGTGAGTTGTGCTGATTCTAGAGGTATGTTCATAACACCAGCATGTTCAAATTAGACTAATTTATGACTGAGAAGAAGTGGTGCAATTTTGATAGCAATCATAGCATCAACTGGATGCTAAGTATAAGTGTAAGGTCTAAATAGACCAACAAAAATAAAAGGATTTTCCCCCCCCTCTCACTCACATACATTAACATCCTCTGCTGCACACAGACTTCTAAAACAGTGTGTTAATTACTTTAAGCATGCTAACAGATGACTGAAAGGCACTGTGCCACGTGGGCCATTTAGCTGCTACTGTACCTTGAGATGACAGGACAAACATTCATCAGCTTCCTCATGAGTGACACATTCACAGACGCACACAAACTGTACAAATAGTAAAGGTAGCAGCCCACTGCACAACACATCCCTCTAGGGCACTGTTCTTTCTGTTTACTCTGCTGCTGTCTCCCCCTCCCATCACACATTGGTCTGTGTGTGTGTGTGTGTGTGTGTGTGTGTGTGTGTGTCATAAGGAGCTCCAGGAGTGTAAGGCACTGTGGCTTAAGGACATGACAATACATAGAAGTGTAACTCAAGCAGCTCAAGAGAACATAGAAAGCATACAAAGCTGTTGACTGTGTGTGTGACAGTACTGAAACAATGAAGAGCTGCAGGGTGGAAACCGGGTGGCCACAGTCACATCCTCGGACAGAGCTGTCCCGACTTCACTAGTTTACATCTCATGGAATCTCAAATAGACTAAGACAGCATTGACCTCTCTAGTACTGACACCATGAACAGGGGATGACCCGCTCTGCCTCCTGAGCGACAGCGCTCTGTTTGCTGGTCAGCAACTATTTAAAGGCAGGGTAGGCAAGTAGCTTCTAAAACACTTTTTGTCATATTTGTTGAAACTGTCTATATACACCAATGCATATTAAAAAGTTAGGTGCACTGATAAAGAGAGTATAAAAATCGGCTGTCTGTAGTCCTCTCAGGGCTGCAGTAAAGCCACTCGTTCCATTCGGACCGAATGCAATGATTGGCTGGCTGACTGTCACTCTGCCTCGCTGCCATGGCTACCAGCCCTGCTGCTACAGGAGCTGCCCCCGTGCGCGCACCCGTCAGCTCTCAGACCCGACGAGCAAAGCGTTCAGACCGGTGGGTGATACCTGCATGGCTTTTCAACGATAGTGACAACTAAGGAACACCGAGGGGCTGACACACACCGTGGTGGTTTTATTTCTGCTGGACAGGTAATGTGGCTTTTATCATTTTGATGTTTCTTTCATCGCTAGCAAACGTAGCTACCTACGCATAGAGCTAACGGTAGCTACCTACTTAGCATTCAGCTAACTGTTGCTTCGAGTGCAGGCTGGTGTAGCAGTCAGAGTAGAGACGATGAATTCTATCTAGCTGTAGGTGAGCTGGAACAGCAGCGGTGTTTTACTACGCTAACATTAGGTAAGACAATGTAAGTGTAGACTGTGCCGGTTTAGTTATTCACCATATAGGTTTATTGTTATACCATGTTTACACCTAACTTTACGTTATCTTTACCTTGTATCTAATCTGTTTGGGTGATTATCTTGTGTCTGCAGTTGATGTTTGACTGTATGTTACTCTTTTACAAATGTGGTGATGTAGCTGTGTGTTTGTAGTTATGAGAAAGACATTTCAACGTTAGTATACATAAACAATGATGGCTAAAGTTCCCCAAGTATCTGTGTTTCTGGTATATAAGCTACCTATAATATAGTTTGACATTGTTCATAGCTAAACCTACTGTGTGAAAACCTTTTACTGTAATTGGTGCTGTTATGCCATTACTTATTTTACCAGAAGTAAAAAAAAATCCTGTATGTTTTATTTGTACTGTGCCCTCAGGTCACCTGTAGTCATTCATAGTCCTGTACTTCTCACCAGTATACGCTGATCGGACCATGCTGGCTGGCCTGGATTACAACCACTGTGTCCACAGTCCAGCCAGGAGAAAAGCTGATGACACAGTTCAGTATGTTGCATTACAAGTACTCCTATGCATTTTACTCAATACATTTATAAATGATGAGTCAAAAAATATTAAACAGTATGAGGAATACAGATAGACGGTGCTGATTTATTGTTTTGATTGCATTTTATGTGGAAATGCTAACTGCTCTATAAGAGAATGATGTCAGGTATTACAAACTTTTCACTAAGCTGATCCTCCTTTCTGTATTATCAGGTACAGCAAGGTGAACAACAAAAAGTCCAGGAAGTGGAGATTGTACTCATTGAAGGTGGAGGACTACAGTTACATCGCAGACCTCCAGAGTGCCATCCTCCTCCTCTGACAGTTGTCTACTACTGAGGAGATGCCTAGAAGCAGAACCAGGAGACCTGATGATCCCCGTCAACATGGGGTTCACTTTGGTTTTGAAATGTGGTAATCATGTCAGAGAGGTGATTGTGATATATTTAATCATCTCCACAGCAGCGATATGATGCTACATGCAAAGTCTGAACTGTCTTCATAATCACCTTGTCTTTCTTCCTGTATATACTTATTTTTAATGATGCTTAAAATGATGTATTTGTGATATAGGTTGTAGTTTTAGTAGTATTTAATAACAGTAAAGTGTGTTCTGCCCTCTGATTTGTAATCAGTAAAACGGGTTTGTATTGAACTTTTATTTTGAAAGGTGAACCTTTATGTTGATGCTCCAAGAGACATGCCCTGCATGCTGGGTTAGGAAACCCCAATTGATAGTTGCAGGCATAGATGTGCACATGGTCCCCCGAAAGCAATGGCTGTAAGTGTTTTGGCTGTTCAGTACATTATTTGACATGTATAAGTGACCTAGGTTTACTTTCTGTGTACAATGTTAGTTGCAAATGTACAGAATTAAGTTCTAGTGTGACAGAGATGCTAATTTGTGATAAAGATAGGCAAGATGCTAATGGTAACACATAATTAGCATGTAATTTGGTTGACGACTAGTGTTAGCTCTTATTGGCCAGCTGTTTCGTAGTGTCATACAGTAACCTTATTGTTTGTTTCTTAGACATTGTAAGTATTTTCTGCCTTTTGTTTTTTTTTTCAGTTTCACTCATAAGTTTTCACCTGTCAAACATGAATAACAAAGTCAATAAAGGAGCAAGGCGCTCGCTTCCTGGCTCGTGAAAATTGAGTTTGGCTGGCTGTTTACTTACGTTGACATACAAGCTGTATATAACACGTAACGGGAACAGTACAAAGTGTTATACCACATTTGGATGTCATTAATGGAGACATAAGACATAAATATAGTTGTTTGATTGTTTATGCTGCAATTGTAAAAAAAATTTTTTTTTATCATTTTCAATGTTTTATTTAAAAATGAAAATATTATTATATATAGAACAGGGAAAAATATACTTTGTATTTTCTCTACCCTCCTGGGAATAAAACAAAAACAATGTACAGGTATTTATCCACACAGTGGATGGAATTATTTGTGTAGCACTGTGTCAGTTAGTGCCATTACATCTTACACCCTGCTAGGATTAAACCTCTGTATTGTCCTGGTGGATCAGGAGAATAGTTGCATATCTTCCAGAAACTGCAACTCAGTATCACGACTCTGTGTCTAAGTGCTCCACACTGCCACACTACAACCTGTCTGTATGCTGCCTGACTGAACTGTCTGTTACTCTGTCCTGGGTCTGGAAGATCAGCCATGTGTGGTGCATGGAAACCCAGTAGTCTGGATGTTGTCCACAGTGCTCAGATTCTGGTCTGTAAAGGAATACATAGTTGTTAGAACCCCAAATGGGAAAGATCTGTGTAATTGGAAAGAACATTCATCAACATGATCAGATATTTTTATTGAACAGGGGTTTGTTGTTCTCCAGCAGGACTTCTGTGTCCACATTACACACCAGGTCAATGTACATGACACAGATGAGCCGATGGCTGAAGCAGAGCTGTAGTTAGTTGTTGTAATCAGTAAACAAACATTATAGGTCAAACACTCTACACATTATACATTTATAAAGCACTTTATTTTTGACAGTCAAAGGGCTTAAGGGGAAACACCAGAGAAACTTTGAGACAAGTACACTGGGAGACAATAGACTAATATTAAAATATATATACCTGTTCATATGCCGTTGTTGGAGTGTGAAGCTCGACGCAGGTATGTGCTGCTCGGCTTGCACCTCGTCCTCCCCGTCCTGCCTCTTCTTCCACGGACCCTGGCTGCCCTCCCTCCTCTGCTTTGCCTCGACCCCAGGCTCATTATCAGAGACAATGATGCTGTCACAGTGGAAGCTCTAACATGCAAAACAACGTACATGTTAGGAGTAACGTGTAGTGTAACTGATGGAAAAGGGAAAATGTGTATCAGCCTGTTTTTAGCTTTGCCCAATGTTACTGCAGCTGTTAGCACAGCTACCTGTTGCTAACAGTTAGCTAGCCAACTCTAGTCAACGCTAGCCAAGTTTCTCTGTTGGATACTTTCAAAAATGCAGCAGTTTCTTGCTAGTTTCTCAAACTTACCTACCCTGCCTTTAAACCCAAAATACCCGACTTCCTGTTAGGTGCCGGGCATTGCCAGTTTTTAGCCGGTGTTTGATGCACATCCAGCTGGACACCAATTTGTTGTTTTGACCATTGTTTCACTTCATTCTCATCCAGCTTTCTCAACAATACCCAACACATGTGAAACCATCACTTCCAGCCAGAGCTGAAATACAAACCTCAAGCTAGCAAGCACGTCATCTTCAGCAACTGAACCAACATAATGTTAAAATCAGGCATGCAAACTGGTCAGTGGTAAAAAAGGCGAGAAGGATATGCAAGCAAAGAATTGCAATCCAGAAAATTTTGAGCAACATAAAATTCAGGCAGCTTCATGAAAACTTGTCCAAAAACTTGCTACTGACTGGTGCATGCACATTTTTGGGTCATTTTATAATCAGTTGCTTGTTTTGTTTTTTTGCTTAAGTTAAATAAAGAAATAAGTGCAAATAAACCTTTCATAAAGCATTTTCATTTATTATTTAAAATTTCTTATTGTAAGCTATTTTCAGAACATTTTTAACAAATGCTTCAAAAAGTGGTGGGGACAGGTCCACAGTGTAAATGACACTGATGCCGACAGATTTTATCTTGTTGACATTAAACTATACGACATCCAGGTTGATGCCGCTGGCCTCCATAAACTAACAATTAGCTTAGCTAACATTATTGGTTAATAACAGCGGGCTATGTTATAAAGTTGGCAACATTACTGTATCTGACAGGACAGTTAACGTTGTACTGTAAGCTAGCTTACACGTGTCTTTGGGCTTGCGTTACGACCATAGACTGTAGTTTCCAATGGGCGGTGTGTTCAGCTGTCAGACTTGACTTGCCCTACTCTGCCTCTGATTGGTTGTCAGGTTGAGGCATTAGAAGTGATGATTGGTTAGGCAGAGCCAGTTGTAAAGTTACAAAAAGCTCATGCTAGAGTGGACTCACAACAGGTAAATGCAGAAAATATTTTTTCATGGGTTCTACATAAATCACGTAGATGATTTGGTTTCAAAATGGCAAAAGGTAAGGATTTTAAAAGCTTTGGAAATAATTTTCCAGGACAACATAAGATTTTCAAAGACTGGAAAATTGGACAGCTGTTTTCCAGGTTTTCCAGGATGCGTGGGAACCCTGGTTATACGCCACACAGACACGACCTTTGCATGCTAACTGACTCCTTTTAACTTGGCACCGTTACACAGATCACATACTGTACTTGTAATTTGCTTTGGCCTTAAACACAACCACACACAGTGGAGAGGACCTTTAAAGCTCCCGCTTCACGTGCTCTCTTTGTTCTGACCACGTGTGTTCATGCTCATGCACACAAACCACTTTGTGCTTAAGTTTATACATTGTAGTTAGCTTTCATCTGATGTGTTTTGCTTCTATTAATCTCTTTAGACAAATGCTGGTATGGAGGACTGATTCCAAAAAATTCAGAAATAAATACATAAATAAATAAATGCTCAATAAATAAATAAGCATCCGATTAAATGCACAAAAAAAGTAAATAAATAAATTTAAGCAGTAATTAAATTATACAAGGAGACATAAATGTATATATCTATTTTAATTAGCTTCTTTATTCACCTTTGTAATAATTACCTTATTTATGTATTGTCCATTATAATCTTCAACTTTATTTATTAATTACTTTTTTTTAAAAATGTATTTATTTATGTGTGTGTTTTAATAGTTTTGTCTGTTTTATTCTGTTGCATCTTCTACCCTATTTATTTCCCCAGTGGTATTTATTTCTGCCTGTCCTTTTTACATTTCTCTATGCATTTTTGCCTCATTATGCAAATGAGGAGGGGCTGTGTCTCAAGGGGTGAACTTCTCCCCTATTGGTGGACCAATCAGACAGGAGAGCTCCTACTCTGCCTGCAGACATCAACAATCTTGCTCCTCACACAGTCAGATGGCTTCCTTCAGTGCGCTGAGGTGGAACTCACCTTTCTCAAGTTGTACAGTAATGTCACATATGTGTATGAAGGTGGATCAAACAAGCTAATCTTAAATGTCAAAGTAGAGATGAGCCTAGTAGGCCTATTTATTTTCATTCATTACACAAGATGAATAAACTATGCAGACAGTTCTTGAATGTTCTTCACTTGTTATAGTTACACAGAAATGTGGGCTGAATTAAAAGTATCCACTGTTCTCCCATGCTCTAACACACAGTAACGATGAGATGTGTGCTGTTCTCCCATTCTTCCTCTGTATCTACACATAAACAACAAAGCATGTAAGGGGGAATGTAAAAGGAATTAATTTTATTATTTGGGGATTATTTTCTTTGTTGCTCTCCTCCTTCTTCTTTTCCTCTGAAGAATATGGTTATGTTCTCTGCATGCCTCCTTTTGTGTCTGTGTAAGACATAGAAGTACAGTAACTAGCCTTCATTAAATTATTTTGACTGGTTAAGTGCAGTAAAGTTAACTGTAAATTGACTCCATTACTACACGTAAAACACTTCTTAATAGCAATCACATTTAACAGAAGCACAAAATTCTTCTTAATGGTAACTGTCAAGATTAGTTTATTTGTTAGTCACCACCACTAGCTTAAGAGCTTTAGCCTATATGATAATATACTACATAAATTAGCCTAGCGGCTAGCGGACTTTTACTCTCCTCATAGCTTTACAAATTACACGTATTATTCATAATATTTGTTACTCACCGCTGGTTAAGTCACTGCATCTCCCGACACAACACCACGGTTGAATTTTCACCCTGGATGGCGTTTTTGCGCCATCAGCAGCTGATAACAGCAGAGCAACGAGCTGCGGGAGCATTTACCGCAATGGCGTCGCCAAGTCATTTTTCCGGGGTTTTAGTCCTGAATGTAACTCAACACCAACAACAAAAATATTTTCCAAAGAATGGAGGCTACTCGCAATAATATTGCTACATTTTGTTTGAAGTTCACGTAATGTGACCGCCCACCGTTACTCAGACTGCCTGCACTTAAAGAGAGCACGAGAGAGAGAGAGAGAAAGCGCATTGCTCACAGCTTCAGGGCTTGTCTGCGACTTCTGCATTGCAAAATTGTATTTAGTATATTTAAATATAAATGTTGTTGGTCAGTGTCTAGACAATGTATTAACACAAACGGTTAACAGTCGCCAGACAGTAGTGAGAGAATATTATGACACCTGACGCTCTGTGTCCTGCAGACAGTAACAGCATCCTGGAGACAGTAAAACAGTAGTGTCTCTGTCCCCCTTGCTGTGAGACTGTTTTACTGTCTCCAGGATGCTTCATTCCCTCTAAAGCGGCTGTGAGCTGCACTTTTGCTGAAGTGAACATTTGTGTGGAATTGTGGTGATATTGCTGTCAGATCACTGTCAAAGTGTTTTCAGTTTCGGTTTTCTTCCTCTGATGAAGGGCAGTGCACTCGTTGAGTAGGCTACAGTCCCAGACAGGCTCTGTGTCTGTCAGAGGGTCTAAAGGGGGTAGCCTCAGTACTATAATCTGGCATAGGCTACCGGCCGACAAACCTTTAGGGCCGGTATTACTAGTGTTGTGTTGTTCAAAGAACGTTTCGTTCATAAGACCTAATCGTGTGACTCGGGAGGAACGGGTTGTCTCAGTGAGTGATTCGTTCATTTTCACGTATGCGTGAAGGATCTTGGACTCTTACGTTCACTCGTCACACGGCAGCTGCATGGGCTCCGTCAGCACAGGAAACATAATTGATTAGTTCACAACTCTCAACTGTGGGTCTGTTTGAGTCGGTCATTTGTCACGTGACAGCTCGGCTACAGGGCTGTAGTAAACAGGCAGCACAGGAAACAGAATTGATTAGTTCACGACTCTCAACTGTGGGTCTCTAGGTCTGAGTCGTTCATTTGTCATGTGACAGCTCCTACTGTGGAGCAGGAATGAACGACCCGTTCTCCACTCACATTGGTCCTCCTCAGTCTTTCCTTCACTCGGCAGGCTGAGTGACTGCCAGCGCCAGAGAATGAGAGGCAGGTCGGCTGTCAGGTAACAGTCACTGGACTGACATTATATAGCTATTTTGTTAATTATGTGGTATTTAATAAAGCATAACGTTATTACAGCGCAGTGATGTTGTGCTAAATTAGAGGTTTAACACAGCAGCACTGTAACTTTAGTCCTGCTAGTGTTTAACATTACAGCTAACAACTGATGAGAGTTGTTCTGGGTCCGCTCCACTTCAGAGCCCTGACAGGGTTCTACCTGGAACCGAATTACCTCAGAGGTCGTCTCCTCTCCAAAACAAACAGACCCGGATATTAAAACACAGCCACGTAGCAACGTTAGCGTTAGCCCTGTAAACAGCTAACAGCTGATCCAGGTCCGCCAGAGAACGCAACGTAACTTTTCCTTTCTATTTACCAACAGAGCCGTGCTGTTGTTTCTGATGGGGCCCATTCTGTGTCCAGAACTGCCAAACTGCTGCGTTTACATGTGTTTATTTCTCTGTTCCTCTCTCTGTGCAGGAGTTCTTTAAGAACTTGGTGGCTTGATCCAGATTATTATTAAATTGGTTGAATTTTAATAAGAGTGTTTATTCATATAGTGTATAAGCTTATTACTTCAATATATTTACTGCAAATCTGATTAATATTTTACTCATGGATAGGGATGTTAGGCTACTGTATGAATGAGCACTTTAGAGATAATGATAGTAATTATTTACATAAGCCTTTATATGGCTGGTCTGGTTGTATACTACTCGGGAAAAATTGTGACAATGGAAGGATTTAGTCGGAGTAGTGGTGATTACATATTGACAACATATTTCTGTGGTTTTTACATGATTTGAATTTGATTGTAGGCCCAGGGGGGTTGATATAATGATGATATACAGTAATCAAGAGGTGAATTTGTGCATTATACTTTGTCAAATAAAGCAAGCCATGCAGACTTCCTGTGTTTGAGAACGGCGCTGTTTTTTAATCATCCACTAGAGGGCTGCAGCGCCACAATAACCAGCCTAGTTCAAATGAACGAAATGACTCAAAAGAAGATTAGTTCATTTTAATGAACGAGATTTGAATGAACGAGTCTGTCAAAAGACTCGAACTTGCCATCACTAGGTATTATGTAATTATTTAGGCTATTTATATAGGCCTAACTGATTTTAAAAAAGACCCCCAGATCCCCCAATTGAACATTTCAATACTTCTTTTTAAACTAAATTCAAATTAATTAAGCAATTTATCATTAAGGTGCCACATGCACAAAGACTTTATACTTCAGGCATGCCTACATGTATGTAGACTCGGCTGGGATTAAATTGCATGAGAAAAGTTGATCTACAGGAGAAACATATCTGACATCAATACAGAATGCCTGACAGCCTTACTGCATTATATTAGACTAAATTATTTTATTTTGAATTGTCACCTCAGACATTTCCTCAATAAATTGGTGTAAAAAAATTCACCAGAATGCAGGAAATTAAGTGTTTAAAGTACAAATTTTTCAGGGGGAGGACACCCAGACCCCCCTAGTTAATATTATCAGTGTTAATTATTATCAGAAATGAGACAGTTGTTAGAGTTACTGCGTGGAGGTCATTTACTGTTGCTTTACAGACGTACTTTGGGTAGGTAGCAAAGGGAGGTGGGGGGGTCAAAACAAGTGAAAACAGGTGAAAGCATGAAAGATTTCTGGGCTGGGCTAAGCCCCCAATGTTTCAAGAGCCTGGAAACGCCCCTGTAAATACTCGAATAGGAGTGCACTCCAGATTTAGCCGCGGCTATCTGATGTGGCTCTCAGAAACAACAGCTCACTTTCCACTTTCCTGCAGTTCTGTGTCCGTATAAGTCGCTAAATGAAAACTCTGTAGCTCAGAGCGTCCACATGAAAAAGAAAGAAGACAGGGCTGGTAGTATTGTCTTCAAATAGAGTTTCTAAACACCTCAGCGCACTGAAGGAAGCCATCTGACTGTGTGAGGAGTAAGCTTGTTGATGTGTGCAGGTAGAGAAGGCATAGAGCTCTCCCGTCTGACTGGTCCACCAATAGGGGAGAAGTTCACCCCTTGAGACACAGCCCCTCCTCATTTGCATAATGAGGCAGAAATGCATAGAGAAATGTAAAAAGGACAGGCAGAAATAAATACCACTTGGGAAATAAATAGGGTAGAAGATGCAACGGAATAATAAAAGAGAAATAAATATTAAAACACACACATAAATAAATACATTTAAAAAAGTAGTAATTAATAAATAAAGTTGAAGATTATAACAGACAAATAAAGAAGGTCATTATTACAAAGGTGAATAAATAAATAAGCTAATTAAAATAGGTATTTACATTTATGTCTCCTTGTATAATTTAATTACTGCTAAAATTGATTTAAAATTTATTATTTATTTACTGAGTATTTATTAATTACTGTATTTATTTCTGAATTTGTCAGGATCAGTCCTCCATATACTGTTGGATATACAGTCACAAATAATATCGCACAAACAATCATCTTTTTTGTTTTTATTGAACACACCGTGTAAACATTCACAGAGCAGGTTGGAAAAGTATAATACTATAAATTATATATATACATATAGTACATATATATTATATTATCTAATATTTACTTGAGCCTTTTCGTTTTTTATCTTTAATAAATTTGGAAAGATTTCAAAAAACTTTTGTCATTATGGGGTATTGTTTGTAGAACGTTGAGGAAAATAATGAATTTCATCCATTTTGGAATAAGACTGTAACATAACAAAATGTGGAAAAAGTGAAGCGCTGTGAATACTTTCCAGATGCACTGTTCATCTTTTACAGAATAGACTGGTACCAGGACCAACTGATTCAGTAGCACTTCAATAGCATTACAGTGAATTTAAATTTACCAATTAAAAAAGGTAACTTTAGTGCTAAGTCACTTTTTCAAATATAATAACTATCCTTTTTGCAGACTACAGTATAAGTCTATGCATTTTTAAGGAATTTTGAGAGTAAGAATAATCACTTAGGAAATAATGCTAGTGTCAACAAAAAAATTTAACTAGAATACAACACAAGATAAGTCACAAATATGACAAATATTTTTAAATGACTAAAATACTTTTCAGTTCAGTTTCTTATTGTATTGAAATCACTTTCACTGTCACACAAACTGAACAGAGGAGCACAACTACAGTATATTTCAGGTTTTGCCTTAAATGACCTTGCAAGTGTTCTAACAGTCATTACTCAAGTTCATCCAAACAATAAGCCATGATCTAAAAGTTGCACATGGCACGACAGATAATGTATTAGAATAATGTAGGTCTAGTTAACTTTTACAGAGCAGCAATAGAAAGCATCCTGACTGGAAACATTAGAAACTGGCATGGGATGTGCACGGTCCAGGACAGGTATCTTTGATGTGTGCACACTGACATATGAAAATAAAACACACATGTAGGAATGCATCGGCATATGGCCACACACACACACACACACACACACCCACACACACACACCCACAGGAAGAGCTATAAAAAGGACAAGGATGCCAATTATGCAGATTGACCACTTAATCCCCACTGGTCTGTCTGTCACCTGGCAACAGAGGCGGCCAGAGCAATACAGATCAATACACGTATTACCTGATGTAACAACAGAGACTCAAGGGGGTAGGTACAGTGTGAGAGAGAGAGAGAGAGAGATGCCCGAGGCTAACATGGTGTATCTCACATCAAGATAATAACATGGGTTTTCTGACAGCTGTCCGTATTAAAAACTATGATGGGGGTTAGAAAAGAGGGGAATATGGATGGGGACTGACTGAAAGTGGAGGAAACGCCATGGCAAGGCAGTGAGAAGATAGAGAGACAGACAGCTATACAGGCTGATAAATGATGCGGTGTGTAGTAGTTTAAAGCGTTACTAGTAACTCTAGTGCAACTACACTGTTGTTGTTATTTGGTTGTGAAATGGCCGTGATCAAACGCCCACACGACTCTAGCCTACTTATCAGCTCTAAACCTAAACTAAATTATCCGTTACCCATCCAAAACCCTACGCAGAGTCGCAGTCTAACACCCTTCTCTGCTCCTCCATTTCAGGAGTTACTTAGTGAAAATCCCATAGTGACGGTGTCTGCCCCCCGACCATCGAAATTATTTAAATCAAAGGTAAACAGAAGAGGAGCTGGGCATTAAACCCACAAGAGCAATAGTGCAAACTAATAGGAAAATTAAATGTGGACTCTTAAACATCAGATCTCTCTCTTCTAAAGGTGTACTAGTAAATGAACTAATATCAGATTATGATATTGATTTATTTTGTCTTACTGAAACCTGGCTGGGTGATGGAGAATATGTTAGCCTAAATGAATCCACCCCTCCCAGTCATATTAATACTCACATTCCTCGAGGCACAGGCCGAGGAGGTGGAGTTGCAGCTATCTTCGACTCTAGCCTACTAATCAGCTCTAAACCTAAACTAAATTATAACTCATTTGAAAGCCTTGTTCTTAGTCTTTCGCACCCAAGTTGGAAATCACTGCAACCAATTCTTTTTGTTATAGTGTACCGAGCACCTGGCCGTACTCTGAATTCTTATCTGAATTTGTTTTTGTCAACTCAAGTTATTATTGTAGGGGATTTTAATATTCATTTGGACGTTGAGAATGACAGCTTTAGTACTGCGTATATCTCTCTGTTAGATTCCATTGGCTTCTCTGAGTGTTCATGAACCGACTCACTGTTTTAACCACACCCTCGACCTTGTTTTGGTATATGGTATTGAAATTGAACATTTAATAGTGTTCCCACAGAATCCCTCTTTATCTGACCACTGCTTGATAACTTTTGAGTTTGTATTGCTGAACTACAAGCCATTGGGCAAAAATTTCTATACAAGATGTCTGTCTGATAGTGCTGTAGCTAAATTTAAGGATGCGATTCCATCAGCTCTAAATTCATTATCAAGTCACAAAGTAACGGAGGACTCCTATGCTAATTTCAGTCCCTCCGAAATCGATCATCTTGTTGATAGTGCTGCAGGCTTGCTGCGAATAACACTCGACTCTGTAGCCCCTCTAAAAAAGAAAATAATAAAACAGCTCCATGGTATAATACTGAAACTCACGAATTAAAGTAAATATCGCGGAAACTTGAGAGGAATTGGCATTCCACCAAACTGAAAACAATCGGGCTCACACACCGTGGGTCGCCGGCGAGTTTTCCCTGGCAGTCTTCCGGTTCAGGGTGCCACCGGGGACCTACGCATAACACCAGTCACCAGCCCCGAGGGGCTGAGGAGTATCGGGTTCTTCCGTTCGGCCTAGCACTCTCTCCTCGCACATTCACCAAATGCATGGATGCAGCTCTGGCCCCGCTGATGCTCCAGGGCATCCGCATATTAAACTACATCGACGACTGGCTCATCTTGGCTCAGTCTCGGCATCGAGATGTCGTCCTCGCCCACCTTCAGCGTTTGGGGCTGCGGCTCAACGTGAAGAAGAGCGTGCTGACGCCCGCCCAACGGACTACGTTCCTAGGGGTGGTGTGGGACTCAACGACGATGCGGGCCCACCAATGTGAGGAGTTTTCTGCCCGCTCTCCGTGGTCGCCACGTCCTTGTCAGGACCGACAACACGGAAGTGGTGGCCTATTTGAATCACCAGGGGGGTCTGCGCTTGCGCCCGTTATGCAAACTGGCACATCAGATCCTCCTGTGGTCCCAGCAGAGACTGCTGTCCCTCAGAGCGACATACGTCCCTGGGACCCAGAATCAGGGAGCAGACCTGCTGTTGAGACAGGGGCTGAGGCCCGGGAAATGGAGACTCCACCCCCAGGTGGTGGAGTTATTATGTGAAAGGTTCGGCCCCATAGACATGGACTTGTTTGCGTCTCGAGAGACTACGCACTGTCCCCTGTGGTTCTCCCTCTCGCCCCCAGCCCCGCTAGGGCTGGATGCCATGGTGCAGACGTGGCTGAGGCTGCGCCTGTATGCCTTTCCCTGAGTCGCTCTGCTCCCGGGGGTTTTGGAGCGGGTCCGTCAGGACAGTGTCAGTCTACTGCTGGTAGCCCCGTTTTGGCCGGCCCGAGTGTGGTTCTCGGACATAATATCGCTCCTCGAGGGCCCGCCATGGCAGGTCCCCCTGAGGAGGGGCCAGTTCCTGGAGGCGGGTCTGACGGCGGGGACAGTCGAGACGCTGCTCTGCTCCAGAGCCCCGTCCACGAGAAGGATGTACGGCCTGAAGTGGAATGTGTTGCCACCTGGTGTAGAGAACGGGCGGTGGACCCAGTTACCTGCCCGGTGACTATGGTACTGGAGTTCCTCCAGGACCGTTTCTCTGCTGGCCTTTCCCCATCCACACTCAAGGTGTATGTGGCTGCCATGGCGGTGTTCCACGCCCCTCTGAGGGATGGGCCTCTGGGGAGGCTTCCACTGGTCGTGCGCTTCCTCCGTGGAGCCCGGAGGATGAGACCCGTGACTCGTTCCAGGGTTCCCACTTGGGACCTGGTGGTGGTTCTCGAAGCGCTGGCTGAGGCCCCCTTCGAACCCCTGGAGTCGGCTGAGGCCAAGCACCTGACCCTTAGGATGGCCTTTCTCCTCGCTATCACCTCTCTGAGGAGGGTGGGGATCTCCAGGCACTTTCGGTTTCTCTTCAATGCCTGGAGTTTGCCCCGGGGAGGTTCAGAGCCATCCTGCACTCCTGTCCGGTCTATGTCCCTAAGGTTCCAGGTTGGCAGGGTTTACGGTGCTGCAGGCGTTTCATCCCCACCTCATGTGACGGCGGAGGACGGGAGACTTCATCTGCTCTGACCGGTCAGAGCACTGAGTATTTACACTCTGAGGTCCTCCCGGTGGAGGAAAGCAGACCAGTTGCTGGTGTGTTTCGGGTCCCCCACGGCTGGGCTCCCCGCTTCTAAACACACGATCAGCAACTGGATTGTTCAGACTAATTCCTCAGGTGCGCGGGTTACCTTCACCTATGGTCGTAAGGGCGCACTCTACTCGAGGCATGGCGGCCTCTAGGGCCCTCCTCGTAGGGGCTTCGCTCCAGGATTTGTGTGAGGCAGCTGGCTGGGCCACTCTTCACACTTTCATCCGGTTTTACAGTCTGGACCTTCCTTCTGCACCCGGCACCCGTGCGCTCTCCTCCTAGTCATGCCGTCAGGCTCTGCACGCTGGGGGAAGGCGGGGTTTCAGCACGGCCTAAGTGGGTATCTCGTTCCCATAGTGTCGTCACCAACGCAGTTCGAGTTTCATTGAAGGGGAACGTCTCGGGTTACGTATGTAACCCTAGTTCCCCAAGAAGGGGAACGAGACACTGCGTCGGACCGCCACACCTCACCCCGCCTGGAGTGCCTTGCTTCATAGCAAAAGGGCTAATGTGTCTGGTGTGCCGGCGTGCTTATATACGCCTCCAGTTACGCCGTCACACGCTACCGTTCTAGCAACACCAATAGGATTGGAGTAGTTTCATTCATGTTTCAGCCCTGCCACACCCAAAGGCGTTCCCCTTAGTGTCGTCACCAAAGCAGTGTCTTGTTCCCCTTCTTGGGGAACAAGGGTTGCATACGTAACACGAGACGTTTTCAAACTTATAGGAAGGTCCTCCGTAATGCCAGAGCAGTGTACTACTCGTCATTAATAGAGGAAAATAGGAACAACCCCAGGTTTCTTTTCAGCACTGTAGCCAGGCTGACAGAGTCACAGCTCTATTGAGCCAAGTATTCCCATAGCTCTCAGTAGTTACGACTTCATGAGCTTCTTTAATGATAAAATTCTAACTATTAGAAACTAGGGATGTAACGACATTGACGATCGTAAACGTGTCTCGATATCGTCGTGGTTGGGTTACAACAATAAAAGGACAGGTGTCCGTCAAAAAGCAAGACAAATAAACACAGTCCCGCGGAACAAATCATTGTTAACTACATAGACCATGATCCTTTGCGCTGTGTCGTCACAACAACCGTTGTTAAGCCAATAGGATTGCAAGCTGCACACTGTCCACACAAGCTCACAGCAAGCCAGCATGGCCGACAGCGATACTTGTAAGGATGAAAACAACAACCCCGAAGTTGAGATTGTGCCAGCCCCTGCAGCTTTTAAATCAGATGTCTGGAAACATTTTGGTTTTGCCGTGTCAAAAAACGCAAAAGGAGAGAAGGTGGTGGACAGACAATGAACTATGTGCAAGCACTGCCACAGTAAACTGCGATACAACACGGGAAACACAAGCAACATGCGAAGTCATCTGACGACCCATCATCCGGAAAAGTTTGCAGATTCTCTCACAAAGAATGTCCTGTCAAAAAACCCCGAAGGAGGCATTTTCAACAACTATGCCACACAACAGCGCAAGGGCTCAAGAAATCATGAGGTACATCGCGGAATACATAGCGTGTGATTTACGTCCCTTTTCTGCAGTAGATGGCAAAGGATTTAAAAGTTTAGTGGCCAAGCTTGAGCCGAAGTATCAAATGCCGTCGCGGGCCCACTTTAGTCAAACTGTGTTCCCTGCTCTTTACCGTCAGACAAAAGAACGTGTCATGTTGAACCTTAAACAGTCTGAGTGCATTGCTATTACCACTGATGGGTGGACTTCCAGAGCGACTCACAGTTACATCACTATTACGGCACGTTTTGACGAGTGAATGGGAAATGCAGAGTTACGTTTTACAAACTAGACAGCTTAGCAAATCACACACTGGCGTAAACATAGCCGAAGTCCTTAAATCTGCAGTCAAAGAGTGGGGGCTGGACAAGATTGGAACAAGGATCGCTGTTGTCACTGACAACGCAAGCAACATGCGAGTAGCAGTAAAGGAAGCCGAACTGTCCCCTCACATATGGTGCTTTGCGCACACACTAAACCGGGCCTCCCAAGCAGGTTTAAAGGTGAGCCGCCTCCTCGGTAGAGTCAGACGTGTAGCAAATTTTTTTCACCACAGTTCTACAGCCACAGCCATGCTGACCACCAAACAAAAACTACTCAATCTCCCTGTACATAAACTCATTATTGATGTAGTGACAAGATGGAATAGCTCTCTGGACATGGTGGAGCGATACCTTGAACAACAACAAGCTGTTGCTGCAGCCCTACTGAGTGATGAACTGAGACACAAGTCACGTGAAATTGACACTTTGGACACATCTGACATTGCAAATGCAGAGGATCTTGTGAAGATTCTTTTACCAATAAAAAAGGCCACAACTGTTCTCTGTGATGAGTCGCAACCAACAATATCTCTCATTTCACCACTAAAACAAATGATTCAAGACAGCATGGCCACAGATAAACACGACTCAAATGCCATTGCTCAGATGAAGGCAGCCATTCTGAAGGATCTTACTGACAGATAAGGAGAGGGTGAAAAGTTCATGCAGGAGAGCAGTGCTTTGGATCCATGCTTTCGAACCTTGCAACATCTAGGCAGTGGAGAGAGAGAGGACGTCTTTGAAAGATTAAAGTTCAAAGCATCAGAGATGCAACAACAGGTAAAAAATGTTAATGCTGTGCCATAGAGAAAATTGAGAGAAATACAATAAAATGTAACAAAATGCTAATATAATGTCTTTTTATCATTTATGAACCAGGACCAAGATGTGCTGCCCAGGAGCCCACATCCAGCAGATCTGGACGACAGCAGCGCGAGCTATGTGCCTCCTTAAGAAGCATGCCCTTGAGGACCTCCTTGGCTCTTCTTTTAGCAGTAATCAAGTCACAGGTGGGATTCAGGCAGAAATTGACTCTTACTGCAAAGAAGCATTAGTTTTTCTGTCTGCTTGCCCTCTTAAGTGGTGGAGAGACAATGCAGGGCGGTATCCTATTCTGTCTTGAAAGTCTTGTTCTTAGTCTTTCGCACCCAAGTTGGAAATCACTGCAACCAATTCTTTTTGTTATAGTGTACCGAGCACCTGGCCCGTATTCTGAATTCTTATCTGAATTTGCAGAGTTTTTGTCAACTTTAGTCCTTAAAACGGACAAAGTTATTATTGTAGGGGATTTTAATATTCATGTGGACGTTGAGAATGACAGCTTTAGGACTGCGTTTATCTCTTTATTAGATTCCATCGGCTTCTCTCAGAGTGTTCATGAACCGACTCACTGTTTTAACCACACCCTCGACCTTGTTTTGGTGTATGGTATTGAAATTGAACATTTAGTGGTGTTCCCATAGAATCCCTCTTTATCCGACCACTGTTTGATAACTTTTGAGTTTGTATTGCTGAACTACTCGCCATTGGGCAAAAATTTCTATACAAGATGTCTGTCTGATAGTGCTATAGCTAAATTTAAGGATGCGATTCCATCAGCTCTAAATACATTATCTAGTCACAAAGTAACGGAGGACTCCTATGCTAATTTCAGTCCCTCCCAAATCGATCATCTTGTTGATAGTGCTGCAGGCTCGCTGCGAATGACACTCGACTCTGTAGACCCTCTAAAAAAGAAAATACTAAAACAAAGACGGTTAGCTCCATGGTATAATACTGAAACTCGCAAATTAAAGCAAATATCACG
>NC_060154.1:30809183-30826495 GCF_021292245.1 Micropterus dolomieu
GTGATGTCCAGATGGAACTCATTGACCTGCAGTCTGACACGCTTCTGGCAGAGCACTTCAGGTCAGTCTCACTGCTGGACTTTTACTCCTCCCTCAAAGAGGAGAACTTTCCACACCTGAGGAGGCATGCTCAGAGGATTCTTGTCCTGTTTGGATCTACCTATGTATGTGAACAGACATTCTCAGTGATGAAGTTCAACAAATCCAAACACAGATCCTCTATCACTGATGACCACCTCTCAGCTGTCCTTCGCATAGCCACCTCAGACATTCAGCCAGATTTCAATGCACTTGTTCAAGCCCAGAACAGACTGGATTATTCTCACTGAAGAGGTAAAATGAGATGGAAAACATTACAAGTTTTTGTTTGTTGTATTGCTGTATTCCTATAAACTTGTTCAGCTGTTTGTTGTTTTTCATTGTTTGTGGAGATGAATAAATTAAGTTCAAGTTATTGTTGGTGTGGCCCTCTGACACAATTCAGGTTTCACATGTGGCCCCTTGTAAAAATTATTTGCCCACCTCTGCACTAAGGTAATTTCACAAAAATACCACTATACATTATAGCCCCTTTTCCACTCGCCTCGACTCGCCTTTGTTTGGTTTTCCATTGTAGAAATGTTGTACATGTACCTGCTTCCGGGTCCTTTTTTTCATATCACCTCCGTTGAGGTTCCAAGCGAGCTGAGGGATACTAAAATGTGACATGAAAACACGGCAGACTGCTGATTGGTCAGAGAAAATCATCACTATTCACTACATCATCATTACGTGTGGCTGACAGAGGCCAGCAACAGAAAGTTTTACATTTTACAGTTTTTGTATGGAATTTCATCACTAAATCCACTTCTGAGAAGTTTTGAGGTGAGAAATCAGCTGTGTAGATTTCGAATACTGACAGTTTTACGAAAAGTGATGGCGGAACAAAAATGTGCTTGAAAGTTTTTGGAGTTGGCAGCGGGGGAAGCCTGCGCCAACCCGGCCAGCCGCCCACTCACAGAGCCCTACTGTTCCCACCGTCACACAGACCACTGGAGCAACAACCAATATTACGTAGCTGCAGTACTGGAGGCTGCAGTTTCAGCACCACAGCAATCCTGGGACCGCAGTTCTAGGACCGTAGTTCTTTTGCAACAGTGCCATCTAGTGGAGTGGTGGTGGTAATGCACAGCACTTAAGTTTAAGCACACATTCGGTGATGGTTGTGGTAAGGATAACTGGCTTCGGGGGGGCTGTCAAGAGTAACATAGCTAGCTAGCCAGCCAGCTAGCTGGCAGTATCAAAATAAACAAAGATCTTAGAAATGCAGTTCTGGTCCTAGGATTGCAGTCCTGAAACTGCAGCTTCATACTACTTGCAACAACAGCAGAGGAAAACACAGCTGTAAGGTTTTCATACCGCTTATCTGCATTTACATTCTGAGTAATGTTGAAACGTTAACTTAAAGAGAAAGCTGTGTGGATCGCTGGTGTGTGTGTCGCATTGAACATTACATCGCGGCAGTTGTGTGTAGTGGCGTTATGACGACCAGCTACATTGAGGGCTACTATCTCTGGGTACTATCTGCAATGGAAAATGGTGCACGGCCAAACCGAGTTGAGTAGAGTCGAGTCGAGTTGGCTGGTACTGGTACTGGAAAAGCGCCATATATATCCAAAAATATGTATACACCTTTGTACACACTTTGTTTGGGGCTGTTCTTGGTTAACTGCAAGAAAAATCTACATACTATACTACAAATGTATCAATCTTATTTATTTAGTCAGTTAAAAATTAAGTCTGAGGAACGTCACGGTCATCCTGAATATGGCTAAATCTACTTCTGCTGATGCTCTACCCACAACCCGAATGGGAAACTAGTCTAAAGGATTGTATTAATTTAATACAGCAGATTAAGAAATCCACAACCATTTATAATTAAAATTTTTGTTTTGTACTTTCATTATGTCCTTGTGCAAGAAAGTCTCTAATTTGTTAATGCTAAACTTTTAAATAATCCTAAATCCTAGTTTCTTGTATTCCCTAAATCCCTGGATACTTTTTCTCCTCTCTAATTTTAGTGTGTCAAACAATCAGCACCTGGTAGGTAGGAATGTTACTTTCAATAATCTGTTGGATCATCATCTGATTCTGTCCCTGTTCTTTTTGTGCCCTTTTGGAGGTAAGCTTGGTTAGGGTTATGTATTGTTACTTAGACTTGCCGGAGACAGCAGGCAGGCGAGCACGGGAACAGCCCCCTGGGTAATGCAGTTTATTTAGGGCCATTGTGAATCGCCCAGAGTAACTGACATGGAGAGGGCAGAGAAGAGCATTGGCAGCTTTTGAGAATTACCGATGTACAAGAAAAAGTCATCTTCAAGCAATGGTTCAGGGACACATAAATGAAATAAATGTTATATTATATATGATATAAATAATCTGATTCTAATAAATGATGAAATATGTATAGCCAAATCTTTGGATTTCTCTGTCCCTCTCTCCAGTTTTTCACCTGCATTATGAAATATCAAAATCTGCATGGAAACATAATGCTTTTTCAACGTGTTTTGTTGTAACTCTAATCTACTGGAAACAAAGATGTTGGTAAGCTATACTAGGTCTTGCTTGGACAATACTCTTATATTAGCAGTATTTTTAGATAGTAGTTTAACAGATGAAGCTGTGAGGGAATTTGCTTAGTAGGCTTAATTCAGATAACAGGTGAGACAGGTCACGCTTTGCCTATATCTCACTCCTTGTCAGGGAGATGACAGCTATACTGATAAGGGAGACACTATAGTTCAGCATCAGGCTAGCATATAACAGTGTTTTTTAAGAGTCTTACATGTTTACAGAAGTGTGAAGAGTGCAAATACATGAGACCATTAGGTTTCAATGCATTGGAGTCTAAACAGCATTAGACTGATCTGTTCACATTTTGGCCAGTTAAAGATAACCTTGTTGGGAAAGCCAACAGATACTAAGGGAAAGGCAGAGAAGTAAATACTTTGGACAAAGAAGGTTTCATCTGATTTGATTTACATAATGCTGCGTAAGTCATCATGAGTCGCCAAGAACTTCTTCATCACACCTGACACCTCACTCACTTTATTTCTGCAACTAATTGGTGTCATGAACAGGATCCCAATAAAACAACTCGTAAGAGCAAAATTTATTACGTACAGTCATGACCAAATATATGGGCACCCCTGCATGTCTGTCACATAATGCATTACTTCTCTCAGAAAATTGTTGCAATGACAAATGCTTGTGTAGTCTCATGTTTATTTCATTTGCATTCGAACAACACTAAAAAACTTTCCATACAGAACTCCAAAAATGGACTGGACAAAATTATTGGCACTAATGGGTCACTGTCCTGCTGTAAGACCCATGACCTCTGACAGAATCCCAGCCTTCTGACTCTGGGCCGTACATTGCACCCCAGAATTCTGTGGTAGTCTTCAGATTTCATAATTCCATGCACACAGTCAAGACATCCAGTGCCAGAAGCAGCAAAGCAGCCCCAAAACATCAGTGAACCTCCACCATGTTTGACTGTAGGGACTCATTTTGTTTTCTGAAAACAGAAGAATGACGTGCTTTACCAGAAAGTTCTATTTTTGTCTCATTTGTCCACAGAACATTCTCCCTGAAGGATCTGCAATTTGGCTATTTTATGTTTCTGTGTCAGCACCTGTGTCCTCCTGGATCTTCCTTTTTCATTCAGATGGCAACGAATAGCGCAGGCTAACACTGTTGTACCCTGTGTCTGCAGTTCAGCCTGAATTTGTTAGAAAGTCGATCGAGGTTCTTTATCCACTATTCGAACAATTCTTTTTTTACAACCTTTCATCAATTTTTCTCTTTCGTCCACGTTCAGTTTCATCAGTGGCATGGGCTGAAAATGTCTTACTATGTTGCACAGTTTTCACAGGAACATTAAGATCAAGTCTTTTCTCTTCTTTCTTTTGTCCCACACTAAGTATGGACTGAGCAAATCACACAACATTGTGTGATTTCTATATTACCAGTACCTGTAAATTGCATCACATGCTAGAAGTAAAATTATTTCTAAAGATTTTGCAAAGGTGCCAATAATTTTGTCCAATCCATTTTCAGAGCTCTATATGGAAAATCTGACAGCTATTTTTCTCTTTTTTTGTGTGTTGTTCCAATTCAAACAAAAGAAATAAACACGACAATACCAAAGAATTTGTAATTGCAACCATTTCTGGGAAAAGTAGAATATGAATCAGAATCAGAAGGAGCTTTATTGCCAAGTAGTGTTTTACACATACGAGGAATTTGCTTTGGTGAAAAGGTGCTACATGTAGACAAACATACAGTTGACATAAATAAATGTAGAAATATATAAATATAGAATAAACAAATGCTAGTTATATAATAATAATAAAATAATAGAGAAAAATAACTATTAACTATTATATATATATATATAAGTATTTGCAGAGAAAGAACAATGTGGCAGATATTTACATGTGCATTACTCCGGTTCGTGTTGTGCAGACATATTGCAATGGAAGAGAATATTGTGTACATAAATATATAAATTGACTAAATAAAAAAAGATAGAACAACAACAATTAACAACAAATATGTGCAATTTGCAAGTTTTTGCATGATATAAATGAAATAATATTTACACGTGCAGGGACATTTACATTATTTGAAAGGGGGGAGTGTCAGTGGGGGACCCGGACCTTGTTAATGAGGCTAGTTGCAGACGGGAAGAAGCTGTTTTTGTGGCGAGAGGTTTTGGTCATGATGGAACGCAGCCGCTTACCAGAGGGGAGAGTCTGAAACAGTTTGTGTCCGGGGTGGGAGGGGTCAGCTGCAATCTTTCCTGCTTGCCTCAGAGTCCTGGAGGTGTACAGGTCCAGAAGAGAAGGAAGATTGCAGCCAATCACCTTCTCTGCAGAGCGAATGATACGCTGCTGCCACTGCCAGGGACAAGGGCAGGCTGCAGCGTATCATTCATACCAGATGGTGATGGAGGAGGTGAGGATGGACTCAATGATGGCGGTGTAGAAGTGCACCATTATTGTCTTTGGCAGGCTGAACTTCTTCAGCTGCCACAGAAAGTACATCCTCTGCTGGGCCTTCTTGGTGAGGGAGGTGATGTTCAGCTCCCATTTGAGGTCCTGGGAGATGATGGTGCCCAGGAAGCAGAGGAAGGATGATGGGGGAGGGTGGGGCTGTGCTCTTTCTGAAGTCCACGACCATCTCCACTGTCTTCAGAGCATTGAGCTCCAGACTGTTCTGGCTGCACCAGGTCTCTAGATGGTGAATCCCCCACCTGTAGGATGACTCAACCCCACCAGAGATGAGCACAATGAAGGTGGTGTCAACTTCAGGAGCTTGACAGACTGGAGGTGCAAGGAGCAGAGGGGAAAGAACGCAGTAACGCAAGTAGTGCATTAAGTGACAGACATGCAGGGGTGCCCATATTTTTGGCCATGACTGTAAGATAAAAAAATCGGTGTAGTTTCTATTATTCGGCTGTGAACATCTAAGACTAAATAAGGATTCAGGCCTGGGGACGTTGTCCAGGTAAATCCCTCTGAGCAAATGTGTCATAAAGTAAATTCACATTCAAACTCACATTTAAAACTAAAGTAAAGTAAATGATTACACAGCAGCAAACATACAGGCAGGGATGGATGGATGGTGACAGACAGGTTGACAACACAGGTGAAACACATCAGGGTATTCAGGACTGACATGAAACAAAGCAAGACAAGGACACCAGAGTCAGACACGTTCAAAATAAAACAGGAAACAAACCAAACGTCAACCATTACTTAGTGTATCAATCACAACACTTCACCCACAATTACAGGCACACTGCAGTATTTATGACACTGTGGATTTCCATAGGGGTTGAACACACTTGACAAACATATCATACTAACTTCTCTTTTCCCTGATAGTAAAGATGTCAATGTGGAAACTTGGCAGACATTATGTATGTAATCCAGCTAACCTTTTTCAACAAAGGTTGTGTTGATATTTAACAATTTTTTAAAAAAAATCTATTTTTGGGGTATTTTGGGGCATTTATTTGAGAGTGATAGACAGTGGATGTGGTAGCATTTGAAATCAGGGTGAGAGAGAGGGGATGACGTGCAGCACAGGGCTCCAAGCTGGACCTGAACCCGGGTTGCTGCAATAAGGGCTGAGCCTTGTAAATGGGGTGTGCGCTCCACCAGGTGATGTAACTGCCCCGCACATTTTTTTTTTCTTCTGGTGACTGCATCTACCTCAACCCTCTACACAACACTGGAAAGCCTGCTGGAGCATCAGAACCGTAGGCTGAACAACAATTCTGCTTAAAGAGTTGATGTAGATATATTAAATCCCTTTGGAGACGTGCCCTAGCCTTAGGTTAGCATCTTACCATTGTGTTTTACCATCAGATCCCATACTCCGCTTAAGTTAAGTTAAGTTAATTTGATTATAATTTCTGCTGTTCTTTTTTCTTATTAATCCTCATTTATACATTTATTAGGGATTTAGCTATAAATAAATACCCTTTATTTTATCCGTAAGAAGTTGTTTGTGTGTGTTCTTTGAAGCAGAAGACAAGGTATCAAAAGAATTAAATTCTGTCTGAAGAGATTGATCGAATTAATAATCAAGTTTTAATTACTTAAGTTTGTTTTCCCTGTTTTCTATAAACTGGGTGGTGGTCCTTTGAACGAGTGTATTAAAGTATTGTTTCTCCAACAAAAGTAACACACAAATAACTGTAATCTATTGGAGTACATTTTGGGGAGAGCAAAATGTTACTCGGCTTACTCCTTCACCGCTAGCATCATTTTCCTTCCATTTGCAGTGTGTTTGTGTTCCTCATTGGATCTGGCAGGGACATCAAAATAATGAAGTTTCCATCTTTGTCAAGCCCTTTTAATGGTTTTTGTGTGCACATTGCAGGATCCTCCAGCAAAATATGGATCTATTTTCAGCCTCTGTCAAACATCAGAGGGAGAATTCATGTTTCCAGATAATCTAATAGTCTCTTGCTTTGGCATCTGTATAGAGCGCCAATCGGTTTGTCCTTGGCTCTGACTTATCTCCGCCGTTTTTGATGCATCTCACTTCAATATTTTTCACCCGGGGCTAAACCACTTTCAGGCATATTAATTGTTGACCCTGAAACTTCCTTGGGAGTCAGTGTAAACAGGCTTTGACCACTCTCCCACCTGATCTACGCTAACAGCAACAGGACAACAAAGTAGCACACGGCAGACAAATGAAAGGCAAAAATAGGGAAAGAGTTCTCTCTACAACTTATTTTTACATGTTATTTATTAAGCTGGCCATAATCAACGTAAAAACAATGTGACAATGTGAAAGGCGTGGCTCATTGTGATGAACCTACAGAGAATTTTCACCCAAACCTAAAGCTCCTCTTGGCTTTACAGAGCTTTATAGTAAGCTTCAGGTCGTGCCTGTAGCTTTGCTATTTTGGCTCACTCTCACTGCTCTCATAGCATTTATGGCTGCAGCAAACAGCAGTTTCCAGTGAAAAAGCTTCATAAAACACCACTCAGCATTTGTAAGTATTTGACTTAGCACATGGCCAGAAACACAACTAGGTAATTTATCATAGTACAATTTAAGGTTGCACAAAAAAATTAAACGTTGCAGTCCCTACATGCTACACACATAGAACTAACATATAATATATGGTGACATATAAAACAAATCAGATAAATCAAAATATACAGTTCTTTATATACATTTATATATCCAGCTTCACATCCAGGAATATAATAATATGGTTTTCATCTTCACATAAAATGTCTGACATTTGAGCCCGTTCTCATCTCAGGGCATCATATACCGACGATTTGAGAAAGAGTGACAAAGCGTAGGTTTTTGATATCTGTGTGAGACGCACCGGGTGCGTCTCCATGAGACGCGTCTCCATGAGACACTCTGGGGCGTCCTGTACAGACCAGAAGTGCTATCTAGCTAACGGAAAAGCGATAAAGGTGTTAACAGCCCCCGAAGACCCTACCCTTACCACAACCATCAGAAATGTAAGTACCTAAACCTAAGTCACTGAATGTATGCATGTCGACCGGCTAATCCGGCTAACCCTACAGCATAAAATCCTTACGCTTTGTCATGCTGTCTGAAAGCGTCAGTTATGACGCATTGAGATGAGAATGTGTTGGACATTTGGGAGTGTCCCTTAACTTTGACTGCGCTTAAGCACCAAGCATCATCGATGGAAACACACAGTCCGCCTACTTTCACTTGCCAGACTCTTGAGCTCTGTCGGACCGGATCACAGTCCACGTGCGGAGTGCTTCATCCGGGACATTGCTGGAGCATGTCTTTTGTAAAGATGATGACAACAGGCTCTGATTTCCCAATGTTTGGCCAGCCTGACCCCAATTTCATCCATTTAGATTGATGGGGATATCATTAGTTTTGCAGGTATTTGATCATAAACCAAAGTATGATTAAATACCTGACTAATTAAATATTTGACTAAATCAAAATTTTTGTCTCCCCCTCTGACAGCGAACCATCAACTTGTGCATATAGGCTCTGCCACTGAGGGTAAAATTAAGACTACTACAAACGCAGTGCTTTTGCTACGTTTGCACCTGCCATCCAGACTAAAATGCTGAATCCGAAGACCTAAAGTGGAGAAGTCTGAATACGCTGCTGACCTTGCTTTGTTTTAAACTGCAGGGTAGCAGATTAGTGCAGATAGATGAAAACGGAGGACTTTAAAAACGCTGACGCAGACACAGATGCGGACGCAGACGCCCACATTTGCTTTGTGATGACTCCCAGTCTGTTTTCCCGCCACTACAGTTGTATTGTACTCCCGTGTTAGTTTTACTAACCGTTTCAGTAACCACTTTGTTGTCAGTCAATGATGTGGTTCTTCACCATTGCTATTCTTCGTTCGTCTGTAGTAGTAACATTCTTCCTCTCCTACAAGATTTGCACACGTCTCTGTCTCCTCAGTGCCATTCCATGCCCCTTCTGGCAACTCCTAACCACTTCAGAGACCTCTTGAGCTGTCTTAAATAACTGGGAGAGTAAGATTGATTCTTAGCTTTAAGAAATCTGATAACTTGCTTTTATACTTAATTGAAGGTAGGAGTAAATTTCATGAATTCTCAGCCCTTAGGACAAAAATAGCACTTTGAGGAGCTTGAATAATACTGGCCCATATACACAAACCATTTGGCTTACCACAATGTGTGTCATTAAACTGTCTACAGTATCTTTTAATTGTACTTCCCAAAGCGCAACATTCTCCGGTGGTGCATTTGCATTCAGCACAGTGAAGCAGCATTGCATTAGAGTACCTTTTGACTAACTTCCACTGCATGGTACAGCAAGACTCAATTCGACCCAACCCTACCCAACCCAACCTGCTTCTTCTTTGTTGGTACCCGGTACTTTTTTTGGTATTCACCTTAGTCGAGGTTCTAAGCAAGCTGAGCCAATACTAAAAGGTGGAGTTAAAACACTAGAATTGTCATATTGTCATTGCCTTATGTGAGACTGGGCAACATGCAGAAACCTGACATTTTTAAATAGCCAAGCTACCATTAATAGCGATGTAAATGTTTCTCATAATCTACTGTCCTCAAAACATTTACAGTATATGTATGTAATGCAAGCCATTTGACATTAAACATTGCTCACTAAGTGCTGTATGTTAACAGAATGACAGCTACACTGACATAGATGCATTGTAAACGGCACGCTCTGCTTGTCTTTCTCTTTTTCTGACACAGCCTTTAATTATGAGCTTCTCTTGGTGCATATAAAATTAAAATGTGTTTAAGCACGCACTCTTCATTTTCTTTCATACCTCCTACATAAACAATGATCGGTAAAGGGTTATGGTGAGATATCAACAAAGATTCCATCTTTGTCTCCCTGACACCAAATCAGAATGGCTTAGTCTCGATGTTACTAGATGAAAGGTTAAGACATCATAATGATTATAATTTATCCTGTGGAGGAACATGTTTTCTAAATTTTAATGGACATCCACCCAATTGTTGACACGTTTCACTGAAAACCACAAATGTCACCTCATGGTGGACATTAGAATTCATCCCTGTGGGGACCATGAATGTCTGTACTGACTAATAGATTCCCATTCCACTTGCCAAATAGAACACTGATATTGGACAATTCTGAATGGTAAATGGTAAATTGACTGTACTCAGAGCATGTCACAATAAAAGTCAACATTCATCCATTCACACACATCTATAGACTGATAGCAGAAGCTACTATGCAATGTGCCAGCTGCTCATCGGTTGAAAGAAACCATTCAAAAACACACACATACACACACACATTCACACACCGATGGTACAGCGCAGCAGGACACAAATTAATCATATGTAAAATAAATGAATAAAAAATAAAATAACATCTCACACACAGGGTACACACAAGGCTTTAGGGAGGAGGACTAAAAGTATCTTGGTTAATCTCTCCAAACTGGAGAGGTGTTGGAATCGTGTTCATTATATAATAAGGGTCATCTTACATTCAAGCCAAATGTTATTTCAGTCAAAAACACATTTGTGATGAGTTGACTGGTCTTATCTTCCAATGCAAGTGCATCATGATATTACCACTGAATGAACTGGCGTGATCATTTTCCAGGAAGCAGCAATTTTCCACAAAATTTAATTGCTCAGTACATGTGATATTCAAGGCCAGACTTGCATGTCGCATCTCTTTCCTAGCATATGTAATTTGCTGCAATAGTGGGGTTCACTTAACACAGGTGTTGGTTTTAATACTCACTCTGCACTTTGCAATTTTTAATAACTGTTTACATTGTTTTATTTATCTATATTCATTTGCCACTGGTACTAACATATGCATACAAATACTGCATAAACAAAGTAAATCATCCATCTCTCTCCGTCTGCACCTCTAGTGCACACCTCACTACCCTCATTTCTTTTATCCATTTTTGGCCAAAAAATGTAAATCCTTTGCTGCTATCACTTCCAAACACACTTCCTTTCTCTGTCAAAAACACTCTACAGGTCTACAGGATCTCGACTGTACAAGGTGTTTGACGACACAACACCAAGCCATTTATCTCATTATTGCACACTGCACCACAAGTAATTGATTTAGAACAGCAAAACATGTATCAGGAAAGAAAAAAGACACTTGGATGCTTAAAGGGTAATAGTGAGAGTTCCTTCTCTGAAATGTCTTTCTCTGTGATTCACAGCAAGCCACCTGTCAGGAGAGACTAAGATGGATGTATTGGTCCTTCTGTAATAGACACAACACCAGTAAATGGGATTATGACAAGATTATCTAACAACCAAGTAGTTTTGCTGCTTAAACCTAACCAAACTATGAATGTTTCACACTGTAATCCATGTGTTAAAAAGGCCTCATACAGAAGCTAAACGGTGTCTAATAGATTAAAGCACTTTTGTTTGAGGGGACCTGTTGAAGATAATTCTTAACCCCATCTGAATTAAAGTGAAGTATTTCATTTCAGGCACACTTAATATACAGTACATCTTTCTCTTATCTTATAAATCTTGTTTAAAATAAATAAATACTTTTTAATGTCAGACAGTGCTTTAGCAAGTACACTATCTGACAATTATTCATACAATGATGAAATAATTAATTTTACATGTTAGATACTCCTGGACTTTAATAGCTCCTGTGTTTCAGTAAATTTTCTGCTCATGTTCAAAACTTTCTGCACATTCAGAATCTCTCCGACATATCTGTGTTCTCTGGCATGCCAAAAAAAAAGTTGTAACATCACGAGACAAACGTCATCATTTAATGAGAATTCATAATATGCCCTATACTCTGCTGTTTATTATGTTATTGCTCTGTGGGTAGTATCCCCTTCAGTCCTGAACCATCCCTTAGTTATGCTGCTATAGGCCTAGACTGCCGGGGGACCCCCATCCGGTCGAGGCAGATGGCCGCCCACCCTGAGCCATGGTTTTGCTCGAGGTTTCTGCCTCTTAAAAGGAAGTTTTTCCTTGCCTCTGTCGCCTAGTGCTGCTCTTGGTGGGAACTGTTGGGCTTCTGTAAATATCATCACAGAGTACAGTCTAGAACTGCTCTTTTATGAAAAGCGCTCTGGGCTAACTGTTGTTGTGATTTGGCGCTATATAAATAAAAGTGAATTGAACTGAATTGAAAATTCAGACCGTTTGACCAACATGTCAATCCTGTCTGGCCTGGTGACAAATATAAACACATACATAATTAAATAAAAAATAAAGACGAAAAAATAACTAAATTAAAACTCCCTTGTTAAAGCAAAATCTGTCCGGCACAACATGGTATTCAGCTCCTCAGACTGCATACCTACTGTTATGACCCTGGGGTCATATTTTGTTGTTTGTTTATCTCTCCTGGCACTGTCAGCTGTTCTCCTCCATTAGAGTGTGTGTGAGTGTATGCAGGTACTGGAGAACAGGTGGACACACTGGATTGGTCTGGTTGAGCTGATTGGAGCCTCCTGATTGGGCATCTGGATGACAGCAGCCATCTTAAGCCCTACTGACAGGAACTCTGCCCCTCTCTCTGCCATTCCCAACCTGCCTGAGGACTGTGTGTTATGTCTGTGTTCATTGTACATAGTGAACGGTTGTGACTATATTCAACTTAGATTGTAAGTAGTATCGTAGTCCTTCTGATTGTCTTATGACAACCTGGTTTTGTTGGCTTTGCCATTTTTGTTGCTATGAAGCAATTTCCTTTGTTGTAGCTATATTGTGTCAGCTACTAGCAGTGAGTAGGAGTGAGAAGCCCTTTCTTTTGTTTGCACCGTTTTCTCCTGTTTTGGACTTAGAAGCCTAGTTTTAGAGCTTTGTCTTTTCTTTTCCTTTTGGTTTTGGGTTTAGGAAAGATTTAGGTTTTTCTTAGTGTTTTGGTTGTTGTTTTGGGCACTGCTCATCTCCGATGTATAATAAAAACTGCTAAAATTGTATTTGTTGTGTGCTGGCCTTGTTTGGGAATGGGAAGAGTGGGAGGCCACACATTTATATTACCTCCAGGACACCCCTAGACCTTGGGACGTAACAATACACTAAAAAGATTTTGCTGCTTAGTTAAGTTTAATGTTGCTGAAAGCCCATTGCCATTGTAGGATAATACGTGAGTGCTAATATTAGCTAAATTTGATTTATTGTGATTTCAGGGTTCTAAATAAATGTCAGAATTCTTCCTGATTATGTGCCCTCCATTTTCCCCCACAGAAATTTAGACAATTTCTGAAGAAAAAAAAAAATTTCCATGGTGCCAGGAAGCGAGTATTGTGTGTAGTGGCACAACCAAAAAGAGTACAAAACTCAAAAAGCAAGAAATCCAATGAGGATGGACAACATTAATTTGTGATTCAAGCGCCAGACCTCCATACCCAATGTAATGTACAACGCATTTGTACCATTATACAATACATCCAAATATCATTGCCAATGGATCATCTAAGACGAGAGAGATGAAGCAAGAGGAGAAGGAGATGCTGCAAAGGATAATTGGACAAAAGAGCACCTGAGTGCCACTGAAAGGTGTTCAAATTTCCCACTGAAGACCAACTTATCCTCACCTTACTGAAACTGTGCCAGAACCCATCTATGGCCCTCTTGTGCCAAGTTCTGGACATGGGACACTCGACTGTACAAGACGTGTCCACACGGTGGCTAAACATGATGTGTGCCAATATCACCTTCCTCATCCACTAACCTGACATGGAAACTATCAAAACTACCGTTCCGCCAGAAATGAAAGCAAGATTTCCTTGTCTTACTTTAATCATTGACTGCTTTGAGATTCGTATTGAATAAAATAAAGGTAATTACAAAAATAATTAAATGTGCATGATGTATATGATTTACATTTTTCTATAGCAAAGAAATTAGCATAGTCTAAAATGACAGGTTTGTTTTTGTTAAACCAGGCCCTATTTAAACATCAGCTGGCATGATGTTAACTAACATTATATTTACTATACAAAAATCATACACTGCTCAAAAAATAAAGGGAACACATGCTAGATCTGAATGAATGAAATAATCTCATTAAATACTCCTTTCTTTACATAGTTGAATGTGCTGATAACAAAATCACACAAAAATTATCAGTGGAAATCAAATTTATGAACCCATAGGGGTCTGGATTGGGAGTCAAACTCAAAATCAAAGTGGAAAACCACACTACAGGCCAATCCAACTTTGATGTAATGTCCTTAAAACAAGTCAGAATGAGGCTCAGTAGTGTGTGTGGCCTCCACGTGCCTATATGACCTCCCTACAACGCCTGGGCATGATCCTGATGAGGTGGCGGAGGCATCCTGAGGGATCTCCACCCAGACCTGGACTAAAGGATCCGCCAACTCCTGGACAGTCTGTGGTGCAACGTGGCGTTGGTGGATGGAGCGAGACATGATGTCCCAGATGCGCTCAGTTGGATTCAGGTCAGGGGAAACGGGCAGGCCAGTCCATAGCATCAATGCCTTCCTCTTGCAGGAACTGCTGACAGTCACATGAGGTCTAGCATTGTCTTGCATTAGGAGGAACCCAGGGCCAACTGCACCAGCATATGGTCTCACAAGGGGTCTGAGGATCTCATCTCGGTACCTAATGGCAGTCAGGCTACCTCTGGTGAGCACATGGAGGGCTGTGCGGCCCCCCAAAGAAATGCCACCCCACACCATTACTGACCCACCGCCAAACCGGTCATGCTGGAGGATGTTGCAGGCAGCAGAACGTTCTCCACGGCATCTCCAGACTCTGTCACGTCTGTCACATGTGCTCAGTGTGAACCTGCTTTCATCTGTGAAGAGCACAGGGCGCCAGTGGCGAATTTGCCAATCTTGGTGTTCTCTGGCAAATGCCAAACATCCTGCATGGTGTTGGGCTGTAAGCACAACCCCCACCTGTGGACGTCTGGCCCTCATACCACCCTCATGGAGTCTCTTTCTGAGGCCTGCTGGAGGTCATTTTGCAGGGCTCTGGCAGTGCTCCTCCTGCTCCTCGTTGCACAAAGGCGGAGGTAGCGGTCCTGCTGCTGGGTTGTTGTCCTCCTACGGCCTCCTCCACGTCTCCTGATGTACTGGCCTGTCTCCTGGTAGCGCCTCCATGCTCTGGACACTACGCTGACAGACACAGCAAACCTTCTTGCCACTGCTCGCATCGATGTGCCATCCTGGATGAGCTGCACTACCTGAGCCCAGAAGAACCCAAGAAGCACACAATCATATTGGGAAGTCATGGGATGTTTAGTAGGAGTGGCCAGAACATACACACACATAGATCCCTATGTGCATCTGTAGTATAAAACTAGTGGTGCAATGGATCATCATTGACCTGTGATCCGTTCAGATCAATATCTTCGGTTCGGCACACACGTGATCCGCGGATTGATTTATGGAAAAAAAAAGTTGTGCACATGTTCAGTCCACACACAGTGTGGTCATGGCGAGTGGAGGAACGGAGGAGCTTGAACGCCCCGCATCATTTAAATCCCCTGTATGGGAGCATTTAGGCTTCCCTGTCAAATATAATGATGAAGGAAAGAGGTTAGTGGATAAAACCGTGACCGTGTGTAGGCACTGTGGTACAAGAAAGCCATATGACAGTGGAAACACATCAAGCATGGCCACGCATTTGAAGCGACATCCCCCCGGTGTTTCACTGACAGGAGTGAAAACGAAGGCTGCTCAACAACCGCTTATCACCGTGGCGTTTAAGCAGCCCCTTGTTGCACAATCAGACCAGGCTAAAGCCATCACAAATGCTATCGGTGTGTTTATAGGTGCAGACATGAGGCTATATTCGGTTGTGCAAAACGTGTGCTTGAGCCACGTTACGACATCCCGTCGCGCACCCACTTCAGCGAAAAGATTGTGCCAGATCTTTATGAGCAGGAGAAGAAAAAAGTTGTGGATGAACTATCCCGAGCATCCTCTGTTGCGCTCACGACAGACGGGTGGACGTCCAGGGGAATGGAGAGCTATGTGACGATAACCGCTCACTTCATCACAGCAGCCTGAGAGATGAGAAGCTCATACATGATGTCCCAACAAGGTGGAACTCCACTTATGATATGTTGGAGCGTTATTTGGAGCAGCAGGCAGCTATATACTCTGCATTGACCGACAAGACCCTGAAGAATAATGTCAAAGACATCATCACCCTGTCTGATGATGATGTGAGAGTGGCAGAGGAGGTCCTCCAAGTGCTTAAACCCCTCAAAACTGTTACATCTCTCCTGAGCACTGAAACTTCACCATCTGTGTCAATGATCCTGCCGCTGAAAACAAGGATTCTACAATCCATGGCTCCAAGTGTGGAAGACAGCACTATCACTCGAGATGTCAAGACTGCCATTAGAGAGGACCTGAAGCCCAGATACCCTTCACCCCCTACTCTACAGGACTACTTTCACAGATCTACTGCCCTGGATCCGAGGTCCAAGTCCCTGTCTCACATGGACCCTGCCCTACGCCAGAGGACGTACAGTGACCTCACCACTGAGATTGTGAGCAGTCTGGGCACTGAAGACTGTGATGAGGTAAAGAAAAAGAATATTATTTAAAAATAACGTTACGTTACGTTAAACTTACGTTTAAATCTAAATACATTTTTTATTTTCATTAATAATGTCTTTGTTTTATTAAATGTTATTGCCACATTTTTCATGTCTATGAAACATGAAAATAAATAATAGGTTTACTTAATCAACTCATTTTCTTCTGCAGGGTCAAGCTGCAGAGCCAACAGGAGCAAACTTGGACACATCTCCTCCACAAAAGAAGTTGGCGATGGCAGAGGTTTTTGGAGAGACCTTTGCCAGCAAAGACTCCTGCTGACATCATCAGCATGGACAATTACAGACCAATATCCAATTTAACATTTCTAAGCAAAATCCTTGAAAAGGTTGTTGCTTCGCAATTGCGATCTTATTTGGATATAAATGGTCTTTTTGAACCTTTTCAGTCAGGTTTTCGTCCGTCTCACAGCACTGAAACTGCTCTTCTGCGTGTGGTTAACGACATTCTTTTGTCCATGGATTCAGGGTTGATAAACATCTTGATGCTCCTTGATCTAAGCGCTGCTTTTGACACAGTCTGCCATGAACTACTTATTTCTCGGCTTTCTGATATCGGCATCACTGGTTCCGCTCTTTCCTGGCTTATTTCCTATATCAGCGACAGAAAGTATTATATCAGCATACAAGGTCATAATTCTGCCACTATTTCACTTACACAGGGTGTTCCTCAAGGTTCAGTTCTTGGTCCACTATTGTTC
>NC_060154.1:30826515-30832674 GCF_021292245.1 Micropterus dolomieu
AGGAGCTTGTAAATAGCTTCTCTAAATTCTTTTCAGACAAATTGATGTCAATCACTTATTCCATCACCAAAAACACTCATACAAGTGACTCAAACTTACTGTTATCTGGTCCAGCTCACTCATCAAACTCTCTCTCTACTTTTACTCTGTCTACTCCTGTTGCCATAAGTGATCTAATTGTGAAGTCAAATTCTACATCCTGCCGGCTCGATCCTACACCTACTGTTTTGCTTAAGATGTGTGTCCTCGAGGTTGCACCATTCATAACGCATATGATAAACTGTAGTTTAGCTTCTGCTATTGTCCCAGCAGAATTAAAAACAGCTGCGGTGACCCCCATTCTTAAGAAACCTGGCCTTGATCATCTAAACATGGACAATTACAGACCAATATCCAAATTAACATTTTTAAGCAAAATCCTTGAAAAGGTTGTTGCTTCGCAACTGCGATCTTATTTGGAAATAAATGGTCTTTTTGAACCTTTTCAGTCAGGTTTTCGCCCATCTCACAGCACTGAAACTGCTCTTCTGCGTGTGGTTAACGACATTCTTTTGTCCATGGATTCAGGGTTGATAAACATTCTTGATGCTCCTTGATCTAAGCGCTGCTTTTGACACAGTCTGTCATGAACTACTTATTTTTCCGCTTTCTGATATCGGCATCACTGGTTCCGCTCTTTCCTGGCTTATTTCCTATATCAGCGACAGAAAGTATTATATCAGCATACAAGGTCATAATTCTGCCACTATTTCACTTACACAGGGTATTCCTCAAGGTTCAGTTCTTGGTCCACTATTGTTCATCATCTACATACACCCACTTGGTAACATCATACGCAGGCATGGACTTCAATTCCATTGCTATGCTGATGACATCCAAATTTATTTCACCACCAGCTCCGATAGGCCATCCCTTCCTGACTCACTCACTGCATTTATCAGGGACATCAAGCATTGGATGTCCCTTAACTTCCTCAAATTAAATGACAATAAAACTGAGATATTAGTGATCGGCTCTGCTGCCTCAGTCAAAAGGATGGACCAGTCCTTCCATATTGATGGTTTCCATATTAAGCCTTCATCACTGACTCGTAACCTTGGTGTCTTATTCGACTCAACTCTATCTTTTGGCTCTCATATTTCTTCTCTTGTTAAAAACTCTCTTTCATCTTCGGAATATTGCTCGTCTAAGATCTTCTCTCACTTTAGCTGACGCTGAAATCTTAATCCATGCATTAATCACATCACGTCTGGATTATTGCAAGGCTTTATTTCTTGGTCTTCCCAAAAAACTTATTGCAAGATTACAGTACGTTCAAAATTAAGCAGCAAGAGTTCTCTGCTTCATGACCTTCACTGGCTACCCGTGGCATCACATATCCACTTTAAGGTATTGCTTCTAACATTTAAGGTCTTGCACCCCCATATTTGTCTGATCTACTTTTCACCTACTGCCTTGCACGGTCTCTCAGATCAACTGAACTTGGTTTATTGTCCATGCATTGTTTCCGGTTGTCTACAGTAGGTGGAAGGTCATTTAGTGTTAATGCTCCAAAATTATGGAATTCACTGCCCCTTTCACTTCAAAATATTTCATCTGTGGCTACATTCAAGACACAGTTAAAAACATATCTATTTAACATGTATTTCGTTTAAATGTGACTATATGTATCCTATGTGATTGTAAGTTGTGAGTTAGTGTGTAAATGTACCATGTAAAGCGACCTTGAGCTCTGGAAAGGCGCTATATAAATAAAACTTCTTCTTCTTCTTCTACATCTAAGAAACTATCCCGTTAAGTAATTAAGTTTTCTCTCTAAAATCCCTGAGGCTGCAGTGCTTGCTCTCTGAACGTAAGGCTGTTGTGTTCAGAACTTCATTGCAACCGCAGTGGAGCAAATCAGGATGAAATCTACACATATGTTATGAAGCGGTGTGTATTAATATCCTACTTCTCATCATTAACAGAGTACATATGTGGTGTGTAGTTTGCGTATACAGGGTAACCTCGAGTTAACCACGAACAAAACCTGCTAGGAGCAGTTTAGAGATGTAGCGTAAATTGCCATGGCAACAGACCTCGGGTAACACCTATCCACCTTTCGTAGTACGGGTTTACTGGGAAGTTACACCCGACGTCACGAAGTTACTCCTGAATATACCTGGATAAGTCAGTTACCCCACTTCGTATTACAGGCCACAGGTCTGCCTCTAATTGGAACGTCAGTTGTTCGATGCCCGGGTCCTCCAGTCTACATGTTGAAGTGTCCTTGGGCAAGATACTGAAACCCAAATTGCTCCTGAAGGCAGTGCCATCAGTCTGTAAATGTGTGTGAAGGATTCGTTTTTTTCTGATGTACAGTTGGCATCTTACATAGCCTCCACTGACTCCTGTAATCATAACACATGGGTGTGTCAACCAAAATGTGCACATCCCACAAAGAAATATACACGTGTACACTGAACAAAATTATGTTGCTTGCTATTGAGCTGAACTCAAAGATCTAAGATTTTCTCTATGTACAAAAAAGGCCTATTTCTCTCAAATACTGTTCACAAATCTGTCTAAATCTGCGTTAGTGAGCACTTCTCCTTGGCCGAGATAATCCATCCACCTCGCAGGTGTGGCATATCAAGATGCTGATCAGACAGCATGTGTATTGTAGGTCTGCCTTAGGCCGGCCACAATAAAAGGCCACTCGAAAATGTTTATGACAGCATGGTGGTGTGACAGCGGCTTCTTCTGTATTGCTTGCCCTTGGCAGCAGGGTAAACAGGCTGTGGCTGTGGAGGGGACTGTCTTTTAGTATACTTTGGGTTAGCTGATGTTGAGCAGTAGGTTGTTCTGTTCACCACTCTGCATGATTGTTGAAATCCTCCCAGTATGAATTATCATCCTTGTAGGTGTACAGCGGGTGAACAGACTCCAGTGTTGACCACTAGAGTGGAGGTGGTGTGACCGCTAATCCGAACTATGTGGGGTTTGTGAGGAAGTCCAATATCCAGTTGCAGAGTGTTGTACTCAAGCCCACAGTGCTAACTCTGCCAACCAGTTTTAGAGGGAGATTGTGCTAAGTGCTGAGCTGAAATCAACAAACAGCATTGTGATGTAGGTATTGTTATTTCCAAGACGTGTAAAGAATGAATGGCATCCTCTGTGGATCTGTTTGGTCTAAGTGCAAACTGGTGAGGGTCCAGGCTGGCTGGGATGTAGTTTGTTACGTGCTGAAGAACAAATTTCTCAAAGCACTTCATCAGAACGGGGGTGAGTGCCACAGGGCAGTCATCATTCAGACTAGACACTGCAGAACTTTTTAGGTACAGGGACGAGCAGGTGGGAAACCCTCTTCTGTGACAGTGAGATGTTGAAAATGGCAGAAATGGCAGCAACGATTGGGCTGACATACGTTCTTAGTACACAGCCACTGATGTTATCAGGCCCAGCAGCTTTCCTCACATTCACTCTCAGCAGGATTCTTTTTACATCTGTTGTGGATACTGACATGGTCGGTCCTCTGGAGGGGGAGCAGACTTGACAGCTTACTAAGTGAACATAAAATATGTTAAGCTTAGACAGAATACATGCTTGAATAATAAAGGTGAAAAAATAACACATGGAAGCAAACATGTAGCTACTACTGCTACTACTGGCCACCACATCTGCACATGCCATCAGAGCAAAGTATGTAAAAAAGGGGTTAAACACAACACACCCACAGAACTACAGCTTCATGAGAGGCTACTACTATTACTACTAAACTAATGTGAGCTGTAGCTTCTTCAAATCCATAATCAACCTTTATTTTGATTGTGCAAACCTATGTCACCACCATGTTGGCTGGTCTGCAACAACAATGTCATCATTAACCACTTTATACATTCAACCTGAAATTGAGCTCAAATGAACTATTTGTAATCCTCACTGCACTGGATATTATGTATACACACAACTACAGTAAGTATAGCAGGACCTAACCCTTGGTCAGCAAATAACTTTGCGAGTGCAACATTATTCAGTCTCTTACTTCAGTCTCAATCTATTTGCCTCTTGCTTGAAGCATGACTGTGTCTAGAAGATGAATTAAAACCTCTCCTTCTATCAGTCAGACTACTTCATCACATTACCTTTAATCAGGGCGACTGTGTGTGTGAGTGTGTACAGGTAGAGAGACAGAGAAAAAAGGAGGAGAAAAGAAGAAAGGAAGGTGGGAAAGACTGCAGTGTGCGTGTGCGTGTGTGTTTGAAAGAGATATAATTTCCTCCTTGGCCAGGCTTAAATAATGTGGATCAAATACAGGGGAGATGAATAGTGTGTCAACATCTCTCCAGGTATTTTACCTGAGCACTTAGTAAAGGAGACACCATACACAGCTCTCTCTCCCCGTCTTCCCCTTTTCACTTTGAGTTTACTCGTATGTGGCAGAAGCCTGGGGGTCAAAATATGTAAATAACTACCAGAAAACTATGGTTTATTACAACTTGAGTTTTCATAGCTCTGGCCATCGGTTCTAAAAGTTATGACAACACTGTAGGCTACTCAATTGCTGAAATTTGGGAACATGCAAACATTGTTACATATTGTAAAGTGGTCAAAGATAGAGCTTGTTTAATATCAAGTGGGAGGTAATTCCAGGCCTGTGTTGCAGGCCGCTTCACTGTGTTTCGTTCCAACTCTTGGGACAGCCAGTAGGCTGGTCCTAAGGGTTTATATGGCAAAGCATACCAGAAATATATTTGGGCCCAGCATCCTCCATGTGGCCCAGCACATAATATAGGCTATATGACAACGAAAGTAAACTACATATACAGTGTATGGAAGTAACTAAAGAGTGAGCTAGACCGTTTCCTTCTCATCTTTGTTTAATTTCACATGCGCTGTACCGATCACCGCCAATCAAGGCTCAACATAACTGTCTGACCTGCAGCCTCTTCTCTGTGTTTCTGCAGAGCCCCTCCACACACACGGAGCAAAGTCAGCCATCATAGAACACAATATATAACACAGAGACACAGAGCAGACAGCAAAACAGAGAGGCCTGTATAGGCCATGTGTTCATTCTTTCTAAACTTCACTCAGTATTATACACTCACCTAAAGGATTATTAGGAACACCATACTAATACTGTGTTTGACCCCCTTTCGCCTTCAGAACTGCCTTAATTCTACATTGGCATTGATTCAACAAGGTGCTGAAAGCATTCTTTAGAAATGTTGGCCCATATTGATAGGATAGCATCTTGCAGTTGATGGAGATTTGTGGGATGCACATCCAGGGCACGAAGCTCCCGTTCCACCACATCCCAAAGACGCTCTATTGGGTTGAGATCTGGTGACTGTGGGGGCCATTTTAGTACAGTGAACTCATTGTCATGTTCAAGAAACCAATTTGAAATGATTCGAGCTTTGTGACATGGTGCATTATCCTGCTGGAAGAGGATGGGCACATGGTGGCCATAAATTGATGAACATGGTCAGAAACAATGCTCAGGTAGGCCGTGGCATTTAAACGATGCCCAATTGGCACTAAGGGGCCTAAAGTGTGCCAAGAAAACATCCCCCACACCATTACATCACCACCACCACCAGCCTGCACAGTGGTAACAAGGCATGATGGATCCATGTTCTCATTCTGTTTACACCAAATTCTGACTCTACCATTTGAATGTCTCAACAGAAATCGAGACTCATCAGACCAGCAACATTTTTCCAGTCTTCAACTGTCCAATTTTGGTGAGCTCTTGCAAATTGTAGCCTCTTTTTCCTATTTGTAGTGGAGATGAGTGGTACCCGGTGGGGTCTTCTGCTGTTGTAGCCCATCCGCCTCAAGGTTGTGCGTGTTGTGGCTTCACAAATGCTTTGCTGCATACCTCGGTTGTAACGAGTGGTTATTTCAGTCAAAGTTGCTCTTCTATCAGCTTGAATCAGTCGGCCCATTCTCCTCTGACCTCTAGCATCAACAAGGCATTTTCGCCCACAGGACTGCCGCATACTGGATGTTTTTCCCTTTTCACACCGTTCTTTGTAAACCCTAGAAATGGTTGTGTGTGAAAATCCCAGTAACCGAGCAGATTGTGAAATACTCAGACCGGCCCGTCTGGCACCAACAACCATGCCACGCTCAAAATTGCTTAAATCACCTTTCTTTCCCATTCTGACATTC
>NC_060154.1:30832774-30858595 GCF_021292245.1 Micropterus dolomieu
TGATGGTTTCCATATTAAGCCTTCATCACTGACTCGTAACCTCGGTGTCTTATTCGACTCAACTCTATCTTTTGGCTCTCATATTTCTTCTCTTGTTACAAACTCTCTTTCATCTTCGGAATATTGCTCGTCTAAGATCTTCTCTCACTTTAGCTGACGCTGAAATCTTAATCCATGCATTAATCACATTACGTCTGGATTATTACAATGCTTTATTTCTTGGTCTTCCCAAAAAACTTATTGCAAGATTACAGTACGTTCAAAACTCAGCAGCAAGAGTTCTCACCTCCACCAGGCGTTCTGCTCACATTACTCCGGCGCTTCATGACCTTCACTGGCTACCCGTGGCATCACGTATCCACTTTATAGTATTGCTTCTAACATTTAAGGCATTAAATGGTCTTGCACCCCCATATTTGTCTGATCTACTTTTTACCTACCGCCCTGCACAGTCTCTCAGATCAACTGAACTTGGTTTATTGTCCATCCCTCGTTTCCGGTTGTCTACAGTAGGTGGAAGGTCATTTAGTGTTAATGCTCCAAAATTATGGAATTCACTGCCCCTTTCACTTCAAAATATTTAATCTGTGGCTACATTCAAGACACAGTTAAAAACATATCTATTTAACATGTATTTCGTTTAAATGTGACTATATGTATCCTATGTGATTGTAAGTTGTGTATTGGTGTGTAAATGTATCATGTAAAGCGACCTTGAGCTCTGGAAAGGCGCTATATAAATAAAACTTCTTCTTCTTCTTCTTCATCAAAGAGGAGGTGGCATCCTACCTGGCAGCAAGCGGCATTACAGTGGATGGTGATCCACTGACATGGTGGAAAAGTAATGAGTGTAAATACCCTCATATTGCCAATATTGTTCTCAACAGTAGGGGACACAGTGACTGCAAAGAGGTCCACAATCTCCCCAGACAATGACAAGACATCCTTGTCTTTTTGAAAAAGAATTTGAAATTATAAGCTCAGGTATGCTTTGCTTTCTTTCTTTTATTTTTCTTTGATGATGTGGACATAGGCTTTATTTCACTATCCATGTGTCAAGGAAGATGATGTGCCTTCTTATGTTGCACTTTAAGTTGTTTTTTATTAATGGTCATTGGTCACTGGTCTATGTTTAAAGGAAGGAGATATGCCTTTTCATGTTGCACTTATGTTGCAAGTTGTTTTTCATTAATTATGTTAAAAAGAAAATATTATGCCTTGTGCACTTTAAGTTGGTTTTATATATTTTAATTTAATAATTTAAAAGTGTTAATAAACAAAAAGACAAAACTTATGTTGTTGTTTTTTTTTTGCTGATCTGAAAAATTATCCGATCCGTGACTCTGACGATCCGAACCGTGAGTTTTTTGATCCGTTGCACCCCTAATGCTGTGTGAGTGGAACTTGTGTATGAGAAGGAGGTAATGTGCTAGAAATTTCCAGAGAAATTTTATAGTTATAGAGATACAATGATCTTTTTTTTTTTTTTTTTAGGTGATCTCTGGGAAGTAAGTGTAGCATGACTACTATGTTTAATAAATTTATGAGAATTAATACTAAATTATGAATTTTAAAATTCAGAAAATATTAATTCACAAAGCCGGAGATCCAATTCGCCCACAGTGTCCGGACCTCTGAGTATGGTTAATAACTAGACAATTATTCACTAGTGATCAGTTAGTTAACAATCACTTAATTATCTTAAATCAGTCAGTCAATCTCATATAAAAGGGGTAAATTAAAAACTAATTAAGGTGATATAAAAACGCGGTTAAATACATCAATGAAATAAACAATGGCTGAACAATGAAAAGGAGTTTTCTTGTTGGTGAGGATTTGACTCATACGGGCAGCTAATGAACGCGAGGTATGAGTTTTAAGAGTTAAAGATAATCTCTTAACAACTAGGTAACATCACTGACCAGTGAATGCAGGGTTTTGGTCTTAGTGCGTGTCGCTTCTCCCAGCCAGGTGCTGGTCAACGGCCTCACACTGGCTGAGATCCGTGCGTTCTCGGTTAGGACAGCTTAAAGCCGTCGGCCGGCCACTTTCTCTGCCAGGGAATTGCTCCAGAGGTCCGTCTTTTGTCGGCTTATTGAAGAAACTTGCAGTGGGGGCCAACCCTGGCTCGGGTTAGCAGTTTGGTCGTCCTTTGTTACTGCTGGCAGGCCCACGTGATTGGGTCCGAGGAGGGATCAGTGGAAGTTAGTTCGATGGATAAGGCTTAAAAAGAACTTGGTCGTTCTTCAATTAAAACTAGTGTAACTTAACGCACTGATACGTTTCAACAAAACAAAAACCAAAGAAAATACAACGCAAGTAAAGTTGCTGTTACACGAGGGAAAGATGGATGTCGCAGCGCTTCGCATGTGGCTTGAAACGAACAAAGGGCTTTGTTGTGCCGGGCCGAACTCTTAGGGCGTTGCCGGGAGAGGGGCACGCTGGGCGCGTGCCGAAGCACAGTTGGAGAGCCAGGAACAAAACAGAGGACAAGAGAGCGCTGTGTCGCTGTTTTGTCTGTTGGGGCGTGGTTCCCAGAGGTAGTAGGCAGTAGTTCAACTTTGAGGCTAGCATTTCAGACGATGGCATGTAATACTTATTTTGTCCACTTGGGGGTAACATGACGATAGCTCTGATTAATCCTAACACCATCTTCTCAGGAGCTAGGGAATTTAGTCATTTAATTAATTAATTAATCGAGTATAGGATAACATTTCTTTATAATCATTTCTAAAGGAGGTGTCAGAAAGTATTGTGAACAAAGCATTGGTTACAAATAAAATGAATAAAGTCAGATGACCTTGCTGAAAATTACAACACTGCAAAATTAACGTATTTAGATTCTTTTCAAAAATAGCAACAACAACATGGTGACATAACTACTCAAATGGAATGAGGAGACCTAGTTGAGTGACTGAAAAATGTAATTAAACAAGGTCATTTTTGAGTCTTGAAGACAGTACTCTGTTTACACAAAGGAATTTAGGGCTGTCCCTGGTTGTCCTGGAGTTCCTCACACCTGGACGTGAAGAGGAGAATGTCCTTTGATGTGAGGTAATTAAACAAAGAGGAAGGCAGTTTGGGGTTTCCTGCCCTCTCTTACGAAGAGTTTTGATAGGCTGTTCAAGAGAACACTAATCTCTGGTCAGTGTTTCTTTTGTCATTTTAACAGTCAGACACCGCGTTATCCGGCTGCGGTGTCAGAGGTGTCAAGTTTTACGATCAGACTGCCCAGAAACAGCACTTAGGGAGAGAAACCTTTCACCTCTTGGAGTCACTTCGGCTGTCTGTAGAGGGTTGATAATCCAAACTCCCTCCTCCTTCTCTCAGGGAGAGAGAAAGAATTTGGAGTAGTCCAAACTTATTTGACATAAAATGCACAAATCCACACTGTTTGTTCACAACATAAGATAGGTCTGTTTCCAGAGCTGTTTTGTTTTATTTAAAATTCCTGAGCAGGGATGGACTGGGATAAAAAATCGGCACTGGCATTTTTGGCCCAGGCGGCCCACCAAAATCAGTTGGACACCCCTCACCAATACACCATGCTTCCATGTAAGATGTATTGTGACGAAGTGGGTTTGCTCACCACTTGTCCCATACAGGCCATGACTTTCTAGTTTATACATAAATGTTTATGTTTTTGGTAACTTGTCATAGCTTGTGTAAAAATGCACCACTTACTATTCCGGGTTGTTTGTGTTTGTATTATGTTACAGGCGAGTGCAAAGCATATGATAAGTTAGAGTAAACACATAGTCATAAGTTAGTTTCAGTTCAATTTTATTAGGTTGCAAGTTTAAACTTGGTTTAATTGGTTTTCTGTGTTAATACTTACAATTGTTTGTTCCTTTGTTCAGTTCCACCATGCAGGATAATTGTTTGGAGAGGGGCCGGCCTAAGTATTTCCTGTTTTATAGGAATAGGGTGGTCATGGATGACATCACCAGGCCAAACCAAGTAGAGGGTTTTTTTTCTTTATAGGAATGTTTTTCTTTTGGTTGTTTTTGTATTATGAATAAATGTGTGAATAACCCTGACCTGTTTTGTAGGCAGTGGGAGCAGAGAGAACTGATAACGAAGTTACAAATATTAAGAGATTTCTAGATATAGATGTTGTGGAGTAGATCAACTTGCATCAGAATGGGATGGGCTGAAGCAGTTGGGTGTGAATTGACCACCATATATAAGCAGGGGTGTGCTGCTGTGAACGGGGGCCTTGTGTTAGTGCTGCTAGAAGTTTGATGCGTTATTTTGCTCTTGTTATTTTGGATTGAATTATCCATGTACTGCCGACCATGGTCAATAAAATAATCACTTCAGTAAACTTATGATGTTGGAGTCTGCCTACCTACCACCTTCCTAGCCACTCTGGCCAGGCTACACCACATGTATACCTACTGTAATATTCCCCCAAACCAGCTGAGTGTCATGTGCCGTGGATAAATGTACCATTGCAAGTGGATCAGTGTATTCATTCACACTCATTTACAGAATCCATGGTGATCAGAGGTAGCCATGGAGTAAACAACTCATAATCAAGTACAGGTAGCCTACAAGTCATCTTCAGCGTGGGATTAGCCCACGCAATGCTGACAATATAACCTTATCTCAGCCATTAGAACAATTAGCCAAAGTTAAGACTGCATTAGGAAACTATGCTAGCTACAAAAACAATGTAAAAAAGCTTATGTATGTGCACTTGCAACACGTATGTACAGCGTGGTCAGCAACACCGGGCCCCCGCAGGGGACTGTTCTCTCTCCCTTCCTCTTCACCATCTACACCACAGACTTCAACTACCACACAGAGTCCTGCCCTCTTCAGAAGTTTTCTGACGACTCTGCTGTGGTTGGATGTATCAGCAAGGGTGACGAGGCTGAGCACAGAGCTGTGGTGGGGGACACAACGTGACAAAGACTAAGGAGCTGGTTGTGGATCTAAGGAGAGCAAAGGCACCAGAGACCCCTGTTTCCCAAAGTGGTGGGGACATTTTCTGATAAAATATACGATTGAGGGGCCTGGGGTCCTCCCCCAGAAGATTTTGAGCATAAAACACTTAATTTCCCGCATTCTGGAGACATTTTCTGCACCAATTTATGGTGGAAATGTATTTTTTATATAGAGGGAAACCCGAAATTCAGCTGGAAGGTGACAATTCAGCATATAAAAATATAATAGAATATGATGCAGTAATCAGTAGCTTATTATTTTTTTATTATTTAAGTTACATAGATGTTTCTTCTATATTTACATTCCAATGCAGGTTTTCTTATTGTGCAAATAAACATTTCTTATAGTATTTTCATTTGTTAATTAACATTTCTTCATTTTTTTTCAGGTTCAAACAGATCCCTACAGGTTGAGCTACTCCATGCTTACCGCTTCACCTCCACTCTCCTCCTGCTCTATCTATCCCTCGGCCCTGTCACTTTGTCACTCTGCTTCACTGTCTCACACCTCCTCCTCTACCTGGCAGTGGCCACAGCTCCTCTTTACTCCTGCAGTTGATGTTGAAACTGCTGCAGACCCAGTAGCAAACATATCGGTTATTTTCGCACGTGTGGCGGCATCCATCTGAAGACGTTTTTTTTGGCCCGTGACACAAGAAACAGAGGCCACAGGAGGAGGGGGTGGGCGCCAGTAAGAGATGTGATTGGGCCAGCCCAGTGGCAATATAGAAAATGACCCAATTATCTATATTGACACCAATGTATACAGACATGGCGGGTCTGCTCCTGGTGGGATTTGTTAGTTGTTTTCCTAATGGCAGTCTGTCCCAAGTGTGTCGGAAGATTGTGTCTAGGGTTTTACCTTTTCATTTCAAATTCCTGAGATAAGATTCCTGAGACGGGACTGTGGGGTCAAAGGTGGACCGGACAGCATCCAGGTGATAGGCAGTAAAAAATTTGCAGTAAGATAATCTCTGTGTATAATTGTATGAATAAATACTGTTTAAAATGCTACGCTGCATGTGACAAACCTCATGAGATTGTGGATACAACGTTGTCTATGTGGTGACATTTAGGTTATTGTGTAATTAACGTAACGCTGTTAGAAAGTATCATGGGTAGGTGAATTTGGCTCACCCCTCCTCTTGTCAGCACTAGGCAGAAGTGTGTGTGTGTGTGTGTGTGTCAGAGCCCTGTTCTCTCACTTTGTCATCTCTGCACGTGTGTGTGAAGAGACAGGCAGGATGTGTTGATGTGTGTAAAACTGTGTCCTCTCTCCTCTGCCCCCCTTTGCGCTCCCACTTTTTGCATAAAAAAACTGTTGTTCCGCTGTGTGTATGATTAAACAATAGCACCCTCAATAGGCTAGAGAAGGGTGACACTGTACAGTTATGTATAGCTGAAGAAAATTGGTACTGAAAAAGATCATTAAAGTTTAATTTGTGAATTTAGTTGAAAATAGTATAGTCACCAGCCCTGATGAGGAAAACAACATAGAGAGGCTGCATGAATCAATACAAGCATTTAAGAATTGCAATTGTGTGGGCTGTGTGTTATCTGATGTTCATAATAGCAGTGCTGCGATGGTGGCTGGGATTAAGGTTTATGGCATATGATTTTATATGCAGAAGCCAAAGAACATAAACATTTTTAGAACAAGGACAGAGGAATAATATGGGTAAGAAAAGGCTTAGCTGAGAGAGCCAACATTGAAGATTGACTATGTGGTTCAACTTAGACACAAATGAGACAAAAATTCTTGCAGAAACATTTTAGGCAATGAGTGAAGCAAATGTGGACAGTGGAGCTATATTATCTCCAATATCAAGACAAGGCAAAGTGCTTTACATACAACATAAAAGCAGGGACGCTGTTTAGCTCAGTTGCTAGAGAGCACGCCCATTGTACTAAGGCAGAGTTCTGTTTGCAATGGCCCAGATTCAAATCTGACTCGTGGCCTTATGCTGCATGTTACCACCCTCTCTCTCTCCCACATTTCCTGTCACTCTTCAAACTGTACTGTTTGATTAAAGGCAAAAAGCCCCAAAAATATCTTTAATAAAAGAACTGAAAAACAAACATGGGGAAATATAACAAAAAACATTTGAATACAATTTAAAAATGGTTAAAGAGAACATAAAACAGGTTAAAACAGGGCAGTAAAATGTACAGTGCATGCAAGATATTAATCCAAAGTTAAATTTGATTTAATAAAAGGCAGTGGTAAAAAGAAAAGTCTTCAGCCTTGATTTGAAAGAGACTTTCAGCAGACCTGCAGTTATCTGGGAGTTTGTTTATAGTCCCCTGGTGAAATGGTTATGTAAATCTGTGTGTCATCTGCATAATTGGGGTAATGTATTTTGTTATTTTTCATAATGTGAGCTAGCCAAGCATGTAGATGTCTAACAGAAAAACCCTGTTTTTTTGAAAAACCCTGTTGGCAGAATATAAAGGCAGCACGGTTCGTAGAAACCTCACTAAAAGTGTATGTGCGCCCAAAAGCCAAAAATGGCATATGCCACAAAATATTCAGACTCAAACCGTGCAAGCTGGGATTGGCTCCAGCCCCCCGCGACCCTGTTCCCAGGATAAGCGGTTGACGATGGATGGATGGATAAAACCGTGCTTACCCACACTTGTAAGCAAGTTCCCTTTATAAATCACAATCAACTTGAAATGTGGCGCATGTGAAGGAGCTCTATGTCAGACCCTTCAAATGCCCATAGTTGCCTATAAATGGTCAGTGAAATGCCCCTCATTAATATTAATACGTGCTGACTGCATGAACAAAAGGAGGCAAATTCTGATGGAAAAGCTACAAAAGGAAATCTAACTCAGTGGGACACTGACGTTCCTTTTGGTGAAGCTGAAGCATATTGTTTAGTGGGTAAAAAGTGGCTTGTGCACCGGAGGAAAGGGGGCACCGGAGCTCCACCACTTTATAACCGATCAGCAGGAACCGACATCCCTCCTGAGTTGTGACGTCGCTGGCTGGAGGGGGACACACAGACGGGATGACCCAGGTACTAATTTGGATTCCCCCATTTGAAAAGAGATTAAACCAAATGCATTCCCCTTGTGTTTAAACATTTAGCCCATATAGGCTATACAAACAGACCACTCACTTAATGAGGCTGCTGATGAGTTAAAAGAAATATGACTTGTTTTATATGACACAGTGACAGATTTCTTTAATAAAATAGTGTTATATTGTCCGTAACACCAAGCAGCGCATCATATCCACACGCTGGCGCATAGCGTTAGCCTCGAAAAGGCAACGAACATCTGATAACAATAGGCAATATGAAACTATGCACTCGCATTTGCTCGACTGACGCACTGAAAACGGCATCAATTTAAATGTAATTTGTCCTCCTGTTCACCTTATTTATGTGAATAAATTGCATTGCATGCAAGTATTAATTAATATGATTCCGAATTAAACCATACAGAATCTCCGTGTTTATTATCCTAAATCTGGATCTTTTTATGCGCTGTAAATTATCTGAAATTGTGTGTTTTTTTGTGCACTTCAGGGAAAGTCAATCAATCGGGTGTTTGTTTATTCAGAAAGGCTTTAAGCCTATAATACTCAGAGGTAATATTTAGATTTATTTTACACAATAGTAGGCCTATTCATTTCAAACCGTTTCATCCTTCTGCCACGTGAGTCGCCGTTTCTCATTTCTCCTCTTTATGTGCGCACACATGGTTCAGAGTTTACTTACAGGACGCACATTCTCCCTTCACTTGTATTTATAGATTTACTTGGGAAGTGGCGTATGCACGTTTCCTGCCCTGTTTTGTACGTACGCACCGTTTATAAATGAGACCCGAGGTCCTGCCTCCCCGTCGGTGGTCTGGCCTCCAGTCCAGCTGGCCAGTCACCTGTCTTCAACCCAGTTTCTGGGTTCTGGTCATCGCCAGTCTCCTGATCAACCTCCGGAGATATCTCACCTTCCTTCGCATTCTCCAGATGGGTTTCGTGGTCTAGAGAGGTTTCACCTTCGCTGCTGGTCTCTGGAGGCTCCCTGCCTTCACCATCAGCCCCCAGAGGATTGTTGCCCTCGCCAACATCACGTCCCAACATCAAATTATTTAACTAATGTAATTCTGGTGTTTTTCTGTTGGTTTTGTTTTAATAATAACAGCTTTTTTTGAATATGACTTTTCAATATAGGTTACAAAGTACTTTACAGCAATCAATGTAAAACAACTCCAATAAAAATCAGTATCACACACAATGGTGTGCAACGATCTTTGCTCCAATCATCTTTGTTCTGCCTCCGTATGTTTTGCGTGCACAAGAATGAATACGTGTGTCTGTGTGGAGCATAATGTTAACTAACAGCACCTTAGCATTGTAGCTGAGCACTACATCACACAATAACCTCATGTTAACAGATGGAACTATCACAATAATCCTCAGAAAAGCCTACATTCCAAAAGTTAACCAGTCCTGTGTTTAGCCGTGCACAATGTTAAGCTATGTGAAGCTATATTATGCCAAGTTAACTACATTACTAGTCCGTAAAGGAAGAGAAGTTGCTTTGACGTGCTGTTAGCTGGCAATTCCGTTTTGGATTAGCCAGGCGGAGAAGAAGAGTGGATCTGTTGTGGTGTGCAGTGGCCATGAGTAAGTTCACAGACTATGTGTTGCAGCTGTGGCCACTAACTAACTTGTTTGCAGGGATCTTAGGTAGGCTTTCCCTTTGCTGCCGTAGTTATTTTATTTGCTCCCAAGTCCTTTTCACATTGCCTGTTCCAGCCGTTAAAATAAATGGGTATCATTTTCTTATGTAAATATTTTGAGCATATAGCTCGGTAGGCCTATTGAAATTAAGTTTAATATGAATTTACTTTAGGTTCGTAGCTATCTTGCATTGTATAGAGACTGGTCATGTAGCCCAACTTTTGCTATGTGGGGGTGGGAAATGTTGGGGAGTTTTCAGTAGCCTAAATGTTGAGATTCAGTCTTTCGAACCACTATTTGATCACATTTTATGGCAGTAGATTTTTCGTTTCATTGCTTTATGAAGTTAATTTTGAAAAATGTTTGGAACACTTTTGACTTTCTAAAATAAATTAATCTTATGTTTGAAGTGACAGTTTGTACAAGTTGGAACGACCACTTATTCAGTCTTTTAATGTGGAAATGGAAAAACAAACAGCCAAGCTGAAAGAATAAGGTAATATTTTCATAGACACCATAAAACACATTAAATCGCCTGTTCATTTAGGCATTCACTCTGTTGGCGATATACTGCCTTCCTGCATGTTTCAGCTGCAGCTCTGCTACTTAGACTACGTCTGTTTGTCTAATACTAGGCTACAGTTTGCTCTTTGTAAAATATGACGCTCTCCTGCCAGTAGGCTTGTCCATGTTTGCGATAGGTCATCTGTGTATGTTTTTAATAGATGACAATGTATCTCTGTTGTAGGCGCAGTAAAGACATTTGTCAGCAGATAAAATGAAGATGAAGATCAGATAATTTACTATACAACACGAAGTTGTACAATGAAATAAAGTTTATGATCCCTTCATGCTACACACATAGAACATAACAGATAAATCAATTTATATTAGAATGGGGTAGCATATATGAAAAATAAAGTATAATTTAGGCCTACACAGTTATTTATATGCATACACGTATACACCTAGGACATAATTTTGCAATGCATCTTTGGAATTTGCATCTGTGGCAATGTAAACAGGTAACAAGACAGTGAACATAATATTTTAAGATATTTTCATCATCTTCACATACAGTAAAAGGTCTGACATTTCAGAAACAGCGGCCACTCACGTTGACTGCGTTTGAGCACAAACCATCATCGATGTAAACAGAGTCCGCCTCCTCTCATCTTGCACGAGTGTTGCGGTCTGTCAGCCAAGAACACAGTCCGCCTTACGAGTGCTTGATTCAGGACGTTGAAGGAGAAGGTCTCTGTAAAGATGTGTCCACAACCGTCTCTGATTTCCCATTGCTTGTGCCAGCCTGGGTCCCATTTCGCAGAGACTTGATTAGCCAGGAAGCAGCCTTAAGTCCAAGATGGGCCAGCAAGGCTCCTATCCCGGTTCTCTTTCCTCCTGCTGTTGTGCGTGATCTGGTCTCAAGGTCTGTTGCTCTTTAATGGCAGCCACACCTGCCAAATGTTTCCTGACTAATGCTGTTTAATGGTGCCAGCCATCTGATCCTCAGACCTACTTAATACATGACAGCATTATGAGACCTTACACATAGAACTGACATATCTCTGTACCACACAGGTGTCAGTCTCACTGATACAAGTATGTTAAATATGACTTGATTTACAAGGCAGCCAACAGTCCCTGCTGTAACATATGGTAAAGACCTCTTGTATGCATGATGAGGCATCTATAAAGGTGCCATTGCAGCTGATTCAGTGCCAAATAACCAACATTCAGTGTAATATTTCAAGCTCATTTACCAGTGCAGTAAAAAGATTGCCAGGAAATTAAATCTCAATCAACAGTGTAGTCAATGTGAGAATTAGAAATGCATGTAGCAACATGACAAAGTATTTTCAACTTATACTAATTAGGACTTTCATGTAAGGGATAAACACTTAACTTGTCAACCATGAATGGTTCAGGGGATCAATGATGCGTATCGTGAGAAGTTGACGTTACACATGGCTGTAATAAACAAGAATTAGAGATTGCAGACCATCAAACAAAAGCAGTCACATGGACCGAAAGACCATGGATCTGAGAAACATTAAACAGCATGGATATCAAAACAAAGAAATGTCATGTGTAATTCCGTTATTCCATGCAGAGTAAAATCTAATATACATGGTTAAATTAGCCATAACGTGTTGTTACTGATTTTTATTAATTATTGAAAGAGACAAATACATTGGTTTGTGAGAGTAAGAGTACAGTTTGTCAGAAGTGATGTCATTCAACTGCATTATTCTCTACAGTATAACAATATATATTTAATGCTAGCCAGTAATAGATTTAGATGAGATTTGCTGTCATTTAGAAGACAGAAAGCCTTTTGCAGGTTAGAAAACGAGAGGTGCCCAGCAGTACCTTCTTTTTAGGTTGAATTTGGAAAAGAGCAGTGCGCTGCGTTTTTTTTAACGTTCCTTGGCAACCACCGAATCAGCTGTCCTGTGAGTCTAATCAAAGATTATAACACCAGCGATCTGTAATCTTTGTTTTACTGCTAAGTAATAACTGTCATATTTGCAGAAACTTGATCACAACTCACAGGTGTGTGTCTTTTGTTGCTAAAAACATCAGTTTTAAAAATATACAAACTGAGGGCGATTGCTCTGGCATTGTTTGAGGGTGATTGTTTGACAAGCCAAAGCCCACCACATCACCTAGTGATAGAATGGTGGGACACCCCTGAGAAGGTTGCTGGACCAATAGGGGCTTGGCCTGACCATTAACACCTGCACAGCACTGACTTCTCACTGAAACGTCAGGCACTGACAGTGTATGTTCCACCTCTACACCCCGTAGTCACCAGATCCTCACTTTTCAGATCCTAGGTCACACTTGCGAGCTGGATTCTGAGAAGGAGCCCAAGAAGGAGCCCGACACATTCAAGAGATAGAAACGCACAAACGGGCACAGTAAGGGCCAAGATGCCATTGTGCAGATCTCTTCGACACATACCCCGCTGAAAAAGGGTCATAGACACTTCCACACTTCCGAGTGGAATGTGCACGCACCGCTAAGGATGGGTTTGTTTCCGCCCCAGGCTTGGGAGATTCACTCACAAAGCCAGCTGGCCAGGCTCTTCACTGACTGCACTATCACTGAAACAGACAAACAGCTGACTAGTGCATCAAATGGGGGCTGTGTGCTCTACATAGCCTAGCACACAGCAGATGCACTCTCACCTCCCTGCACCCTAAGTGGGGTAGGGGGGTAGAAAGCATCCAGAATTATTGTCCTGGACCTGAACATTCTCCTTATGTTCTTAAGAACAAAGGAGGTGTGTTGTCTCGGCACTGTGGACACCAAGAACCAGCATGCAGCTGGGGTGAACTGACAGGCACACAGCTCACACACCTTCTTAGCAGAGGTGAGAGCATGGTGCAGGGCTGTTCAAGAGATAGCATTTTCAACGAGGACTGCTCCAGGGGCTCATAAGGTGCAGCTATTAGAGCCACCAACACAAGCAGCAAGTCCTACTGAGGCGCCGAGAGACACGACACCGGTCGCTGTCTTCTCACACCCTGCAGAAAGCGTATCACGAGGGAGTCTGTTCTGTCACCAAACCTCCTGTGACAGGAGAGATAGCTGCAGCGCGACAGCCCCTTCTCCATCAGACCTTGCAGGAAAGAGAAAATGGATTCCACCGAACAGGTAGGCAGATCCGTCTCCCTCTCAATGCATCAACGCTGAAAGCCCAACCACTTAGCTTTACAGCAAGACATGGTGGAGACTGCCCGCCGCTTGGATCGTCTGTGTGACCTCAGCGGAGAGACCAGCCTGAGTCTGCCTGTCCACAATTTTAGGTGAAAAACCTGCATTGTGCATATGAAGCCTCACCCTTACGACAGAGCCCCCTAGACCACAGGTACAGGCCAGGGCTCTGTCACTGTAGGCTGCGTCACTTCTGCCAGAATGATGAACCACTGTTCCCGCCTCACCTAACTGGGAGGGATGAGATGGGGTGGGGGGGAACGCAAACAGCAGCTTTTCTGGCAGTGGCGCATGTGTAACGCATCCATCCCCAAGGGTGGGCTGTCCTGTGTCTGAATTGAGAACCACAGCGTGCAGTGGGTGGAGCTCAGATCTGGGGGCCAGCCCTCGACATGAGGTCAGCCACCGCTGTTCTCCAAGCCTGGGACATGAAGGGCTTTCAGAGACAGCAGGTGTTCTCATGCCCACGTCTATAGTTTCTTTGCCAGCGCCAACAGAGCCATGGATTGGACTTCGCCCTGTCTGTTGATGTACGCGCTGGAGGAAATGCACCACCACACTAGAAACACAACCTGGAGTGGATTGTGGATGTGTGGTGTGTGGCCCCCTCTGCTCTCCTCGGGGAGCCACAACACTCACTGCACTACCCTGGCAGGTCCCTCCCCATCCAGTGGGAGACTCATCTATGAAGACTGACACGGATGAAGACTGCCGAGCAGCACCCACACTGCCAGACAGTGAGAGACCCCCAGATTCACAGGTCTATATCTGACCTAGACTGCCGTTAGCTCGACTCGTGAACCAGCGCAGCATTCAGCTGACTAGCTGCGAAGCTAGTCAGCTGAATGCTGCGCTGGTTCAGTTGAGCATATGTTGACAATGTGGTTGTGTGTTTTAGGAACACACACACTGTCAGTGAGCTAGCAGTGTTCCCGTGGACACTGTTGTGAGTGCACGGGGAATGCAGAGTTAGCTTGCATTGCTGCATTGTGTCACCGTCATGGCAGGCGATGTAGGTGACCCGTTCCCTGGGCCGGACAGCCGGCTAGCATGGAGGAAGCCCAGGTCCTACTACCGTCTCGCTCGGATGCCACCAGGATAGCGACGTGGGACATGGGCTTCTGTCCCTGTGGATTGAATAGCACAGCAAAGACCTGGGCCCTACCACTGTCTTAGCAAGGAGAGCAGTGTGGGCCGTAGGCAGGATCATTAGCTTAGCATTGGTGAACGTGCAGTTTTGTGGAGACTGAAGCACGTTACACACCGAGCCGAAGATGGAGGGGATTCGGTGGGGAGGAAAGTGCTCTTTAGGAATGTACTGTATTTAATCAGTTGAACATTAACAGCATTTTCAGTGTGTACACAAGCAGCACATGAAACACAAATAAATGCATACTGGACACATAACGGAGGGAGGAGGTCTGGTGGTGTGCATCAGCCTCTGTCCCTCTGTCCGCAGGACATGGGTCACCTCGCCCGGGTGCAAAGATAATTTTCTAGAAGTGGCGACTCCATCTGTGGAGGTGGTGAATTCAGTTAGCAGTTCGCCGTTTGCTGAAGAAAAAAGGATGCTGAGGCAGTAGGGACACTGATATTTATACGTCACGCATGTATCGGTAGCGACGTCCTATTGGTCGGCTACATACACAATAAAATTTAAGTGGGCAAGTGCGTGCGTGTGATTGGAGGAGGTAGTACCCATAGAGTCCAGTAGAGTCCACCAACTTCCCAAAACTCACAAGGGGGAGCGCTAACATTGTTTCACAGCAGCAGCAGTCCAGAAACACAAAAGTTCACAGTTGTTATCTGTGTGATTCACCACAGTAATAAGGAGTTGTTTTGTTTGTATTAGCTCCTGCAAGTCCAGTACCCGTCTGATGAACGTCAATTTACTGCTGGGTGCTGTGGGAATGAGTGCTAAACGTAGTAACCAGCATCATACAGGCCTTGTTTTGTGAGCCTTTTTCAGTTTTCCTTTTCTATATTAACCTCCACACACTTTTAGCAGTCCATTGTGTCCCATTGTGTGTTTTTCTCCTTCTTTTTTACGGAAACATGTCTAATTAGGATCACCGAAATACATTAATCAATGTTGGAATAGAAAGTGCGGAGAGTAGACTAAGTGCAGTGGACCTGGAAATTATAACTAACAACGGCATCTCCCCGACAAAATAAGCGGACCAGCCGGGGTAAACATTGGAGAAGGAAGAGAGGAAGGCGAGAGGAGGGAAGAGTGAAACTAAACCAGATTGGACCAAAGGCTTTCCCACTGCAATGTCCAACAAATGCACGGGGAAATGCATTGAAATAAGGACACAATTATAAATCTCCCGTGACAGCTCATCTTTTCAAACAGAGGGCCATTATAGAAGCACACTGCCACCCATCTCTTTGGTCTCTCCTCAAATGGAGGTGCAGAAGGATTGCTTGGGGTCTCCAGCTGTGCTGTCGGCAACGTTATAATGTTCGCACAACGAGGACGAGGATATGTTCATTTTTTATTCATTCATTCTTGTCAAAGATACCTGCTGAACTGTTTAATAAACCAATCAATGTATATAAAGTATAGGCGCATTCTCTGAGGCGTCTCTCGCGGACATTTAGATCCTTTTCGTAAGTCCACATTTCTGCAGACTGTGCCTGAGGCAATTGCCCACAGTTCATAGCGGTATGACGTGAAACACGGGGGTTACCTCAATCAAAGACTGCTGTGCCCTCATCTTCACAGAGACCTGACTGCATAGCAGCGTACCAGAGGAAGCTGTCACACTTGACGGCAGGAGTTTATTCCGCACAGACAGGACACTAGACTCCGGTAAGACGAGGGGAGGAGGACTGTGTATCTACATAAATAATGCTTGGCACTCAAACGCAGCTAAAGTGGATGGACAATGTTTATCAAGTGTGGAATTTGAGATGGTGGCCATACTATCTGCTCTGAAAATTCTCCAGTGTTTTGTCAGATGCAAATTCAAAAAAATGCACTACAGGAACTGTATGAGGTCAACAGTAGTCACATGACAAAACAACCTGATGGTGTTTTTATTGTTGCTGGTGATTTTAAATTTTAGAGACATGAGACGTCTTTTCCTTCCAAGCATCACGTAAAGCGGTGTCCGTTTCTGATGATCCAGCTGTGATCAGCTGTCGGTTCTAAGAGCTGTAGAGACTTTTGATGGAGTTTGTGTCTACTTACGTGTGCACTGTGTTGGCACTAATAAAGTCACACAGTAAACAGTACAGAGCAGCATGATTCTCTCTGTAGCTGTTACCTGTTTAACAAACACCTGCACATAAAAAATTATAGGTTTCTGGATGTCCTGCTCAGAGGCATAGGATCATTTCTACTGGCACAATGCTTATATTATCTGCATTTATATTATTGATTCTAATTGTAAATTTGTTATTGAATAACAATTGAATAATGTTTCAGGGAAATTGAAATGATGTAACTTGTATAAAAGTTGACGCTCAGTTTTCGGCTTTCCGTTTATTTCCTATTCAGATATCCTTTAACACTACTGCATACATTTTATTTGCAAGTCACATCACTGGACACAGATCGATCACTGCGTTCCATCATATCAATCCAAAGATCCACAGCAGTGCTTTCATTCATACTTTCATCAGCTGATTTTACTCGCAGACCATCACTCGGCTGCTTTCATCAGAGGCTTTGCTCGCTTCATTAGATACTTTGGTGTCGGTTTAGTAACTTGTCCGACCCCTTACGTGTAGCCTACTATGTTTTATCGTCATCTAGTAGGACTAAACACAGGAATGACATGTGACTGAATAGAAATGACTATTATATAGAATTATATAGAACATGTTTCTTGCAGACAGACTCTCTGACTCTCTCTGACTTTAATTGTCTCCTCAAAAAAAGATCTATAGAAAGATCTTTCTAATAAATAAATAAAGTTGTGTGTGGGGCTTTTTGTTGTTCAGACCTACATTGAACACAGATTTCCTAAGACAGTGAATCATAAAACAACTCAAATATAAGACTTTGCAGCGATACACTTGAGTTTAATGTTATCTGTCCTGATGTATCAGATCAGTCCAATCAGCTGCAGCGTCCAATATACGCTTGATTGATATAACGGCTACCCAATGAGGGAGGCGGTCATTAAAAGGCCTCCTCAAAGGATGCACTGGTGTATCCTTGCTCATAGCTCCTCAGAGATCGCTCCTTGATCCTCGCTCCTCACTCTTTGGAGCGCAAATTAGAGCTTTCGGACGGCCTGCAAGATGGCGGAGTGGAACAACTTCCGGTTCAAGTGAGGAGCGAGGAAACGACAAATAAGAGACTTGAGAAGCACCCATTGTCACATCTGCCCCATTCCTCTCTCTTCCCTAATCATTACCTACACAGTGCACACCCACACACATTTACATAAGCTTGCAGTTTGTTGCATGATTGCTTAGACAATGGCGGATTATTAACTGAAATTGAGATCACTGATCTACATCAAAGTAAATTAAATCCTATCATAATTTTAATGAGTCATTGCTTGTGGTTATTGTGTTATAATAATCTTTGTTTGTGATGGCTAGTATATGGATTCACCCTTCACTATATCTCTATTCATGTGCAATAGCAGGGTGCGAATTATACAGTGACAACCAAGGGGGTCAACTTTTTTCCAGGTCAAAAGAAGAAACCCAGTACAGTGCAGGCGCGTGCTTCAGAAATCCTTGCTTATTTAACTAATATCATCAGCCTGTAGATGATAAATCAAATTCATTACACCAGTTCCAGGGTGCCCCATATCACACAAAACTTTTTTAGTTAGGGGTAACCAAGTATTCTAGAGCAAAACTGCAAGTCCCAGTCCCCCAGTCAGACACACAACAGCAAACCATCATGACCGCTCAAACCGGACCCACACAATGCTGAACCAGAACCAAAGTCACTATCATAAAATACAGTCTGCACTATCATCTCTAATTCCTCATTCTTATCATTCCCATCAAGTTTAAAGTTTCAACTTACTATTTTTTAACAAATATCTCCTTTCCTCTTGCTCATGTTGACTGTGAATGATGTAATCTGCATCCAATAAAGCAGTAGTCATACACTGTTATTGGGGAATTTTTGGGGGAATTCCAGAGTTAAAACGAAGGCCATGTTTATTGTGAAAGGACTCACAAAAGACTTCCAATGAAATAATAAACTCAGTATCAATGTAAAAATGTATCTCTACAATAACTAATCCCCAATTTCCCTGCTCATGCCTAAGCACCAGTGTTATTTTACAATTATATAAAATTGAAATTACATAGTGATCATGAAATGACAGGGTGGGCTTTCAGCTAGTTAACATCAGATAGCTAATTTTAAGTGAAATAAATGCTAATTACGAAATTCTGAAGGTAGGAAAGATAACTGTATAAAAGCAGCTGGATAGTTAACTACTGACATTAACTAACAGTGTCTCCATTAGCATGTGATGTACTGGACTGGAGCAGCTGCCGCTGCGAGTGATGTGGGCATCGTCAACTGCATATCCTGCGTACAGGGTCGCGAGGAGCTGGAGCCAATCCCAGCTTACCTTGGACAGGTCGCCAGTCCTTCGCAGGGCCACACATAGATAGACAACCACTCAAACTCACATCCACACCTAAGGACAATTTGGGAGACACAATTAACAATTAACCTAGCCTGCATGTTTTTGGATGGTGGGAGGAAGCCGGAGCATCCGGAGAGAACCCACGCGGACACGGGGAGAACATGCAAACTCCACACAGAAAGGCCGGGGCAACCCACGACCTTCTTGCTGTGAGGAGACAGTGCTAACCACTGCACCACCGCGCCGCCCTAAAATCGTATTTCAAAATTCTTAAATATAAGGCATGGGTATGGGAACTATATTGTAATATTTACAATTACAGGTAAGAGACCCCCCTGAACTGTTGTTTTTGCCTCTTTTGGGGGGGGTCCAAGCCTTAACTAGGGAGGTCAGACCCCCCCAAAAGCTCGTTTTTGCATTTTTCTTTCGCATTTGGTTTCTGGTCCCTATTTCCAGGATCTTCTAAGAAGATGCTTCATATTTTATATCCAGTGGAAAAAAGAAATTTCAGTCTGGTTCTTTAGTCATGGGTTGGCTGAGTGAAGACTGAGGTGTGGACCCAAATGCAGACCAGAAGGCAAGGATGCAGTTCAAAAATGATTTATTAACTCAAAAATATCCAAATCCAAAAGCACAGACAGAGCACAGGCAGAGCAATCCAAAGGCAACGGCAGAACAGAACACTCAACATAAACAAAAAGGACCAGACGAAGACTACACAAAACTGAGGGCTTATATATATACACACAAGCAAACAAGCAGGGAGGGTAGCACAGCTGAACCACATACTACAAACAAGAACAGGGAACAAAGCTAGACAAGGACACATGAGAACTGAATACAACAAAGTAAAACAGGAAGTAAGGCACACGGGAATACACAAGGCAAAGGACTAAAGCTTACAGAACACAAAACCAAAACTATGAAAGCAGACTAAACAGGAAAGCGTGAACACAAAACCACATTCTTAACAGTACCCCTCCCTCAAAAAACCTCCCCAGACGTTCTTAAACAAACCCCCCCCCCAAAACAAAAGTCGAAGATCTAACCAGGGTGGGTGTAGGGAGGACAGGTGGAGGGCCAGAACAACCAAAACAAAAATCTCTCAGGGCAAAACAGTTCAGGAGGCCGACCCGGAGGTCTACCCAGCAGGCCAAGCAGAACAGGGGGGCAACAAAGTTCAGGAAGTCGTCCCGGAGGATGACAGAGAGAACAGTGGTTCATCTGAGGCCAGAGAGGTGACCGACGAGGGCAAGACCTCTCCAGATGTCGGCATCCAAGGCCTTGGCTCACTGGAGCCAGAGCTGGGCTGAGGTCCACGGACTGAGTAGCTGTGCTGAGGTCCACGGCCTGGACTCATGGAGCAGGAATCAGTCTGGCCACAAAACGGAGACGTGGAGCATGAGTCGGCTGGACCACCGACCGGGCACGAGTAACAGGAATCGGTTGGAGATCAGGCAGGCGTCTAGCAGCGCTAGCAGACCGAGGATCAGGCAGGCGGTGACATTAACATTTGAGTAGTACTAACATCCATAAAACGTGAATGAGGCTGTGTAAAGATAAGTTTATATGAAAAATGAATAACTTCAGAATTAATCTTAAGCCTTAACTGGTGGCCCAAAGTGTACTGATTGTAAACCGGTACCACACTACCCTCGAGTCCCCACAGACTCCATTGTGGCCAAAGACCAAATCAACAACAACAAAAAAAAGGCCAACACTGCTTAGCTCTGCTATATTTTTCAGGGCAGAGAGAGAGAGAGGTGACAGGGATGGAACACTTTAAAACCAGCTGAATGGAGAGTTGTTGTATTGACCAGAGGATTAACAGAATGATCTGTCCAGCAAGCTCCCTGCAACATTTATCAGCTCACCAGCAGCAGCAGAGAGGACTAGGAAGAGAGTAGGAGGCAGAAGAGGCTGTCTCTGTTGCTTCAAAAGCATGGGGTCGATGTTTTCAGGCTTCCATTAATGTAGCAAACATTGTCTCACCAACCCAAAATTAGAAAAGTAGGAGAGAGATGAGGGGGATGTGGTGAGAGGACAGAGTTTGATCTCCTACAGAGAATTGAGTGTACAGTATTTCATTATACCGGTGTGGTGAAAGCTTCTTGCAGTCACTGACAGTTTGATAATTTCCCTGCCTTTACTTAAGTCCCACTCCAGCCAGTTTTAACTGACATTTTTGGTTATGTTCTTTCTCTAACAGAAAATGGGGGTGTGGTTAATAGTTGGACGTAATCAATTACAATGGCTACCAGATTGCAGTTCTATTGTTCCTGTCTACAGCATTAGCATGGATATTAGATTCAATGCTAGTTCTGACACTGAAGAGTTTGTAAAAGTATATTCATATGTATATAGCAGACAAAAAATGTATGATTAAGAACCTGTAAATGAGGTGTGGTGAGATGAGACCCAGTGGAAAACTGGGTGTGTCGATGAGTGACCGGAGTGTATCTATGGCTATGTTCAGACTGCAGGCCAAAATGACCCAAATCTAATGTTTTTGCCCATATGTGATTCAGATCTGATCTTTTTATGACAGTGTGAACAGGCCAGGTCACATGGAATCTCGTGTTATTCTTCTGTACATGCGGGTCACTTGCAGGCTGCGGACAATTCACACTGGAGCCTTATATGGGCCGCATTTAAACAATAATGTGAACTTTCAAACAAATAAATCTGGGGAAAAAATCGTTAAAAAACATTAAGGCCTGCAGCTATGAGTGTTAGTCAACAATATGCAGTGTTCACATCAAAGTTAGACTATAACAAAACTAGCATAGGTCATCTAATACTGGAAGGAGTATTAATTCTCACCCATAATTAAAACTAATATGCGACTATCAGCTTTTATCAGTTGTATGGTCGTATCGCACTGCATATTATAACTTTTCACGGTGCTCTAAAGTAACCACAGGGGAGACAGAGAGATAATCTATTACTCTTTTCAATTGTAAACAGTTATAGAAATACAGGTAATAAAGGCAGAAATGCATTTATGGGCCTATTTTTTTTTACCAGATTTCATCAAAATCTTTCTCGCCAGATTTTTGAGAATGCTTACAAATTGACAATTGTGACTGAGTATGTCTTTGGAAAGCGGGACAGGTGCAGTAGACTCCATGAGGGCTGATGCATATGCTTTGGAAAGGAAAAACATAACATGTTTACATAATATAATATTAAAATAATGTAGCCTAGGACTAATAATTAGGCTACAGTCTAACTTATCAAGACAAAAGTATTTTGCAGTATTGTGCAGTATTTTTTGTTTATTGGAACTGATTCAGGACAAAACATAAACGGGCTAATTAGTTTGTCTTCCACACACATATCAAAGCAACAGGGACAATAAGTATATTCAGTTCTATGTCTGTTCTACCGGTGTCGTAGCCTACCACTAGGGACCACAACAATATAATTAATTGTGGTAGATTCATTACTGTCAGCATCTCTGAATAAGATGAGATGAGATGTTCATCCATTGTCAACCGCTTATCCTGTGTACAGGATCGCAGGGGGCTGGAGCCAATCCCAGCTGACATCGGGCGAAAGGCAGGGTACACCCTGGCCAGACCGCCAGTCCGTCGTAGGGCAACACATAGACAGACAACCACTCGCGCTCACACCTAAGGACAATTTAGGGTCACCAACCTAGGCTGCATGTCTTTGGACGGTGGGAGGAAGCCGGAGCACCCGGAGAGAAGCCACACAGACACGGGGAGAACATGCAGACTCCACACAGAAAGGCCGGGGCAACCGGGGTTTGAACCCACGACCTTCTTGCTGTGAGGCGACAGTGCTAACCACCACCGTGCCGCCTGAGATGAGATGTATTCATTTTAGTGGCAGAAATTGAGAGAGGCATGGAGTCACTGCACAGGACCAGGGAACAGATCAGTCGCTTTGGATAAAAACATCTGGCAAATGAGTAAATGTTAATGTAATCAGGCAGGCTTATGCAGATGGTGACCCAGGTGTAGCGGCAATGCTGACGAGATGCAATCATAAACATAAGCAGACTTACTCTGGAATAGGTGTGTGCATTGACCTCCTTACAGGACTGGTGATGAACTATGAGGTCCTCATATTGTCATGGTTGTGCCCTGAAGGAAAATGCCAAGTGCCAGAAAAAAATTACAGAGCAGGAGTTTGACAGCTGGAGAGAGACACACAAAGAAGAATAACTTTGCAGGATCTAGTCAGGCAGTGGGCAGGAGTCAGCAAAGAGGATGTGGGCCATGTCTGTGATTCGCCAGTGTGATTCGCCACCAGGTGTAGTACACGGAGATGCTGTCAGATGTAAATAGTGCCGGATTTAGGGAGGTGGTTGCACTGAACTCATTCCCTGGAATTCAGAATTCAGAAAAATTTTAACGGAAAACAAGGAATTTGGGAAATTGACAAATTTAAATAGTTTTGATAGGGCCCTAGTATTGTTATAGGAAAGCAGAGGAGAATGGGGAAACACTTGGTATCCATATACACCATGCTACACAAGAGGTGGGGAGGAGGCTAATTCCAGTGTACCACCGGATAGCAAATGACAGCTTGCTGCAGTGAATGCAGCATGGAGGCACTCAAACTGCAAACGACTGTCTTAACTCACGTTTTATGGGCATGCAAAAACTTTTATTGTGAGAAAAGCACGGAGGCGGTGGCAAGTATGGCCATCTTCTTGTTAAGGATTTGATTAGATTTTGGGTCTGTAAATATTGATTTTGAACAGACATTGTATGGAATTACAATACTCTGAGCCTGAAATCTCCACTTCAGTAGCACTTAGATACACCAAATGTTCCAGTTTTATTCCTAACTACATTCTGAAGCTTTTACCGAGGGGTTTGTTCATATATCATTCATAGACTGAACTATATAATATTTTATTTTATTTTTATGCCTGTTGACAGTATTTTCTAATTTATGGAGTAATACCAGATATCCATAATTCCCTGTGTGAAATATTTGAGTGTAATTTGTCAACAAAATAAAACAATAATTTTAAACCTGACTTAACAGTGTTCAGATTTTGGTTCTTAAAGTATGTGCAAATTAACACATATTATATTAGACACTGCTGTATTTGCATATTTAACACTAGAACCGCCCACGGGTCAAATGTACCCGCGGCTGCTTTTTGATTGTATGTATCTTTGTTTCAATATCATATTCAAGTCCCCCCGTCTCTGAGTTTTCCTGAAAGTGTGTTATATAGCTCCCCCTATTGTTAAAAAATGTCAATATAAAGCCAGATTTAAAAAATGGGCATTTAAACCTATAAGCCTCAGCGGGTAAAATTTACCCCTATAGAGAATACAGTCATTTTAGCGCTGTTCATGTCACGCGTTTAGATAAACATTCTATGTTGCTATTGGCAACGCCTTTCCCACTATAGACATTACACTTGCTCAGCCCATTGAGTGAAGGAGAGTCTGAAGGTGGGGGCTGAGCGATGTGTCCTGGGTTGATTCTGCATCTGACGGGTCATTATCAGCGATCCAGTTGAATGAAGTAAATATGCATAAAAGCCGCTGCTCATAGGTTTTGTGTTGCTACATGATCATCACAACTAATGCTGCAGTAGCCTAGATTTTCCCTGTGATAAAGGTGTGTTCTACGGTCCCTTCAAGAGAGCGTGCGGCTCCCTCGTGTGCTTTTTGACCGGCTATAACTTTTCCAGTGCTGTGTATTTTTTAGTAAAAGTGATCATTATACATATTTTCCATTGGGTAAAAATCTACTATGAATTTTGGAATTGATGATAATCGTTTCTTTCGAATAAATAGCCTACTATTGGACTTTCAAACTTTTGTAGCTGTGTGTTACTCTCTGGATGCCCGATGGAGTCCGAAAAAACAAGCAGAACAGTAAGAACTAGCCGAGATTATGAGGCTATTATTACCGCTTATAAAACACTAAAACAGTCAGTCTTTTTTGTAAATTGTATGCTGCATTTAAATTCAAGCTGTGTTTAGAATATAACTAGGATATAACATCTATAATAGCGGCGAGTGGATGACATCAAAAGAGCCGCCACGTGTGAATGTGTCCTTCACAGATCCGCAGCGCGGGTAAATTTTACCCGCTATGGCGGTTATAGGTATACAACGAACCCTGGCGGTTCTAGTGTTAAACATAAAATTATGAAAGAAACCAGTAATACAGAACATGTTTTGTGTAAGACATCAGCTAGGGAAGTTTCATGGTGATATGTATTAGTTAAATGTCTTTTCCCATCTCCATTATTGAGTTATAGATCGTTTATGTGCATGTAATAGGTTTGCAAAGTGAAAAAGACCAAAGTCCAGCCCAGAGGAAGTTCCCATCTCCTAAAGAAAACACTGCTCTGAACTGCCTGAAGATTGTAGTCTGGATTGTAGTCCAGCCTTTTTTTTTCCATTACCATGTTGCGTCACATTGTAACACGCGTCATAAGATCATCTTGTCACAAGATCTCTGACGTAATTGCTGACGTAATCTGCACTCTGCGCATGCGTTGGCGTCTGTAGCCACCTGTCGGAAGCTCCGTCTTGAACCGGACTCTTATCCAGTTTTAATCCACTTTTTTCGTTACATTTTTTATATCCTTTTATTTAACTTAACTTTATTTAAGTTTTACGTGGGTTAAGGATTTTAGTCATCCGACATGGATTTTAAGATAGATGACCGTAAAAACGCGATCAACGCTACTGATCGCAACAAAGCTCCGGTGACTATGCAAGCCGAGATAACTCTGCCCCTTGAGGACTGCTCACTCCTTAAGAAAGCGAACAAGAAGATTGCTGACCTTATGGAAGACATCCGACGACTTTCAGAGGAACTCAAAGAGAAAGATTCCCTGCTGACTGGCTTTATGGATGTAGCTTCAGTA
>NC_060154.1:30858695-30860097 GCF_021292245.1 Micropterus dolomieu
TATTTTAGCTTCATTACACTGGCTCCCAGTATGTTTTAGAATTGACTTTAAAATTCTATTGATCACTTTTAAAGCTCTTCATGGCCTCTCGCCTTGTTATATTTCTGACCTTTTAGTCCCATACGCACCAGCACGTACCTTGAGATCCTCGGGCAGAGGTCTGTTGTCTGTTCCAGAGTCTCGACTGAAAACTAAAGGGGACAGAGCGTTTGCTGTCAGGGCCCCGAGGCTCTGGAACAGCCTGCCCGAGGAAATCAGGTCGGCTGAGTCAGTGAACTCTTTTAAGTCCCTTCTTAAAACATACTTTTATAGGAGAGCTTTTCCCGATCTTATTTGACTTTATTTTATCCCTTTTATTTTATTGTATTTTACTAATTTTATATTTTCATGCTCTTATCTTTTTTTTTTGTATTATTCTTTACACTTGTTAAAGCACTTTGTAACTTGTTTTTGAAAAGTGCTCTACAAATAAGGATTATTATTATTATTATTATTATAAGGTCAGCGGCTAGTCAGGCACGCCCTCAAAAACACCAGTGGAAAAACACACTGAGGTGCAGCGCCCACACAGAGACAAGACGTCCACCCGCTGCCTCCCCTCTCCTCCTCTGAAACGCTTGTTCCAGTCCATGTTGCTAAACTGGAAAGGGGAACAACAACAGACTACTCTGCTTCTGATTGGCTAGTAGTCCTTAACTAGGAACTGCCCATGTGCAACAAAGATCATGTAGAGCAGAGGTCACTAATAGGCGGACCGCGGTCCGGATCCGGACCCAGCCACCATCCTCTCCGGACCGCACACCTACAGCCCATTTATTATTGAGACTTACTACCTCGTGACGGAGCGTTTCTATTTTAACCCGCGCAGCTTTTCTAGCATTTAATGTACTGGTTTAGAGGACCAGGAAACTCACAGACCAATCGCATGTGCTCCAATCGTCTCATGTGATGCTGCTCAGCCAATCAAATCTGTGCATACCGATGCTTGCGAGTTGAGTCCGCGAGATTCACCAGAGACGTTTTGGAAACACACCCGAATTGAGGAGACGAAAGATAAAAGAGATTTCACATGACTTTTAATCAAGAATGTACAGATTTTTACATGTACATTCATCCCACGGGCAGTTCAAAACCAGAATATCTCATAGATCTCCAATATGCTAGCTGGAGCTCACGTTTCTCACTGAACAACAGAAAGTAGGAAAGTGGTAGCTCTGTAAGAGGAAATGAAAGAGAAGAGGAGGCATTACGGCTGTTCATTTGTTATGATGTGTTGAGTGTTTATTATAAAATTGGTTAAGACTACACTTCATCACTTCAAGCTACACTTTTTATTACATTTTTTCTAAAAATTAGGCACTTTAGTTTACTTAAATTTAGAATTTATTATTTGAATAGTTAT
>NC_060154.1:30860197-30875470 GCF_021292245.1 Micropterus dolomieu
AGAGGACCAGGAAACTCACAGACCAATCGCATGTGCTCCAATCGTCTCATGTGACGCTGCTCAGCCAATCAAATCTGTGCATACCGATGCTTGCGAGTTGAGTCCGCGAGATTCACCAGAGACGTTTTGGAAACACACCCGAATTGAGGAGACGAAAGATAAAAGAGATTTCACATGACTTTTAATCAAGAATGTACAGATTTTTACATGTACATTCATCCCACGGGCAGTTCAAAACCAGAATATCTCATAGATCTCCAATATGCTAGCTGGAGCTCACGTTTCTCACTGAACAACAGAAAGTAGGAAAGTGGTAGCTCTGTAAGAGGAAATGAAAGAGAAGAGGAGGCATTACGGCTGTTCATTTGTTATGATGTGTTGAGTGTTTATTATAAAATTGGTTAAGACTACACTTCATCACTTCAAGCTACACTTTTTATTACATTTTTTCTAAAAATTAGGCACTTTAGTTTACTTAAATTTAGAATTTATTATTTGAATAGTTATTATTTATTATCCCTCCAGTTTGATGTGAAAACTGACTGAAATATTATTTGATTTGACAGTCCGTTGTTGACTAAAAACATGTGTTGATACAACTATAGGTTATAGTACTGAATGATAACGCAAGTTCGTCGTTTTGATGTTCCGGACCGTTGCTTCAGGAAATTTTCTCTAACTAGACCTCTTTGAAATCTAATTGAATACCCCTGATGTAGAGGCAAGATGTGCACTCCATAGCTAAAACGGAGCATTCAACACACAGCAATGTGCAGTATGACAAAAATATGGTGTTTTGAAAATGAAACCATGTAAATCTGTTCTGTCCTAAATAATATGATGAACCTGAAAATGAGCATAATATGACCACTTTAAACAAACTATAGGCCTACATGCAATATTTTTGCCACTCCTAATTTGGCAATGGCAATAATTTTAGGTCAACAGAACATGGCACAGCTGACCATCCAAAGCCTCAAATCCAAATTCTCAAGAGTCAACAAATGCTCCCTTGTGTATAAAGTAAACATTTTTTCAGTATCATGAAGTTTCAACATCCCCAGAATCAGCACAACCACAGCTAATTATGTCTATCTTCTAAAGACTATAATGGGGGATATTAGTCCATAAAACAAACAAACACACACAAAACTGAACTAGTACACCTGTCTTTCTCTGTTTCTCTCGCTGTATCTGTCTGCTCTGTTGACTTCCTCAGCAGTTTTATAAAGTCGCCCAAAAAACAACAACTTGCAAAAAACAATGTTTCCATTTTCACAGCAGTAGGTGAACACCATGTCTCCTTTTTTCAAAACTATACACACAATTCCCAAAACTGCTCACACAAAATGCCTCATTTCTCCTTCAAAATGAAACACTGTATTCAAAATACCATAAACACATCTCAAATTGAAGCGTTTGCATCAAATGGCATAAGCTTTTTACATAGGCACAGGCTCATGTACATTTCCATACATTTTTCTAGAGTGAAAGTAGGGGTTGAAAAGTACACTGTAAAAACCAAAATATTTATTTGGCAAAACACCAAAGGCAAACGTTTGGTTTGGCTTACAATGGAGGCTTTAGAGGGGTGAGAATTAAAGGAAGAAGAGGAAGACGTGGACGAGGAGGTGAAGAAAAAAGAGGAGGATGAGGAAGAGGATGATGAAGTGAAGAAGTAAGAGGAGAAGAGGGTAGGATCAAGTAGGATAGGGGAGAAAGAGAGGACTATGAAGAGGAAGAGGGAGGGGAGTCCAGAACATAACTGATGGAATCAGAACAACTGTTGTTAACCATGTTGCCAACCATGGGATGAGCTTGAGGGAGCCTGGGAAACAGATTCCACCAAATCTGAGCCGCGATACTGTTGCAGGTATCATCTGTATATTTTGAAATGAGAAGCGGTAAGTAACTGTAAGTGCTGTACAGCCCTGGAACTGGTTCAGTAATATGCACTGTAATGACAAGGATATGTCACTACTGTAAAATCCATCAAATGGACCAAGCCACGTGGTCTCACCAGCGGCAAAGAAGGAAACCTGAAAACAGCCGAATTGCCAGACGGAGGACGGCCAACCCTTGAGGTTTTTCTTCAGACACGGAGAACCCTGGAGAATCCCTCGCAAAAAGCCAGGATCGGGCAGCTAGCGTGGGACCCATGCAACAGGCTAAAGCAGGCCGCCAAAAAGCAGTAAGACCCAACAAAACATTCTGTAGTCAGGGATGTCCCATAATGTCAATATTGTCTTTTTAACTCCTAAACTCATAGCTTACTTTCATTAGTTCTCCTCTGCTGTATGAGTCAAATGCTTCCCACAATCGAACCTCCATTCTCATTGTTTAGCTAATAATTGAGCGATTATTAACTAACTAGTAATAATTGTATAATTATTAAAAGCTACCTAGAGGTCCGGCGACTCTAGGATATTAACAACTCCGGTGGTGCCCTTTTTAAACGAGAGCTTTTATGGATTAATGTATTTTTGAATATTAAAATTCATAATTGGGTATTAATTCTCATAAATTTATTAAAATTCATAGCATTATAAGTTTTAGACATGCTACACCAAAATGACTTCAAGACTCCCGTGACAAGACGGCAAGTTGTGTAGTGTTAACAGTACGGCGAGTGGCCGACGCTGAAAGTCTTGTAGTCTACACAAGCCATGATCATCATATCATTTCTTTACCACTATATATTTTATCGGATTTTCAGCTAACACTGGTGCTTAGGCATGAGCAGTAAAATAGAGGATTAGTTATTGTAGTAATACATTTGACATTATTTAATTTGAAGTCTTTTGTGAGTCTTTTTACAATAAGCAGCCATTTGTTTTCACTTTGGAATTCAGGAGTTTTACTTTCCCGGATAAGTGTTAAAATCCAGATTTCAAATATTCACTTTAAGTTTTATTTATGTTGCGCCAATTCATGAAAAAAGTCATCTCATTCCCTTTTTTATATAGAGCAGGGAAGAGATCCAACAATTCCCAATTCCCCAACAATGTCTGACTACTGCTTTATTGAACCCAGATTACATTGCATTCACATTCAACATGAGCAAGAGGAAAGGAGATATTTGCTTAAAAAGTTGAAACTTACAACTTGAAATGATAAGAATTAGGAATTAGAGATGATAATGCAGACTGTATTTTATGATGTGATGAAGTGTCTTTGGTCCTGGTTCAGCTTAGTGTGGGTCTGACTTTCTCCAGTTTTGTTCTAGAATATTTGGTGACCTCTGACTACAAAAGGTGGAATGAATTTGATTTATCATCTACAGACTGATGACATTAGTTAAATAAGCGAGGATATTGTAAGCATTGTAAGATTTTAGTTCACTGTCGCACTCTACCTGCACTATACAGGGTTTCCTTTATGACCTGGAAAAAAGTTGACCCCCCCGGTTGTCATTGTATAATTTGCACCCTGACGGGCGGGACCACCTCTTTCTGTCGGTCAGGGTCCCGCAAGCCAGAGTCACATCCCACATCTCAGTCTTCACAGACGCCTCCCTACTGGGTTGGGTCGGAATATGCCTTGCCCAGGTGGTGGGTGGCCTGTGGCGGACTCTTTACATAAATGTGCTGGAGCTCCTCACGGTGAGGAAGGTGGTCCAGAAGGCAGCTGCTCTTGTGGACACACATCTGATCTCCATCAGAGCGGAGTACATCCCTGGTGTACTGAACATCATGTCGATGTAAACAAGTGGTGCCTTCATCCCGATCTGGTCACACACATGGTCACTGCCATGTAACTAATCTCACTCATTGGGGGCCTCCGGTCTCTTGGGTATGGTCGGCAACCTTTTCTGTGATGAAGATGAAGACATCCAGTGTGCCAGCAGCGTTTGTTAATGCACATTTCATTTATTTTTAATTTATGCACTGATAGTTAGTCAGATTTTAATTGACATTTGTTAATAATATTAATAATAATAGACATATTATAAATTGGGCTGTTAAGTGATTAAAAAAATTATCTAATTAGTTTCATAACTTGTTTGTAGTTTTGTAATCAAATTAATCCGAATAAATATATATCGATATTTGCCGGGAAAAGCATTTAAAATATTGGAATTCAAATAGATTTTGGTAGATGAGTGCAATAATACACAAACTTATTTAGCTAAACATCCTACACTTTCCCATACAATCACAATTTTCATTTAAATACTAATAGCGTTTTTGTGGCTACAAGTTCAACACTGTGAAGCGCTTTGAGTTTCCATGATAAAGCACTATATAAAAGTAATGCATTATTATTATTATTATTATTATTATAACTCCCACTTGTGGAGAGATTGGGGACATGGAATTAGAGTGGGCCATGTTCAAGTCCTCCATTGTAGAGACAGAGGGCAGGAGCTGCTGACCCAGAATGGGGATATTGTCGAAAGATGGAAAGAGCACTTTGAGGAGCTCCTGAACCCATGTTGCAACATTAAAGATGCGAGTGGCTACGAAGTGGCATACCTATCCTGGCCGTGGAACAGTGGACCAGCTCTTTAGGACTGGTGGTGGGGCGTCATGGAAGTTTGACCATCAAGTCAACATGTGCTTTGTGAACTTGGAGAAGGCCTATGATCGTGTCAAGGCCATTGCTACGAGCCAGTCCTTGTATAACCAGAGTGAGAGCTGTGTCCGTGTATTTGGCATGTGACGGTCTTATCAACCGACAACACAAGTGGCGGTAAGGGTATTGTTTTTTTTTATTTTTCTAAGTAAACCACAAACACATTTTCTTTAGACATATTTATTCTTTTCACAAATTATGCTAATTTCCAGTCTGAGTGCACACATTTTGGTTAATAATAGTATTCATTTGAGAAGAAGTGTTTAGGGATTTATACCTGTTCTTTGTTTCTCCACTGCCTTTTATACTCCACCACAGGAAGTGGAAGGAACCAACTCCTGGCAGTGGGCAGAGGGACTTTGAACTACAAAATTCTTAACAACACAGCAGCATGTGAATATTGTGTTTGTTAGACTAATATTGGGTTTCAGTAGTGTTTGTTTGTTTAGTATTTTCTTACGGTTGGTTGTTTATTTTGGGTCTGTTGAAAACAGACGCCTCCGCTGGTATATTTTGTATACTGTATGATAACTGTTGTATTTTAGTTTATTTTCAGTTACAGTTAGAATTGCATTCTAGGTGTATTAAATGATATTCAGTTGCATTACAAGCTTCCTTATGATGGTTTTGATGGTTTATTGCATTAAAATAAAGCTTTTTTTACCAGTCAAGGATGAAAATATAATATAATATAATTTTCTCTGTATTGCATCTCCATGTAGTCTGTAATGGTAAAATAAATATATTAATGTACAATGGATTCATATTCCTTAGCTTCTGACCTTTCAAAGGAGAATTATGCATCTAGGCCAAATGGTTGAGGAGATATTGCTGATTTATTTTGGGTATGTTATTTTAGGCGTTTTTCCTGGAAAACGGTGGATGTTTTCAACAGGTTAATTGTAGTAAGTTAAGTTTTCTCCCCTTTGTGTTTGGTGTAGGCTAGCCTGTGTGTATATATACCCCTCATTTTGTGTCATTCAGGAGGTCAGGTTTGTTATGTTCAGACTTATGTTGTAGTTTTGTTACGTTGACCTCAGTTTAGTTAAGACCCACTTTGAGTAATTCTGTTGATACCTTTTTTTGTGTAATATGGTTTGAAACTTTAATTGATTTGTTGGCTAAATAAAGCCTAAACTTTACAAAACCGTGACCTTGTGTCTCTGCCTTTACTGCTTGGTCCCTGACATGGCACAAAGTCAAACGTTTTCAGTGGGTGTTGGAATCAGCCAAGATCGCCACTTGACTCCGATCCTGTTTGTGATATTCATGGACAGAATTGGTGGTGAGTAAGGTATACAAATACAATGCTTAGTCTGCTGCGACCGTGACCCAACCCTGGATAAGCGGAAGATAATGGATGGATGAATGGAAGCACATTCACACTGTCAAGCATGGCAAAATGCAGGGCACTATCAATACCCGGATAGTACACTCAACAGTCAAAAAGTTGGGTGGGTTCTGGGTTCCCGTGCTCTGGGTCCCATGGTGCTGGTAAGCAGAACTGTGTCCGGGCTCCGGGCTGATTGTCTGCGTTCGGGACAGGGACCAAGCGAGTTAGCAACAGATATCTCAATTAAACGAACAACATTCAGAGTGTAAGTTCTAGTTGGCTGGCGTGTACTCATACTGGATGATTCAACGATCCAGCGGGGACTGGAAGGTTGGTTTGGCTTTGATTCCAGGATGTGGAACAGGTGTAATGAGCCCCGGTCAGCAGGAGTACCACGCCCACGCCCACCAGCGGCATCCAGAGCATGAGGGGGACAAGCCACTTTCATACTAAGCTCACTGTTTGGTCGCTTATTTGACCATCTGTTGGATGTGGACCTTGGTCAACAGGTTTTCTATTTAAGACAGAGTTTTATATACAGGTCACGCTTCAGTTACTAGCAGGCTCCAAAAGTAGACTGATCCTTGATGCCTCAGACATAGTTCTTTGCCTCTGTCTCTCTCCCTGTCAAGGTGATGACAGCTGGGCTGATAGGGAGACACTGTAGTTCAGGGTCAAGGCCAGCAGATAACGGTGTTTTCTGGGGATTTATCCTTCACTGTCTACCTTATTTATATAAAATAGTCATTAAATACTAGCATTTCTAAGTGGACAACTTCTTTTTTAAATTGTATTCCCTGTTTGGTTATTGGAATATGTATATTAATCATTTTCTATATAATAATACATAAGTTTAAAATTTCCTAATAACCAAACCTGTCCTACCAGACTTCTATATACAGCTACGTAAAGCCTGTCTGTAGGTTCAAAACTATGAGTGACCCCTCTCACATTGCCACTCCTCAGACCCTCAAACCAACAAATACAGGTGTCCTCTGGTGGCATAAGTGCCTGGGAGCAAGAAAATGGAGCAGTTGTATTGTCGATGAGGTGGCATTTAGGTGGCCTTGCTGAAAACTCCTTGAGGTTGAGATAATAGGATGGAACACCAGAAAGGTCAGGGAAATCAGAATCTGGAGAAGCGCGTAGAAAGAAGGGTTGAGGAACTCTGAGGTCTCAGAAACCACAGGTGGCACAGGAGCAGAGAGACAAGGAGGGTTCAGGGCAGCATCTGGCAGAATGCAGGTGAGAGAACATACAGTACCTCGCCTTAACCCATTACTGTTCCAGTCAACTAGTTCATGTGAGTGTTATGCTTGGATAGCCAAGGGAGACCCAGAAAGAGGATTGTAATGGCAAGTTAAAAGATGGAAGCTCAGGAGTGTCTTTGGGTAGCGATAAGCTGAATGTGAGCTGAGTTTGGTGAGTTACCTTAGACAACAAACATTCATCCAAAGCAATGGCCTCCAGAGGCTTGGGCAAGGGAATCGGGTCCAAACCAATTAACGGTCAATCCATAAACTCCAGAATCCTCTCCAGCAGGTGAGGGAGAAGGGAGGTGTCAACGTTAATGGCATCGGTGATTGAAGAGTCCAGGTCTGAAAGGAGCTCTAAAGGAGCCAACTGATCCTCCCAGAGTCTGCTGAAAACCGATCCGGTCTGAAGAGGTAAGTAGCCGGAGCAGTCAGCTCTCATACACTATTGCAGACTGCCATAAGTTGCTCCTCAAGCAAAAGAATGGGAAGGCAGGAAGTAAAGTGGTCTGATGAGTAACAAAAGAAAACAGGACACACTAAACATGAGTGAATAAAACAACAACATAACCTATGAGGTGTGGCAGAATGTATCAAAAGAAGCATATACTGCAAGCTGGAATCAGAGAAAGATAAATAACTTAGACAATGACATTTTTAAAATTGCGGTTGATGTAGCCTTGTCTAGGGTGGGAGTCACTGACCACTATTTCACTTCTGCTCATACCATGTCAGAAAAAGGGTTTCTTCATCATGGTATTGGTCTATAGGATCTGGACAGTGGCACAGATAGTGTGTCTTACCTGGATATAATATGACTGATGCAAATACTCATCAATCCATAAGATAAATGCACACATCACAAAAGTGAAAAACATGGTAATAAATGTGCATACAATAAATCTACTTTATAATGTCTCAAATAAATTATCTTGCCAACACCTAAACATGAATAATTTCATAGCAAATTCATCATAGTGCATGTTATTCTGCATGTCTCTTTCTGAAATGATTATGATAATAATCTGAGGTCTGATATTCACATTTTTCAATAAAATGGCTTACTACTGCTAACTGATTCCATAAAACTGTATCTACAGATGCTTTAAAAAATGAAGAGGTCCACTTTCTCTGCTTTCCACTTTCTTTTTCTATTTAAAGCAAATAACTGAAAAGTGCATGCTCTATATATTGTGATAGAGGGAGGATTGTTGTGCTATGTGTTGTAAATAATAGTCTTCCACATTGCACTCCAGAATTATTAAGCAGAAAACTGAAAACTGCATGAAGATGTACTGCAGATATGGTATGAGACTTACTAAAATGAAGAGGAAGAGAGAAAACATATTCAAAATGTATAACATTGACTTGACTTGACATATGAAAGAAAAAGAGCTCTTTGCACTTTATTTCAGACACATTCAGCACAGGTACGCTTACCTGGAGCCTTAATACATATGCATCTATGGCAGGATGTTGTTGATTGTGCATTTAGCCATATTTATGAAATAATTTTGTGTGGAAAATTCTCTGCCTTGAAAAAGACATTTGTGCAAGAATTTTAAAGAAATCTCAGTGAATGCTAAACAAAAAAGCATTGGGGTATAATGCCAGCCCATGGTGCATTATTAGGAGACATGTTTGTCAATTAAGTTGAACTTGATGTTCATTGAGCTGCTGTTCAGTTACTGCACTCTTTTTATCACAACACATTTACATGAGAAAACTTTGTTAAATGACTCCTACTGCTATAGCATTTCATCAGTAATAGATCATCTTCTCAGACTTATATAGACTTAATATATTTAGATTTCTTGTCTGAGCTTTCTGATCTGCACTCGGAGCTCTCCTTTGCACTCAGAATGCATCTAGACAGCCAGTCACTGATTGCATAATGAGGTGCTGCCTTAGTAAATCAGATGCTAATTACACACACATATTGTGAGTGCAAATTGATTAAAATGTGCTGTGCAAATTGGTGGTACACTTTATGCACATAAATCTACAGCAGAGCAAGTGGTGATCATGTATTTTCAAAATTACAAATAAAATAGGTACATGTGGACTTCAAAGGCAAAATTTCCAAAATGTCCAAACCAAGAAGAACCAAGGACTATTTTACAAGTCATTTTAAGTAATTTTGTGGTCATGGAAAACATTGCGAAATTCCAGTTGGGAGGTTAAAACTTCCCAAAAAATTTAAAAGTCGGTGTTCAAGGAGAAGTGCAGTTCAGTTCATGACATATTTAGCAAGAGCCCGACATTTAAGTTAAGTGGATTTGTACAATACCAGTGGCAGATTGTGTGATCACCTGTTTTTCAAGTGTTTACCAAAATGGATAATAGTGGCATGTTGACTCGTGTGTGTGTGTATGTGAGTGTGCCTCTCCAGTAATCAAGCCCCCTCTGTTTGAGTGCAGACAACAGGCACCATAATTAACTGAAATGTTTCATAACACCACCGATGAGTCAAAAAAAACCCTCAAATGTCCTTAAAACAAACAACAATGAATAAAGACATTTCAAATGAGCTTGAAAGTTAAAGTTCAACATTTTGGGTGATGTGATTATTTGCCTTTTTTCTATGAGTGAGTAAATGTCAGAACAGAGGTGGAATCAGGACCTGATTAGCCGTACGTAGCATAAAGACTGTTAGCAGAGGGGAACAGCCGGTATCTGGCAATCCACTCTGCAAATGTGTACATTACTGCACAGAAGTGCTGGGCGTATGGATAAACTCTTGTTTATTAAGAAATCGTTTAAAAATCTACTGTAACGTGACCAGATGTCTCAAATGAAGGTTGGTTTGGTTTGGTGGTCAGTATGTGATTACAAAATACAATGCTATTATATATGAAATAAAAAGAGGGACAATTTTGGTTTTATAATCTGTTAAATATAGTAATTTTAAGGCAGAAACTACCTTTCAATCAATAGAGGCTACAATCACTTTCTGGCAAGTAGAATACTGCATTTTATGTGTTGTTTTTGCCATTTAAAAAGGTATTGTAAGAGGTAAAAAGTTCTAGGTGAGTTATAATCGGTCAGATATAACCCTCATGAATAAAATCAAGTCATTTTGAGGCAGAATCTACCTTTCAGTCAATAAGAAGCTTGCAATATTGATCTGAAATATTGCATGTTATGGGTTGTAATTTCAACAGGTAAAAAGGATTTGATTGGTTGGTACACAGCAAGTTCAATAATGTAGTCATAAGGAGAATTGCAAAAGAGATCATGTCTTTATTTTATGTATAACTCTGCAGTAAGTCATGTTAATTATAGGCTAGTCTGTTTTCCAAATATAAACAAAGATATAAGACATAGGTCTACCAAACACATTTTCCATCTGCAACAACAGGCTTCAATTATTGCCTATAATCACGTAAATGTCAGGCCTGGTTACACTGAAAACACTTATTTAGCCACAATTGTGATTATTCCGTGAAAAGAAATGGTAAAGTTTCACAAATACATACCTTTGCTATTAGCACAGACATAAGGTGATGTTTATTTACACATTATGTCTTTTTGATCCAGATGCAGCTGTAGTCGCAAATAGATTGGGCGATCGGGTTGACTTTAACATGCTACGTACAGCAATCAGTTTTTGGCACGACACCTGTGTGCTCTGCTGTCCAGTCTTTCTGTCACGTAGACTGGCCACCAAAACCAGGAACTGTCTCCAGAAAACGGGGACGTCAGGTCACCCTAATGTACTGTAACTAACCTTAAATCTACAAATTGTCTTCAAAACAAGTACAGCATATTCTATGAATAAGACTGCAAACCCTCGCGATGGGTCCAACACATTCTCATCTCAATGCATCATAACTGGTGCTTTCTGACAGTGTGACAAAGCGTAAGTATTTTACACTAAAGGTACCTTTCAGCGTCCGTATGAAACGCCACCGTTTGCTATGTCCCAGCAACACAGAGGAGGCTAACCCTAACTGCTAGCACAACTGTAGGGTTAGCTGGTTGACATGCATAAAGTCAGTGACTTAGTTTTAGGTGCTGACATTTCTGATGGTTGTGGTAAGTATAGGGGGCTTCGGGGGCTGTCAACACCTTTAACATGAACGTAGCTAGCTAGCAAGCTAGCACGTACTTCCGGTCTGCACGAGATGCCCCAGAGCGTCTTGTAGAGATGCTTCCGGATGCGTCTCTATGAGACACTGAAGGGTAGTTTTGGTGTCAAGTTTTGTCACTTTTTCTGAAAGCGTTGGTATCGCATGCCCTGAGATGAGAACGGTCTGATGGGACATATGGCAATGGATTAATTAACTGAGCGCACAGATCAATAAATAGTGTGCACACATAAATAAAATCTTAAAATATTTGGAGAAGCATTCATTTATTTTGCATTCGTTGTAATTCTAACCCTAACCTCTTTGATATTTTTACCCAGTGAATGAGAACACAGATTAATAATCAGTGTCAGACCCACCCACAATGCAACTTGACCACCAACATTGTGATGTGTTATGCTAGTAGTGGTTAATCTATGTTTGAGCCGCTAGCCTCAAGCAGAAATGTGACGATCAAATATTGCATTACCTAATTTTTTATAATTCCCTGATTTTATTTGGTAGGCCAGATGGATATTTGAGAAGCCTTATGTCAAATAGTCCCCAACACTGTAGGCTCAGTTTAGCAATCTGTATGCCCAGGATTTCCATGTCAGTATTTCATTCGACCATATAAGCGCAGGGGTACTCCTATATGGCAGCTTTAGAAGTGTTGGTAGTAACTCTTAATGTAATAACTGGAGGTAATGTGCGCATACTGCAGTAAAAATTGTAATGTAATAAGACTATGATGTAATAAAAGTGTGAATAATTGTACACTTTAGCACAAAAGTTAACAATTTGTTACTTTTTATGCAAATTGTTACATTATGAGTTTAACAGTAGCATTTTAATGAAATATGTAACAACTGGGCATAAAAACAGAAGCCTACAAGGCTTGTTTTGAAACTTTGGACAGAACCAGGCTAGCCGATTCCCCTGCTTCGAGTCTTTTGTCATGATTCAGATAAAGACCCAGAAATAAACTGGCCGCTGCAGACAGATTTTCAGAAATTTATTCAGATAGAGAGGCAGAGCAGGTAGTGGCTGATGGGGGCCAGGGCAGGCAGAGCAGAGCTGGCAAGGGGAGCTGGTGAGCAGACTGGCTGGTGAGTGTGAGAAAAGGCTAGGGGAGCTGACAGGTAACTGGCAGGGGAATACAATCCAGAAGTCCTCCAATGGGGGTGAGTATTGGTTCCAGACGGGTCCGGTCAGAGTTCCTGAGCACAGAAAAAACAGGTCAGCGACAGGTTGACAAACGGGCAGGAAAAACGGGTACTAAAGACAAGTTCAGAGAGCTGGTAGTCAAGATGTACAAGTACAACTGATGATCCGGCAAGGACAGGATGTCAGGGTGCCACTTAAATACAACTGGAGCCCGAGGGAGCGGGAATCAGGTGCGTCAACAGGATTAGATGCAGGTGTGTGCAATCAGCTCCACAGGCGACAATCACACACCCCAACTACCATGCAGACCAGGAGATGAGGGAGAGAGGGAGAAAGTAAAAAAGAGCCAAAACAAAACACAACAGCCACACCAAAGGGAACAACCTAAACAAAAAACATTCTCACACACACTTGTCAGGAGTTCACAGCAGGGAGGGCCGTGACATATTTATGCTAAGCTAGGCTGACCATGTCCTGACCAATTGCACTGCATTTTCCAAACTACTCCTTTAATAAAATGATTTACACAATAGTGATATACTCCCATCAGATAGCACAATATTGCACAGAGTCTACACACATCAACATTGGCTGCATATGAACACAGTCAGATGTGTGCATACAAACACACACACACACACACACACACACGTATAGAGCTCCTTCACTAAGCTGTATGACACAAAGAAGGAAAAAGTGCACAGACTTCAAATCAAACTGAGTCGAATGGAATTGATTCAGCTCAGCAGGCAATCTGTGTGTCAGCCCTGACTCAGACTGCTTGCTCTCTTTACAGTCCTACTGACAATCTGACTGGTGGCTGAGAGAGAGTGTGCTTTGTCTTCATAACTGATGTAGCAAAAGGTGGATGAACTATGACCTTCAGTCACCTAAAAGCAACATTGTGTAGTAGGTTTATCTTAAAACAACAGCTAATCATTTTGATGGCAGACTAACTTGTAATAGGTTGAATGACATCTCTATCATTGCAGCTCCGGGCCGGGGGAGCTTTCTATGGCACTATGTCAGCAGGAAAATAGCAAGAATAGCATAATGCTTTACGGCACCATGTCAGACATCAACAAAGACTCTACAGCAAGCTTGCTATAAGAAGCTAGCTCGGTATTCTCAGAGTGGATATCATGGCAGAGGCTAAGAAGAGACCGAAAAAGACATTGACGGAGGAAGTGAGGAAAAGAAAAAGACAGAGCAAGAGTAAATATCAGACAGGATTTTACTTGTTGGCGTGAGCTAAAAGAGCTGAGTTGTGTGCAATGTTTAATCATGCATGTTGACTTCAAGACTTACTTTTAGAACATAATTTTCACTGTTATAACTCTGCTGAGTTTTGTTTAAGGTTAGCACGTAAATTATAGCTGACAAGATTGTTACAGAAACCAGAGATCCCAGACTTACATTGCTGTTGTACACGCTATCTTCGGCTTTAGATGTAAACATACTGATTTGACCCTTTTATTCCAGCTATCAAAAGCAGCAAGTAACATCTACTCCCAGTAAGAGACATGCACAAACACCACCGCCGCCTGTATCTAGCATTAGGGAAGAGTCAGTCTGTGGTATGTTAGGCACATACAGTACATATAGGTATGTTTTTCCTTGAACAGCGTTTGTAAACAAGTGCTTCAGGACATCCTGAATTGTGTTGATCACATTGTTATCATTTAATTTGGGAATGAAGAGTTTCCTATTCACTATATACATCCATGGAGGAGGGGAGAATAATGGCTGGTAAAGGTGTGTGAAGATGTGCGCAGACAAACAGTGCAGCTATTGCCGGTGGAACGCTGAGTATGGCCATTACAATGCCAGTGCTTGACAGTGATTTTGAGTGTTACAGACAGAAGATCTATGAATCATATAAATCATAGTAATTCTGATCTGACTAAGACTGATGATGTACTTACAACATTTCTGTAATGTATATATCTTCTGAAAGTACATGAGATTGCACTCCTTATTCAATTTATGCAAATAGAAAGGTAGCTTAATCAACTCTCTTCAAGATACAGAAAACATACTACATTGAACCAGTGGAACAATTCTGGGAAAGGAGCAGAGCTGACGTTTCAACCCCTCTGCATCAGAAGGACCATGTTGTTGTCCTAGACAATATTTTAACTGTAGTCAACCATCATTAAATCGACATGTCTGTGGTTTGGTAATATGGTACCTTGAAGGTAATATTCCAATATTTTCTATTCATTAGGAGATGGAATAACAGATTCACCAGGTATGATGATTTCTTCGTTTTACGCAGGAATACTGTACACAGTTACACATACACAACCATAGAACAATACTCTAGAGACATTGTGCATATTATGACCATTGACAAGCAGTAAACTAACAGCAATTCCATAATTATAAAGGACACCGATGCCCATGTACAGATAACAGCATAGTTTAGTAAGTAAGTAAGTAAAATAATGTATCATTAGGATTGTTGATTTTGTCTTGGTAGTTGTGTGACTGTAAAGGCTTTTTTGTTTGTTACAGATGCAGAACGCGGAAAATAGTATAAAGCATGGGGTCTTCAACATTCCCTTGACATCTAGGCAAGAAGCTACAACGGGTATGCACTTTTACAAATTTATTTCACACTCTCGACCAAGGTTACTGTTAGTCTCAATGTTTTTGCAAAATATGTGAGGTTAACATGTTGACACACCTTATAGCAAAAACAACAACCTTTTACAGCAGCATATTGAAAGTGTCTTGCAATCAGGCCAGCACAGTAAGGGACCAGACTGCAATCATGGCATGGATCAAGCATATTGTGAACCACTTCTGCTGCAAGCAGTTCTTGGTATGTGGGAGGGAAAAAATGTAAACTGTATCAATTTTACTTTGCTTG
>NC_060154.1:30875570-30881386 GCF_021292245.1 Micropterus dolomieu
AGAACAATACTCTAGAGACATTGTGCATATTATGACCATTGACAAGCAGTAAACTAACAGCAATTCCATAATTATAAAGGACACCGATGCCCATGTACAGATAACAGCATAGTTTAGTAAGTAAGTAAGTAAAATAATGTATCATTAGGATTGTTGATTTTGTCTTGGTAGTTGTGTGACTGTAAAGGCTTTTTTGTTTGTTACAGATGCAGAACGCGGAAAATAGTATAAAGCATGGGGTCTTCAACATTCCCTTGACATCTAGGCAAGAAGCTACAACGGGTATGCACTTTTACAAATTTATTTCACACTCTCGACCAAGGTTACTGTTAGTCTCAATGTTTTTGCAAAATATGTGAGGTTAACATGTTGACACACCTTATAGCAAAAACAACAACCTTTTACAGCAGCATATTGAAAGTGTCTTGCAATCAGGCCAGCACAGTAAGGGACCAGACTGCAATCATGGCATGGATCAAGCATATTGTGAACCACTTCTGCTGCAAGCAGTTCTTGGTATGTGGGAGGGAAAAAATGTAAACTGTATCAATTTTACTTTGCTTGTCATGCTGAAATCAAAATTTTGCGTCCTGTACTCAGGACAGTATATTCTGTATGTTGAGTATATAATGTTCTCTTTTTGAAGATGATGTGGGATGATGTCCTACGTTATGTCCACATTCAACACATGTGGGCATGTGGTTGCTATGACCATGAGCCAGTGGAGGACAGTAGTCAATCTAAGCCGTGGATAAAGCAAGACAATTTAAACCATTATGCCTGGGCTTTTTGTTGTTGCTGTGAATGAAATCAGTTATTTTACTCACAATAACATAATGTGTTGTTACAGCAGCTCACCATGGAATTACTGCCATCATTCTGGACAAGTGTTGGTTGAGGGATGTCAAAAAGTTCACCATCTTCAGGGTTACCTCTACAGTCATGGAAATGCTAGTATGTATTGTAGTTTTATATGCACACATATCAGTGTTTGCTCATATTTATAATATAAATTGTCCTTGTCAACTAAATTTCTTTATTACTAAATAAATATTTCTGAAACAACTGTTGCGTACTTACCTGCAGATTTCCCATGTTCAGTGTCTTGCTTTGCAATCCAGAATGCCTGAAAAGAAGCTGTATCTGATGCTTTTTCCTGCAGTGTCATATTTTACTGAGAATTATCACTGTCACTGATGAGGCTTTTTTGTTTTATTTCCGCAAACAGTACAACTTAAGATTTGGAGAATTTTCAAAACCATGTTCTCGTATGCAAGAAAGAGGTTTTTCGACGGCCCACCATTTTATAAAACACAGACATTGCATGCAGCAATTAGGTACAATTTCCACAACCACAGCCTTCCTGCACATAACCATGATGGACACATGCTGTAGGTGTTTAGTACAAGAGTTGTGTACTACCCAATAGATAGAACAGAATGTTATTCCTGCCAAGAGGCTGGGAAGTGGAAGGGGCCTTCTCAGAACACAGACTCTAGGCCTGATGAGCCCAGATGCATGTGGATTGCTTGCACCAACATCAGGACTCATGTTCTACAGGGAGAGGGTGGTCCCCTAAGTGAATGTTAATTGTCCATGCTTTGATAGCTGTGCAGACATGTTTGTAAATAATTCAAGAGCCGTAAAAAGAAAAATGTTTCTAAGAGAAAAAATAACATCAATCAAGAAGTCAACATCTGTTGACATTGCACATACATAAGAAATGTAACTATAGAAAACTGTTTACAAAAGCAGGATATGATGATTAAGTATTTCACATAAGGCAGTGCACCCTGAAGCCAGTGTACTGGGTCAGGAAATGCATCTCTGACACAGCAGTTGGGAATAATAATTCTGTTGCCACAGCCTATGCGTCCTTGCTGCCACGGTACAAACTGTATGTTGCATGCATGTACTGTCGCTGCTCCACTCTTGGTCATCATCAATGGCAAAGATGATGACCAAGTTCTATGCAACCAAGGCATGGGTGTGCTGTCGGGATTTTTGCATAAACAACATAAACAAAACAAACAAATACTTTCATGTAGTAATACTTTTTCTGAAGGAATGTTGACAAATAAACCTGCATTTCTCTCCTGCAGCTCCTGCAGCCTACTGGTCATCCGGTTCAATGTCTTCTCTGACCATAACAGCTCTGCATCTCGTTTTTGTGCTCCCACTGACCCTACCCCTACCTATTCGTCTCCTCAACTCTTCCCCTACTCTGGCTTTCTCCAACTTCACAAGAGATTGAGGCTGATTCCCACAAAAAAAACATAGAAAGAACCATTGTTGTACAAATGCAAACTACACACACACCATTAGCAATTCGTGACTTAAAATTTGTAATTGAGCAAATTAATCCCGGTGAGTCATGTCATGTTGATAAAAACATTTTCAAATATTTTCGATGATCCACTTACAAATGTGTAGGAAACAATGCAAGCAGTATTTCTGCAGTACCATTACCCAACCACAGATCACAAAAGGAACTGATATTACAAGAGCGGCAGGAATTTTGCTGTGAACATGAAATGACAGTTCATGGTCAATACAGTCCAAAAATTACACTGTGTTCCTGCTTTTGTTTCTTAAATAAGTGTATTAATCTTCCAATATCGCACATTTCAGAGCTGGCCAATGCATCCACAACTTCTGACGTAACATTAACAAGTACTTTTATTTTAAAAGTGTCACCGGACGTTGTATACTTATTAATAAGTAGTAGTAGTAATAAAAAATGACTTAATTTAACATACAATGATCACTGCAGCACATGATTCATATGGCACACTGGCACACACTACGTTCCACTTGATGGCTTGTTGGAATTACATTCATATCCTGAGTCCAAGGAGTAATTTGCAATAGTAGTGTTTCCAAATTCCCTATGTTAATTATACCACACACCCAATGGGCGTTGGTGATTTGCCAATCAATGGCCAAAAAATCTGGTATGTCTTGAAACAATTATTATTCTTATTTAATATAAAAACAGCTTTTTAGGTAGACGCTCGGAAAAAACTAGATAACAATTTTGCACTTGTTTGCACACACTGCCAATTCCCAAAAAGCAGCAGCCAACCAGAAGATGCAGGGTTTGTGCATGAAAAGAAGATGTCATACTACTGTAAAGGTTGTGGTGACCCCTGTAGAGGAGAGAGCGGGAGTTGGGGACAGACGGTGCAGCCCCCCGGGCCCACAGTTCTGTTCAGTTACAAAGGGGCCTCGCTTGGGCCCAATCTGCCTGACTGAACCTGCCTTTTTGTTGTTTGGTTAAAAACTCACTAAAGATTGTTTGTGTGTCTTGATTGTGGCAAAAAAAAGAAAGTCAGACTCAGACCGCATCTGTAATTTCTGCAGCGGAGGGAGGCTTTGGCAGATGCAGCAAGTGGGAGAAGTAGCCCAGATAAACAAAAGCAAGACAAGCGATCAAATGCCATAGCGAAGTGGATATCCACACACTGCATGCTGGTTAGTATTGGAGAAGATGTTGATCTTAGGAACCTCCTTAAAATCACAACATAGTCGCATGGCCCCACTGGTTCTCTCAGGTAAACAGAAAGGGAGACAAGCGCTCCACAAGTAAACAGCAGGCGCTCCAGTGTAACCATGGCAACGGCTTCTGTGTGCAATTATACATAACTTTACCTGAGAGGCCTACATCTAGTTTTGCAAGGATGCTCTGCCATGCGAATTCCCTCCTGTTGATGTCCTGATAACTATTTAGTAAACAGTAATAGATTCTGGAAACTCACAGACAGCGAGGATCAGTCTCTCTTCCAATGATTTGTGCTGCGCGTCACGTACAAAAAGTTCAAGACAATTCAACTTCGGCAGCAGGCGATCGTGTGCGTGAGACGAGCACAACCACGACAGTTTAACGGAACGCGCCATACCGAACAAAGTCCCTAGACTGTTTCTGCTGCTCCCTGATAAAAGAAAAAATTTCTGCTGAGACCTGTTCAGAAAAAAAAACAAGAAAATTGGACCCTGATGGTAACTTGTCTTAACAAGTTAGATAAAAGGTAATGCCCTGGCACTGGCAAATAGCTTTGGTTTAATATTTGATTTGATTACATTAATGTTTAAGTTGAGATTTACAAGAAATATTTTATTGCTACTGTGTAAAGAGAATAATAAAGGGAATTTTTAAAAAGTGTTTGCAAACCATGTTATTGCACTTTTGTGTACATAGCAGTACATTTAAAAAAGTGTGCAATACACTACTTTAGAATTCATTATTCAATTTTGAGCATAACAATGCGAATAAAATTTTTAATAATTTCCCAGCACTATTAAAAACAGAAGCTATCTTATTTCTTTTGATGTATTCACTGTTTTCATATTCATAGAACAAAATATTCAATTCAATTTTATTAATATAGCGCCAAATCACAACAACGGTTGTATCAGAGCGCTTTTCATAAAAGAGCAGGTCTAGACCGCACTCTATGATGATATTTACAGAAACCCAACAGTTCCCACCAAGAGCAGCACTAGGCGACAGCGGCAAGGAAAAACTTCCTTTTAAGAGGCAGAAACCTCGAGCAGAACCAGGAGAGAGACAGGGCAGAAATATTCTGGGCATCTTGAAAGATTAGCAAATATGGTCAAAAATGCTGGCGGTGGCTTAATTTAAAAATAATTCTCTGGTGGGGAAAGTGTTGAAATAGGGCTGGATTAAACCCAACACTACCTTATTTCCCTGGAGACAAGTTTCTTTCAACAGGATCTTCTTTTCAATATGTTGCATGGCCAAATGGTTCATATAGCAACGCTATGCAAACACATACATTTTTTGATGGTAATGTCATCTGGCAGATAAAAGCCATGGCAAAGTGAGCAGACAAGACATGGAGGATTGTTACAGTATGTAATTATAGCATATTTTTCATTATGTAAACATGACAATACCAATCTAAATGAAAAGTTGGTGCAGTTAATGTGTTGCTTTATGCCAATTAACTTCTATGATCCCTAGTTCAATATTTGTACTGTATTTCCTTGCATTGCACTCATGTCCTCACATAAAATTAGCAATTTCTTTAAATGCCTAAAACTAGCAGTTTGAATTGTAATTGTTGTCAGGAGCAGAGGTGTAACTCACATGACGTTTTAAGTAGTGGATTTCTTACCGCTTTCATCAACCTCATTTGGTGCTGCGGCAAATGGAATAACAGATTCACCAGGTATGATGATTTCTTCGTTTTACGCAGGAATACTGTACACAGTTACACATACACAACCACAGAACAATACTCTAGAGACATTGTGCATATTATGACCATTGACAAGCAGTAAACTAACAGCAATTCCATAATTATAAAGGACACCGATGCCCATGTACAGATAACAGCATAGTTTAGTAAGTAAGTAAGTAAAATAATGTATCATTAGGATTGTTGATTTTGTCTTGGTAGTTGTGTGACTGTAAAGGCTTTTTTGTTTGTTACAGATGCAGAACGCGGAAAATAGTATAAAGCATGGGGTCTTCAACATTCCCTTGACATCTAGGCAAGAAGCTACAACGGGTATGCACTTTTACAAATTTATTTCACACTCTCGACCAAGGTTACTGTTAGTCTCAATGTTTTTGCAAAATATGTGAGGTTAACATGTTGACACACCTTATAGCAAAAACAACAACCTTTTACAGCAGCATATTGAAAGTGTCTTGCAATCAGGCCAGCACAGTAAGGGACCAGACTGCAATCATGGCATGGATCAAGCATATTGTGAACCACTTCTGCTGCAAGCAGTTCTTGGTATGTGGGAGGGAAAAAATGTAAACTGTATCAATTTTACTTTGCTTG
>NC_060154.1:30881486-30884125 GCF_021292245.1 Micropterus dolomieu
AGAACAATACTCTAGAGACATTGTGCATATTATGACCATTGACAAGCAGTAAACTAACAGCAATTCCATAATTATAAAGGACACCGATGCCCATGTACAGATAACAGCATAGTTTAGTAAGTAAGTAAGTAAAATAATGTATCATTAGGATTGTTGATTTTGTCTTGGTAGTTGTGTGACTGTAAAGGCTTTTTTGTTTGTTACAGATGCAGAACGCGGAAAATAGTATAAAGCATGGGGTCTTCAACATTCCCTTGACATCTAGGCAAGAAGCTACAACGGGTATGCACTTTTACAAATTTATTTCACACTCTCGACCAAGGTTACTGTTAGTCTCAATGTTTTTGCAAAATATGTGAGGTTAACATGTTGACACACCTTATAGCAAAAACAACAACCTTTTACAGCAGCATATTGAAAGTGTCTTGCAATCAGGCCAGCACAGTAAGGGACCAGACTGCAATCATGGCATGGATCAAGCATATTGTGAACCACTTCTGCTGCAAGCAGTTCTTGGTATGTGGGAGGGAAAAAATGTAAACTGTATCAATTTTACTTTGCTTGCTTTGCTTTAAAGCCTTAAACTGAGGACAGAAGTGTAAAACAATAGCTCAGAGAAGAAGGATGTTCTCACCTTTGCAGCTACCCCAAGCCACTTATTGATGGGAGAGGATAGTTTTCGTCTCAGCAACTTGCACTAATCTGATCAATAGTATGTCAAAAGTGATGGAATCACATTTGTGCTAGAAGGAGGTAACCTTAGAAGAATGTTTTTTTCAAAATCCAGAGATTTACACTTTCAAGCAGGCAAGGAACAATTACAGGGAATAGGATCAGACGTTAAAAGCCCTGATTTATGGCATTTCAAGACCAGAATTATCTGACACTCTGATTGACCTGTTGATGACAGAGGAAAAAAGCCATCAGGAGACAAACATCAGATTGTCTACATTTTCCAACAGTACACAGTGTCTGCTTTGTATATCTGATATATTTTTAGCCACCCTAGCGGTATGGCAGTTGGGATGACAATTCTTCTGTCTGACTGTGGGATGACAATTCTTCTGTCTGACTGAAATAAAAAAATTCTTCTGTCTGACTGAAATATCTCAACAACTGACTCCTTACATTTTCATTTAGCGCCATCGTCAGCATTTTAATTTGTCCAAGTCTTTATTGTATAATCAAATACGTGCAAAACTAGAAACATTCCCATCATCCTCAGCTTGTAGTGCTAATATGCAAATGTTAATGTTGACATTGTGAGCATGTTAGCATGTGACATTACCATTTAGCTGTAGAATAGGTTGTTTCCTCAGACTTTAGATGTAAAGGAGACTATAATGATCTGGGAAATCCTCAAATCATGAATACCAAATCAAATTCAAGTATTTTATGAATGTTAGTCAAGCAATTCATAAGTCCTCAAATTTGCGACTCAAGTTAAGTCATGCGGTTAGGGTTAGGGTTACACACATAGGGAACACACATACACTCATGCAACCAGTCACACTCACACCTAAAGACAATTTACAGTTTCCAATTAACCTAGCCTGTATGTCTGTGTATGGTGGGAGGAAGCCAGAGTGCCCGGAGAGAACCCCCCAGACATGGGGAGAACATGCGACCTCCACAAAGAAAGGCCTGGAACTTTTTGCTGTGAGGCGACAGTGCTAACCACTGAACCACCGTACCGCCCATTATTTGAACATGTAAATCGGCAAAAAATACAAATAAATAAATAGTGGTGCTGAAATAGACTCACATAATCACTTCCTCTTTAGTTGTTTTGCCTGCCAAATAAAAGTGTGAGAATGTTTTTTGCAACAATGCTTTATTTTGAGTTGAACTGAGAGCTTTTTTTTTATTTCACATGAAATGACAAACATACATATATACAACACATACATTACAAACGCACATTAGGAGATGCTCTGACAGTTTCACTTCTAACACATACAGTGGGGGAAAAAAGTATTTGACCCCTTGCTGATTTTGCAGGTTTGCCCACTTACAAAGAATGCAACAATCTACAATTTTAATCATATGTACATTCTAACAATGAAAGACAGAATCCCAAAGAAAATCCCAGAAAATCACATCATATGAATTTATAAAAATTGATAACCATCTGATGAGGAAAAACAAGTATATGACCCCCTACCAAACAGCATGTTAATATTTTGTAGAAAAGCCATTATTGGCCAGCACAGATGTCAAACGGTTTTTATAGTTGGTGACAAGGTTTGTGCACATTTCGGCAGGGATGTTGGCCCACTCCTCCCTGCAGACAGCCTCCAAATCATTCAGGTTCCGAGGTTGTCGCCTGGCAACTCGAATTTTAAGCTCCCTCCAAAGATTTTCAATTGGATTCAGGTCTGGAGACTGGCTAGGCCACTCCAGAACCTTGATGTGCTTCTTCTTCAGCCACTCTTTTGTTGCTTTGGCGGTGTGCTTAGGGTCGTTGTCGTGCTGAAACACCCATCCTCGACCCATCTTCAGCTCTCTCACTGAGGGAAGGAGATGTTGGTCCAGAATTCCACGATACATGGCCCCGTCCATCCTCCCCTCAATACGATGGAGTTGTCCCGTCCCCTTGGCTGAAAAGCACCCCCAAAGCATGATGTTGCCACCACCAT
>NC_060154.1:30884225-30887784 GCF_021292245.1 Micropterus dolomieu
AAGCTCCCTCCAAAGATTTTCAATTGGATTCAGGTCTGGAGACTGGCTAGGCCACTCCAGAACCTTGATGTGCTTCTTCTTCAGCCACTCTTTTGTTGCTTTGGCGGTGTGCTTAGGGTCGTTGTCGTGCTGAAACACCCATCCTCGACCCATCTTCAGCTCTCTCACTGAGGGAAGGAGATGTTGGTCCAGAATTCCACGATACATGGCCCCGTCCATCCTCCCCTCAATACGATGGAGTTGTCCCGTCCCCTTGGCTGAAAAGCACCCCCAAAGCATGATGTTGCCACCACCATGCTTGACGGTGGGGATGGTGTTCTTTGGGTTGTACTCGGTGTTCTTTGCCCTCCAAACACGACGAGTTGAGTTGAGGCCAAAAAGTTCTATTTTGGTCTCATCTGACCACATCACCTTCTTCCAGGCCTCTTCTGAGTCGTCCAGGTGGTGAATGGCGAACTTCATGCGGGCCTGTACATGTTTCTTCTTGAGTAGGGGGACCTTGCGTGCGCTGCAGGATTTCAATCCATGACGGCGTAGTGTGTTACCAACCGTTTCTTTTGTAACTGTGGTCCCAGCTGCCTTCAGTTGATTCATCAGTTCCCCCCTTGTGGTTTTGGGATGATTCCTCAGCGTTCGCATGATCAGGGACACCCCACGAGGCGAGATCTTGTGTGGAGGCCCAGACCGAGGGAGGTTGGCGGTGGTGTGGTGCTTCTTCCATTTCCTGATAACTGCACCGACAGTTGATCTTTTCTCTCCAAGTTGCTTTCCGATTCTCTTGTAGCCCATCCCAGCCTTGTGCAGATCAACAATCTTGTCCCTGATGTCCGTAGAAAGCTCTTTGATCTTGCCCATGGTGGTGATGTTGGATGCTGGTTGTTTGGGTGTTGACAGGTGTCTTTTATACAGGTAACGAGGTGAGGCAGGTGTATTTGGTGTAGATAATTGGTTGGGATTGGGGCTGTGTCTTAAAGAAAGACTAACTGGCTTGTAGGAGCCAGAATACTTGCTGTTTGGTAGGGGGTCAAATACTTGTTTTTCCTCATCAGATGGTTATCAATTTTTATAAATTCATATGATGTGATTTTCTGGAATTTTCTTTGGGATTCTGTCTTTCACTGTTAGAATGTACATATGATTAAAATTGTAGATTGTTGCATTCTTTGTAAGTGGGCAAACCTGCAAAATCAGCAAGGGGTCAAATACTTTTTTCCCCCACTGTAATCATGCCCTCACATCTTATCTCCAAACATTTCTTCTTCCGTCTTCAAAGGAGACAACCTGAGCAACATGTAGCAATAAATACATACCTTCATTGTCAATTGTACTGTAGTAAGTATAAAATACCATTAAAGTTGAGGAAAAAATAAATAAATAAAATAAACAAATAAAAGAGGTCTGTAGTACTGGTAACCATCTTTGATCAAACCTGTCTGACTTGAGCTGCAACCTTGCTGTGCTTTTCTCCATGATGAACACACTTTTTACCCTTTCTCTCCATTCTCTCACGGCTGTCGCTCCTTTTGAGGACCTCTTTTATTTAGTGGAGCTCATTAGCTGAGTTTCAGAAGCAGGACCTCACGTCAATCACGTCACAGCCGCCAGGGGCAATTCGGGGTTCTTCTTCTTCTTCTATCTTGCCCAAGGACACTTCGACACGCAACCAGGGGGAGCCGAGGATTGAACCGCCGACCTTGCGATTAACGGCCAACCCGCACAGCCGCCCCTACTAACTAAGGGATGGTTCAGGACTCACCTGAGCCAGCCCTAACGATAAGCTTTATCAAAGAGGAAAGTCTTAAGCCTACTCTTAAATGTGGAGATGGTGTCTGCTTCCTGAACCCAAACTGGAACCTGGTTCCACAGGAGAGGAGCTTGATAGCTGAACGCTCTGGCTCCTAGTCTACTTTTGGAGACTCTAGGAACCACAAGTAACCCTGCATTCTGGGAGCGCAGTGCTCTGGTGGGGTAGTAAGGTACTATGAGCTCTTTAAGATAAGATGGTGCCTGACCATTAAGAGTTTTGTAGGTAAGAAGAATGATTTTAAATTCTATTCTGGATTTTACTGGAAGCCAATGCAGAGAAGCTAAAACAGGAGAAATATGATCTCTTTTCCTGATTCCTTTCAGAACACCTGCTGCAGCATTCTGGTCAGCTGAAGAGTCTTAATGGACTTTTTCGAGCAGCCTGATAATAAGGAATTGCAGTAATCCAGCCTAGAAGTAACAAATGCATGGAATAGTTTTTCTGCATCATTTTTAGACAGGATGTTCCTGATTTTCGCAATATTACGTAGGTGAAAAAAGGCGGTCCTTGAAATTTGCCTAATGTGAGACTTAAACGACATGTCCTGATCAAAGATAACTCCAAGATTCCTCACAGTGGTGCTGGAGGCCAGGGCGATGCCATCAAGGGAAACTATATTTTTACATAATGCGTCACGGAGGTGCTTAGGCCCCAGAACAATAACTTCAGTTTTATCTGAGTTTAACATTAGAAAATTACAGGTCATCCAGGTTTTAACATCCTCAAGGCACATTTGAAGTTTTGGCTAACTGATGAGTTTCATCTGGCTTGATCGATAGATATAACTGAGTATCATCTGCATAACAATGAAAGTTTATGGAATATTTCCTGATAATATTGCCTAAAGGAAGCATATACACTCACCTAAAGGATTATTAGGAACACGATACTAATACTGTGTTTGACCCCGTTTCACCTTCTGAACTGCCTTAATTCTACGTGGCATTGATTCAACAAGGTGCTGAAAGCATTCTTTAGAAATGTTGTCCCATATTGATAGGATAGCATAGCATCTTGCAGTTGATGGAGATTTGTGGGATGCACATCCAGGGCACGAAGCTCCCGTTCCACCACATCCCAAAGATGCTCTATTGGGTTGAGATCTGGTGACTGTGGGGGCCATTTTACTACAGTGAACTCATTGTCATGTTCAAGAAACCAATTTGAAATGATTGGAGCTTTGTGACGTGGTGCATTATCCTGCTGGAAGTAGCCATCAGAGGATGGGTACATGGTGGCCATAAAGGGATGGACATGGTGTGGGGGATGCCAAGAAAACATCCCCCACACCATTACACCACCACCACCAGCCTGCACAGTGGTAACAAGGCATGATGGATCCATGTTCTCATTCTGTTTATGCCAAATTCTGACTCTACCATCTGAATGTCTCAACAGAAATCGAGACTCATCAGACCAGGCAACATTTTTCCAGTCTTCAACTGTCCAATTTTGGTGAGCTCTTGCAAATTGTAGCCTCTGTTTCCTATTTGTAGTGGAGATGAGTGGTACCCGGTGGGGTCTTCTGCTGTTGTAGCCCATCCGCCTCAAGGTTGTGCGTGTTGTGGCTTCACAAATGCTTTGCTGCATACCTCGGTTGTAACGAGTGGTTATTTCAGTCAAAGTTGCTCTTCTATCAGCTTGAATCAGTCGGCCCATTCTCCTTTGACCTCTAGCATCAACAAGGCATTTTCGCCCACAGGACTGCCGCATACTGGATGTTTTTCCCTTTTCACACCATTCTTTGTAAAC
>NC_060154.1:30887884-30892245 GCF_021292245.1 Micropterus dolomieu
TATCATTTTCTGTTTACTGTAATCCTGTTTCAATGACATGTTTTCTACTTGATGAAGAGAAGAAACAAACACTTTCTTGTACTATTTTTAAAGAGAATAAACAAACTTACTGGGCAGTCTTAAGATATTACAATCTTGGAAAACTATTAAGGTACCGGGTATTAAAAATTGACAAAATCATTTGTTTCTGCTCTCATATTAAAATTAAAAGACAAAAATATTTGAAATTAATGTTTGTTGTTGTCATTAATTACTATTTTTATGCCAGTGTGTGTGACTGTGATTTTCTGGTGGTTTGTAGGCAAGTGCTTTGTTTAAGCATAATACTTAAATGTATGCATCTCCCCCTGCTGATTTTGAAAAAACATCGCTCATAATGTAGTGGGACAACAGTGTGGATTTGTGCATTTTATATTAAATAAATTTTACGCCTTTTTACGCCTAAGTGTGACATAATCCAGGACAGCCGAACTTTAAATAAACAAAGACTGCACTCTCCAAAGACACCAAAGCCTTAACTGTTTAAATCTTTTAGTTACTTGATTACGTTTGCCTCTATTTGAGTAGTTATGTTACCATGTTGTTGCTATCTGTTGTTGATATTAGTGCTGAAAAGAATCTAAATAAGTTACTTTTACAGTGTTTTTATTTTCAGCAAGATTAAGGACACTCCTTCATCTTATGTGTAACCAATGCTTGTTCACAATACTTTCTCACACAATTCCTTTAGAAATGATGATAAAGAAATGTCATACTATACTCTATTAATTATCCAGCTTGAATTTATGGCTGAATTCCCCATTTCCTAAGGAAAGATTGTTTTGGGTTAATCTAAGCTTTCCTCATGCAACCTGAACTCCCCCAAGTGGACAAAATAAGTATTACATACCATCGTCGGCCATTTCCCAGCAACCCGGCGGGAGAAACACAAGCAGTGAGACCAAACAAACATTCTGTGGTCAGGGATGTCCTATAGTGTTAATATTGTCTTTTAACTCCTAAAACTCATAGCTTACTTTCATTAGTTCTCCTCTGCCATATGAGTCAAATGCTTCCCACAATCGAAACTCCATTTCTCATTGTTCAGCCATTGTTTATTTTCCCTGTATTTAACCGCCCTTTTATATCGCTTTAGTTAGTTAATAAATTCACTGTAATCAAGGAACTGTGTGTGTTGCCTATTTCCACGTCCCTGCCAAGAGAACTAACCCTTTAGATATGAGACTGACTGATTGATTTAAGATAATTGAGCTGAGAGAATTGTTAACTAACTGATCACTGGTGAATAATTGTATAATTGTTAAAAGCTACCTAGAGGTCCGGAGACTCTAGGTTAATAACAACTCTGGTGGTGCCCCAAAACGAGATATTTTTGATATTTTCTGAATATTAAAATTCATAATTAGGTATTAATTCTCATAAATTTATTAACATTCATAGCTAATTTAGCCATGGTACAATAAATTCTGAAAATATTTAGCACTCTGCTAGTGCTACAGTCTTATGTGACTCCTCTACTTATAAATGTATTCTTTGTAGGGCTGGGCACGCATTAATTAACACCTACAATTATTTTATTGCACTTTAACGCAGTTTTTAAAAAATTATTATTCTTTTGAAAGTCCGTTGCTCACTGGCTCTGAATACACATACACCTACAGTCAAACCATGGATCATGGAGGGCTGGGATGTTGATCAGGCTGCAAATCACCCACCCAAACAAGCAGTGAAGGCTCGGCAGACTACTTGGATGCAGTGTGTGGCAGTAAACGGCATGTGCTCTATTAAGAGTAACCATGGGCACGAGCACCGCCGCAACAGTTTCACGGAACACAACCATTTGTCGCTACACCTTGAGCTCAATCACTTCACCTCTCGCTAACGGGGACACTTGCTACTGAAATATAGACTCTTTATGCTGCTCCCTGATAAAAGAAAAATGGTTCTGCTGATGACGTTACCTGTTCAAAAAAAAAAACCCAAGGAAACTGGACTCTGATGGTAACTTATTTTAAAAGTGCATGAAATGTGTACATTTTATGTAACTGTCATAATAAATATGTTATGTTATTTGTTTGTTTGTTGTCGAGATCTGAACAAATAGTTACACACAGATGGAAATGGTATACAATATTATTGATAAATTAAAGTATGTAGGTATTAGTGTAAATGAAATGTGTATATTTTGAGAAATGCACCTGCTTGCTATGGATCATATCCTGACATGATCCTTTACTATGACTTACTAGCAATTCCAGGGCAAAGTTGACAATTTCATAAACAACATTTAAAATGATGCAAACGTTTTCAGATTTTCACAGCTGTTTACTTAGAGGTTTATAATTTGAATTGTATTTAAATGATTTCCTCCAAGTAACTTTATTTCTTCATTGATTTGCCAAAATACCCTCTGAAACATGGGAATCTTTGTAAAGTTACTGATCACTGAAAAGTTGAGAAACATTTCTGTTTACATTTATCTAGGATATCAAAGGTTAGCTGATTGCAAGTAAATGTAGTTAACACTATTTCCTCACTGCATGTCTGAAATAAGATAATAAAGTCACTTGTCAAATAGGATGTTAAAAATTAACAGGTGTGCTTTAAACAACATAAAAGCAGCCAGAGGGATCATATCAAGTTATCATATCGAGTTAAGGTGTCTGAGCAACATTCAATCAACTTAGAAGATGAATTTTACTATTTTATTGTTTGTATCACTGTTCTGTGGCCTGATTTGGGCCCAGGATGATGTCATTCCTCCAGAAACAGAAGAAAACACTGAAATACAGTCATGCTTTCCTGACATGTGTAATCTCCTGAAAGAGTTTGGTGCCATGAGAGAAAAACTGGGAGTTATGGAAACCAGGCTGAAGGACAGTGAAAACCAGATTATTGAACTGAAGAACAAAGGTAAAGTGGAACTTTTTGATTTAAAAACTTCAGTGAAGAATGCTTTTGTATGGTTGAATAAACAAAATGTAACAGTGTGGAAATACATTTATGAAAATAATGTGATTACAATGTTTTGCTTTATAGAAAGAACCATGGTAGTATTCAGTGCAGGAACAGGTGGGAATGGAGCCATTGGACCCTTCAACACAGAAACAACTGTAATCTACAGAACAGTGAAAACAAACATCGGTAATGCCTACAGTCCATTCACTGGTAAGTGCATTAGTACTGACATTTTCTATAATCTCTATTTTTAAAAATACATAATACATAATGGTATGCAGGAATGCAGATGTTATAAAATAAATTAGAGGTTAAAAAAGCGGTGGAGTAGATTAGATTTTCTTCGTACAGTGAAGTACATCTTAACGTTGCATCAGTTTTTACAAGATGTTTTGGTGACTGATACAACTGATTTTTTAGTGAGGGACCATCACAAAAGTGCATGTAAAATGGCAATAAAAGCCTTTCAAGTTTTTCAAAATTTTCATTTCAGACATTTTAGACCAATTTTTCTGTAATCTGGGCCGCCACCCAGTATATACACAATTTATGGTCTTTAAAGAAAAATCATGAAGTATTGACCTAATCAATTCCGACTCTCACTCTGTATCCGTCATTTGTTTTTTACCTTAGAGGTTCAGTGTGTCAGATTAATTGGCATCTAGTGGTGAGGGTTGTGAATTGCAACTAACTTTCCAGTCTACCACTGCCGCCTATACCCTTTCAAAGAGTGTAGGAAAGCTACGGTGGCTGACAGAGAAAAAAATGGTGTCTCTTCTGAGACAGCAGAGAGTAGCCAATCAAGAAATGAGGTTTCTTTAGGTATATTAATTAATAAATTATATTTGCTTAATTTTTAGTAAAAGTACATGTTATTGCGACTTGGCCACTGACAGAAAACATGGAAAATGTAAGCCAAGAGTGTGAAACACTGTCACTCTGCAACACAGTTCATAATAAACCACACAATAGATAAAGTTTGTACAAACATTGACAAGGGAAACACATTCATTCTGTGATTGTGGTGCATTGCCAAAACTTACCAGAAATAGAACAAGAAGAATGTAGTGACGAAACACGCTCTGTAGCGCTGTTTGTCCGTTTTCGGCTACTGTAGAAACATGACGACCCACGGTTATGTAGAAATAAATGGCTCATTCTAAGGTAATAAAAACACAATGATTTAAGGTCTTTATACATCATTGAAAACATAGTTATGGATCTTATATTGCATTTCTGTCAATAAATCCTCAGAAATATTACACACTGGACCTTTAACAGTTATGAAGTTTTTATATAGTACTCCACAAAGGTGGAGATCAAATGTGAAGATTTGCTGCATGGTTGAAATATGTTAGTGTGTACTTATGAGGAGTATCAAATGCAGTAGAAGATAATTTCTT
>NC_060154.1:30892265-30900456 GCF_021292245.1 Micropterus dolomieu
GAATGGAGCCATTGGACCCTTCAACACAGAAACAACTGTAATCTACAGAACAGTGAAAACAAACATCGGTAATGCCTACAGTCCATTCACTGGTAAGTACATTAGTACTGACATTTTCTATAATCTCTTTATTTAAAAATACATAAGTAAAATGGTATGCAGGAATGCAGATGTGACAACATGTTACAAAATAAATTAGAGGTTAAAAAAGCGTAAAGAGTAGATTAGATTTTTTGCCATACAGTGAAGTACATCTTAACGTTGCATCAGTTTTTACAAGATGTTTTGGTGACTGATACAACTGATGTTTCTTTTTTAGTGAGGGACCATCACAAAAGTGCATGTAAAATGGCATGTAAAATATCATAATAAACCACACAATAGATAAAGTTTGTACAAACACTGACAAGGGAAACACATTCATTCTGTGATTGTGGTGCATTGCCAAAACTTACCAGAAATAGAACAAGAAGAATGTAGTGACGAAACACGCTCTGTAGCGCTGTTTGTCCGTTTTCGGCTACTGTAGAAACATGACGATGCAATGTGACGTCCATAGAAGGGGGGACCCACGGTTATGTAGAAATAAATGGCTCATTCTAAGGTAATAAAAACATAATGATTTAAGGTCTTTATACATCATTGAAAACATAGTTATGGATCTTATATTGCATTTCTGTCAATAAATCCTCAGAAATATTACACACTGGACCTTTAACAGTTATGAAGTTTTTATATAGTACTCCACAAAGGTGGAGATCAAATGTGAAGATTTGCTGCATGGTTGAAATATGTTAGTGTGTACTTATGAGGAGTATCAAATGCAGTAGAAGATAATTTCTTCTCCCCTCCGGTATAAGTAGGTCTGTCCACCATGTTGGTCCAGAATGATGTACTGTATCTCGACAACTATAAGATTAATTGGTATGAAGATTTATCATTGTATAAAGACATCCATGGTTCCCAGTGGGTAAATATTATTGTCCCCTGACTCTCCTCTAGTGCCACCATGATGTTGACATTTGTATTTCGGAGAGAAATATCTTCCTCAATTAAACAATCAATCAATTAATCCTGCAATTAAACACATGTGAGACACATGAGCTATCAAGGCAGACAGGAAACAAAGCTAGACAAAAACACCAAGCACCAAAATTACAAAATAAAACAGGAAGTAAAGCTACAGACAATACTCAAGGATATTGGTAACTAAATACAACAGAAAACAAGGAAGCAATGATTCAGTATCAAAACCTAAACAAGAACACAACACTGGAGTCAATGGGTCAAACCAAAAGGACAATAAACAAAATAACAGAAAAACACCACACTGAAGTCCAGCGTCGTAACACTAATATATACTAATACTAGTATTACTGCACTGTAAAAAAATCTGTTACAAGTATAGCCCCTTTTCCAATGCACGGTACCAGCTTGACTCACCTTGACTTGCCTTGATTCTACTCGTCTTTTTTTGGTTTTTGGAAAATATTGGGAAATGCCGTCACTATTAACCAGGGCCCAAAGTGACACCTTCACAAAGCTGCAAAGCTCAATATCATTACAGATATATATATAGATTTAAATAATGAAGGTGGAACCATGCATCAAGTGTTTTTACAAATATCAAAGTAATTTCAGTGTAAATCTAATAATTGTGTCATAGATAAAGAGATCGTGAGAGCTGATTGATATTATGGCTTGAATTTCTACAGTGTGTGCAAGAAATAGAGAGAGCACTAAATGTGAAAGATTCAAGGACTTGGATCTTCGAGGACACAAGGCTGTCAGATGTTGGAATAAAATATTGTTTCCACAGGTATCTTTGCTGCACCTGTTCCAGGCGTTTACTACTTTACATTCTTTTATCATGCTGGAGGAGCCAACCCAGTGAGTCTAGCCCTCGTGAAGAATGGCCAAGCTGTTGCGACAGCCTATGACCACCGTACATCGCATGACGGGGCTGATAACGGAGGCAATGCAGTGTTCTTGCAGCTGCAGCAAGGGGACCAGGTTTTTGTACGCTTAGGTGCAAATACAAATATTTGGGGAAACGATGACATTACCACCTTCAGCGGTTTTCTAGTCAGTGAGGTTTGAGAAACATTGAATAATGATTCATTTGTCATTACAGTTTTAATTTTAATTTAAAGGAGACCCATTATGCTTTTCCATATTTTATGACTTATCTACAATGTTACAATGTTGGATGTTCATGTGAAACATGGCCAAAGCTTCAAATAACAAGGTAAAAGTATTTAAAATAAATCTCTGTTGGCCAAAACCTCAGATTTCCTCCTGTTCTGGGAGGGCCAGTTGAAGATAGAAAATTATTTTTTTGAACTTTGAATCATGCAAAGCTGCCATATAGGAGTCAGAGAACAACAATTTAGGACTGGAAATCCAGTATAATAGGTCTCCTTTAAGATGAAAGTATTCAAAATAATATTTGATTCCTACTATTACAGCTTTTCTAGAGACTATAGTTTAAAATTGCACTCACTGACATTACAATTTGGCTGTTTAAGTTTTATACATACTTTTTTCATATATTACAGACTTTTGTTTTGCAATGCTAATGAAAGGCTGGAGTTAGATCAGAATTAATAATGTCTCATAATTATGTGAGCTTCATTTATCATGTATTTCTCCACAAAAACAATAACTTGAACCTCTGTTTTGTCTTATCATAAATGTATTTTTAGTACAAACGCTTCTTCTTGTGTAGACTTTTGACGTTTTTAACCGTTTGTCTGTTTGTCTGCAAGTCATATTCAAACACAAAGACAATTCAGAGTTCTTTACATATTTTTATGGTGGTTTGATGGTAGAATGCAGACTTTATAACATATTTTATGTGGCTGTTAAAGAGTCCATGATTACACCAATATTTCCGACTTAGCTGTTGGTTATCTTGAGGACACTTCTACCTTCCTTGTTTTGTGCCAAAGAGATTTTTCAGTTTATTTTGCTTAAGAATGATCAGGCTCATCCAATCCAAAAGCAAGACTACACTATGAGGCTTTTGTTGAGGGTGGTGATCAGCTGATAATTTTGGCAGTGAAAAAACATTTTATAGGATACTGGATGTGGCAATACTCAGACTGGCAATCAAAGTCTGTAGACTTTCGCGGACTGTGTAAATCATATTGTCATGTTTTAACTGTTTTATGTTTTTATGCTACGAATGTTCTCATGAAGATAATGAAGTCACATTATGATATTGATCTTGACTGGAGTTTGTTGTCTTCTGCAAGACGCTGAAAATTAATATTATTTGCAAGGAGGATGACTACAAGTGGTTGCATATCAAGACTAAATAGTTGTTGGACCAGATTTGAGCAAGATGCGTATTGAGACAGAAATGTCTCAATCTTATTCTTACTTCATGGCCAAACTAATTTATAGCTGTGCCTGAAAGGCCTACCTACTATCCATCACCATCAAGCAGAATGTTTGTGATCATCTGTGTAAAGTCTGTGTTTAATTCTTTAATTAAAATTTAAATTAATTATTAAAATAAATAGCAGAACGTTGTCTCCATTATAATGAATAGAAAAGGGACTGTAACACTGTAACACCCAGAACAATGATGAATATAAGTCCAGGACCTTGTTGTTCTATCACTAACAAAGTCTGATATGTTTATTTTGGAACTATTTCACAAAGAAAAGGTTGACTCAGCACTGTAATTATTATGCTTTTATTTCTGACTAAGAAAGATGAGCTTTTTATTGTCAACACTGACACCTGCATTTTCTTAACAATGTACAGTACAATAAATCATCGTTGCTTATTGCTTTGTGTCTGTAGCCTGTGTTCTTTGTATGTGCCAACCCATAATCTATTGGTGTCAGATATTGTGGTACTGATATCCAAAGCAATTTCATGGTAATACAGATTACAGTACCATGCTCAAAAACAAGCCATAAAGTATGTTGAAACAAGTGGATTGATTATTATACAGAACTTTAGCCTCAAAGTCACTGTCACATTTATGTAGCTTCAGACATTGGTTTATTTTGTTGATATAGTAGGAAATGATTTGTGTATCATGCTTTCACAGCCAATTTAGTTGAAAATTAAAGTGAAAAGAAATATTTGACAGTTATAGGCAGTGGTGGAAATAGTTACATTTTACTGAGGGAACCATACTCAGGTGGGGTTGTGGATAGATTTTTTATTTATTTTACTTCTTGATGGCAGACTTAGGGTGTACTCACACTAGGTGATCCATACCCTGCCCGAGCACGTTTAACTACCAAAGTCCGGTTCGTTTGACCGGTGTGATTGCTCCGGGCTCACTTGAAGAAGTGGGTTTGGGCACGATAGGCATGTATGGAACCCCAGCACAAACTTCACTGTGCCGTGCGAGAGAGTGTTTTTTTTTTTTCAAAAGAGTGCAGTGTTTCCCCGCAGAATGACAGATAGTGGAAGATCTTGACTTCCAGCTATGTACAGCATGCTTACCTCATCAATCCAGCTGTGACTCAGACATTGACAGTTGTGTTGGCCAGATTTGTGTAGTGGTGTTTATAAAAGAGTGGGGGAGAGAGAGGGAGAGAGAGAGAGAGAGAGGAGATTATGCGCAAATATATGTACAGCACTCTGCAATCAACTCTGATTTTAAATATGCCTAGTAAAAAACATCACATATCAATCTGTGATGGTCTGCATTAATACTGTGGCGGGCCGCCACAAACAAATCAATGTATGGGAAACACTGACAGTGATGACGTAAACGCATGCTCCGGATCGGATCATTAGGCGCAATCTGAGTGCAGGCAAGCGCGGGAGTTGGTAGGGGGGGGGCTATCGTGCTCAGGCACGCTAAAAGGCAACCAGGCTTAGTGTGTGTACACCCTTAATGATGCTGCTTATTCAGCTTTCAAAATATGTTTTTATAAGTCTTACTTTAAACTCAGAACTCAAATAGATTTTTCACATGTGGCCCTAATCCCCTTACATAGAATCTCCTGTTTACAGCCCAAAAATAAAAATCTGAAAGTGAGTTGGACTCACTGGACACTTTATTAGGTACACCTTGCTAGAAAGTGAGTAAACATTCCTCAGAGACTTTGGTCCATATTGACCGCAGTTGCTGCAGATTTGTCGACTGCACATCACTGATGCGAATCTCCCGTTCCACCACCTCCCAAAGGAAGCTCTCTTAGATTGAGATCTGGTGACTGTGGAGGCCATTGGAGTACAGTCATGTTGTGGGTGGCTGTGGCTCAGTAGATAGAGTGGATTGCCCACTAATTGGAAAATTGGCGGTTTAATCTCCAACTCCTCCAAGCAGCATGTCGAAATTTCATTGAACCCCAAATTAACCCTGATGGCGGTTCCATTGGTGTATGAATGTGTTCAAGAAAACCGTTTGAGATATGAGTACTGATGGCGAGATGAAGCTTCATGAAGCATTGAAGCTTTTCATACAATTGGTTTATTCACGGGCTGAAGCTTCATGGTGCTTCATTTGCTCTACTGTGCCATCAAGTGGACAATAAATGTACAACAGGCAAAGTGATCATAATGGCACCATGGCTTTGGTGTCTGAAGCTTTGAATTGAATAAATTAATGAACGATGTTTGTGACGCCAATACATAAATGATTAGCTTATTAATGTCTTTATGACACAATGACAGGGTCAAAAGGTAAAGTTGAAACAAGGGAGATTATGATGACTTGGTTTTGACTTTAGATAACAGAGACAAAATTTTATTCATTTAAAAATACCTTTTCCACAGTGCTGGGCTTCAGGCAGTTTCTTTTTTTGGAGATGATTTTACCTGCTTTAGAAAATTATTATTAGGGTAATATGGGGTAAGACTCACTAGTTACATCCTCTGTAACCAGGCCAATACTGCCCTCACAGGCCAAAGCTGCGACTTTTAAAGACAGTAGCCCCTCCCACTAGGCTTAACCATTATTTACACAACATAATAAATAGATTTTACTACCTTCAGAAAAGGATTTATCTCTATTACACTTCGACATATTTTCAACAATAATTATATCCAACATTTTCCTTCCCCTGGAACAGTTACTTACATCACAAATTATTACTACAACCAAAAACCATAATTTTGCAGTTCACATGACCATGAAAGCGCTCGAGAACATGCTATTTAAAAGACGGAAATATTACACTCCCGCTTTGCCAAACTGAATGGGAAACAGAGCAGCGATGCATCTCGACACATAGTAAGTGTTTGATGTTTGTTTTAATGTAGTCTTAAAGAACAGTAGAACTACCAAGTGTGCACCCTTGATTGCGCTACTTAAACAGTAGAAGAAACATGCATAATAGCGAGGTTTATGACCGGCTTATTAGGCTGGAAGGGAGCGGGGAGTGAGTGAGTATGTGCGTATGTGTGTGTGTGTGTGTGTGTGTGCGCGCGTCCCGCACTCAGTGACGGAGCCGCTACGTCACATTCATCAGTTCATTATTCATCACAGTCATCTGTCCAGGTTACTGGGTTCCTCTGGTCCTTCCTGGTAAGGGCGGTGAGGGGTGCGGTAATAGTTCCAAACTGAGCCTGTACCAGCCTGCCAAACCCATGAAGGACCGTACTTCCTTCTTGGTGCGGGGACGAGGGCATTTCTGGATAGCTTCCACCTTATCCACTTGCGGACGCACCTCTCCTCGCCCTAGCTGGTAACCCAGGTACCGTGTCTCCTGCCGTGCCCATTCACATTTGGAGGGGTTGAGCGTCAACCCCCGCCTTCTTGATCATTCCCATTACCAATGACAGATGTTGGACATGCTCCTCCCATGTGTTGCTAAAGATCACCACATCATCGAGGTAAGCTGCGCTACAGTAGTCACAACCCTGCAGGACCCTGTCCATCAACCTCTGAAAGGTGGCTGGTGCTCCGTGCAGTCCAAATGGCATCACAGTGAAATGGAAAAGTCCAGCCGGTGTTTGGAATGCGGTATATGGCCGGCACGACTCCTCCAATGGCACCTGCCAGTAACCCTTACACAGATCCAGGGTGGTAATGTATTTGGCAGCTCCAATTTTCTCCAGTAAGTCATCGATTCTTGGCATTGGGTAGGCGTCAAACTCTGAGATAGCATTGAGCTTCCTGAAATCAATGCAGATGTGGAGAGAGCCATCCTTCTTGAAGACGATGACCACTAGGCTGCACCACTCTGAGTTAGAAGGCTCAATCACTCCAAGCTTCAACATCTCCTCTACCTCCTGCTGTAGTTTTTCCACTAGATGTTGTGGCACATGATAGGGACGTTGCCGGATGGGTCGTCCATCCTTTAGGCCAACAACATGCTCAACAAGGGTGGCTGCAAAGAGGGAAGGAGTCTTCTGGAAGACTTGGAGGAGCTGTGCGGCTTGCACTGGTGCCAGATGAGCGAGAAGGGGAGGAGTAGTTGTAGTGACAGGTTCCAGTCCAACCTCCTCTTCCACTTCCATGTCCACCTCCCTCACCATCAGAGATTGCTCTGGAGCTGGGATTGGACACTCCTTCCACTCTTTCAGTAAGTTCACATGGTAGGTCTGTTTGGGTTTCTTCTTATCAGGGTGATGGACCTCATAAGTGACCGGACCCATCTTGCGGAGGATGATGTATGGCCCTTGCCATTTTGCCAGGAGTTTGCTGTTGGAAGAAGGGAGAAGCAACAGGACTTTTTGGCCAGGCTGGAACTCACGTGCCGTGCCTGTTGGTCATACCAGATCTTCTGGCTTTTTTGGGCCGCACGCAGGTAGACCTCTGCCTCCTCCCGGTATCTTGCTAGCCGATCCCTCATCTCTAACACAAACTGCACCACCCCTCTGTCACTTGAAGTGGTGGATGGGGCCTTCCAACCCCTGCGGAGCAGATCCAACGGTCCCTGCACATCCCAGCCATATAGCAGCTCAAATGGGGAGAACCCTGTAGAAGCCTGGGGAACTTCACGATAGGCAAAGAGCAGAAACGGCAACCAATGGTCCCAATCCTTGCCAGTGTCATCCACAAACTTCTGCAGCATCTTCTTCAGTGTCTGGTTGAACCGTTCAACCAGACCATCCGTCTGTGGATGGTACGGTGTGGCTTTGATTGCTGAGATGCCCAGTTGTTTATGGAAGAACTGCATCAACTTGGAGGTGAAATTAGTTCCCTGGTCCGTCAGAATCTCATCCGGTATCCCCACCCTGGAAAACAGTTGAACCAACACACGCAGAACAG
>NC_060154.1:30900505-30901452 GCF_021292245.1 Micropterus dolomieu
GTCCGACTTGCGGGGAGTACTGGTTTTCTGACATGTGGGGCATGTGGTGCAGTATCTCTGGGTGTCTGTATACATGGAGGGCCAATAAAAACGCTTACTTATGCGAAGATAGGTTTTATGGCGGCCAAGATGCCCGGCCCATGGAAGTGTGTGTGCCAAGTGCATGACCAGAGGTCTACAGCTAGCAGGGACTACTAGACGTTCCTGGTCATCAACTGCATACAAAACATCGTTATCAACAATGAACCTTTCCTTTCCCACACAATTCCCATTTGTACCCACTTCTACTACCTTAGCAAATAAAGGTTTCAAAGTTTCATCTTCCCTCTGCAGTTCAGAAATATTTTCAGGCACTTCCCACATTTTATCTGACAACAAACCAATTTTTTCAGGTTCTGGTGGCCTTAGCTGCTTCTCAAAGCGGCGTTGTCGGCGGGATTTTCTTGGCCCCTTGGTGCCTCCCTCACACAGACTACACTCCAAGTCTGGGAGTGGTTGGACACCAGCTTTTGCCAGGGCTCGAGTAATCACAGGGCAAGACACATTCACATCAACCTCCCCTTCCTCCCCTTAGTCAATTTCCACTGGCAGTTCAGTTTCTTGTAATAAGTCCATGAGTACCGGTAAATCCCAACCCAAAATGGCATCTACAGGCAAGTGTTCAACCACCCCAACAGTCAACAGGTAAGGCTGTTCATCAATGGTAACTGTTAAATCCGTTTTGGGATAAAGGTGCTTATCCCCATGAACACACAAAATGTCTGTTTGTCTACTGTAGTCCACACTGCCTACTGGTACCAAACTGTACTTAACCAGAGACATGAAGCTCCCAGTGTCCAATAGTGCAGGAACCTGCTGCCCATTGATAGTCACAGTTTTATAGCGCTGAACTCTCGCTTCCTTATCCCCGACAGGCCCTCTTTCCGGCCGGGGTGCATAGCAAGCGC
>NC_060154.1:30901472-30911113 GCF_021292245.1 Micropterus dolomieu
ATGGAGTGGCAATAACCGGAAGTGGCCGCAGGAAGGCTCTGTCCGACTTGCGGGGAGTACTGGTTTTCTGACATGTGGGGCATGTGGTGCAGTATCTCCGGGTGTCTGTATACATGGAGGGCCAATAAAAACGCTTACTTATGCGAAGATAGGTTTTATGGCGGCCAAGATGCCTGGCCCATGGAAGTGTGTGTGCCAAGTGCATGACCAGAGGTCTACAGCTAGCAGGGACTACTAGACGTTCCTGGTCATCAACTGCATACAAAACATCGTTATCAACAATGAACCTTTCCTTTCCCACACAATTCCCCTTTGTACCCACTTCTACTACCTTAGCAAATAAAGGTTTCAAAGTTTCATCTTCCCTCTGCAGTTCAGAAATATTTTCAGGCACTTCCCACATTTTATCCGACAACAAACCAATTTTTTCAGGTTCTGGTGGCCTTAGCTGCTTCTCAAAGCGGCGTTGTCGGCGGGATTTTCTTGGCCCCTTGGTGCCTCCCTCACACAGACTACTGTCTGGGAGTGGTTGGACACCAGCTTTTGCCAGGGCTCGAGTAATCACAGGGCAAGACACATTCACATCAACCTCCCCTTCCTCCCCTGAGGCAATTTCCACTGGCAGTTCAGTTTCTTGTAATAAGTCCATGAGTACCGGTAGATCCCAATCCAAAATGGCATCTACAGGCAAGTGTTCAACCACCCCAACAGTCAACAGGTAAGTCTGTTCATCAATGGTAACTGGAACTCTCGCTTCCTTATCCCCGACAGGCCCTCTTTCCGGCCGGGGTGCATAGCAAGCGCCGGTGACCTTGGCTTTGCGTATGGGACACACAGAAGCTTTGTGGCCTGACTGCTGGCAATAAAAACAAACAAGTTCCTTACCAGATGTTCGTTGGTTTGGGGCAGTGCTGGAATTACCCAGAAGCTCCTGGCTATTCTCTCTCTTTACAGACCTAAGCTGGGGTGGCTGGAATATTGGTCGATGTGCTGCACCGGTGGAGCGAGTAGCTGGTCCTCCTCTCCTGGCGTTGAGGTACTGTAAAGCCAGCTTGGCTGCCGTAAGGCCATCTACTGGCTCATGCTCCTTCACCCATGTCCTCACCTCGAAAGGAAGAACTCGAAGTTTATGACCGGCTTAATTGAGGCTGTAAGGGAGCGGGGAGTGAGTGTGTATGTGTGTGTGTGCGTGCGTCCCGCACTCAGTGACGGAGCCCCTCCTCCTGGAGGTTGGCGATGTGCGGCAACCGTGAAAGGTAATCTGCTACCACATTGGCCTGTGAGGGCAGTCTAGTGAATTGTATGTTGGGTTTTTGTGTAACTTTATTATTGAGTAAGTTATAAATTCTTTTTTTCAAATAGTTAATTTTTGTTTCATTTTCTTTATGCAAGTTTTTTTTCCCACTGTTTGCACTTTGGAGGCCGGCATAATAAAAATCACGCCACTATTTTTCGACTACGCCTGTGTTTTCTCTTATTATTGAGAGTTTGGAAGAGAACCCCGCTACAGTCCTGGATATAACGTGATTTACCATCCTGGTAATTACAGTTTCTCTGGGGAGTACACACACACACACGCACACGCGCACACACACACGCACACAAAGAAAAGTTCTGGGTCTGGCTATCCATAACCCTGACATTGCCGCAGTGGCCCTTTGAGACCAAAGTGTCTCAGTTTTCATTCTCTTTCTAACACACACACACTCCCAGGCTGCCCACTATCCTTTGAAACATTTCCAGAGCATCTCTCTCATCCTCACACGCACATTTACACACAGATCACTGCTCTGGGTCTCTGGAGTGTGGCCCTAAAACATTTCCTCATCCTTTTTTTTTTTTTTTTACTTTCCTCTGCACTCTATTAATCTTGCCAGCAGATACTTATCCCAGGCACTGATTTACCTGCAGATAAATCTGACGCCATATGGATTGGATTAAGCATTGGCATACAGTTAAGTTTATAGTGCTGGTTTATGATGGAAGCTGAGGGTTTGGTGGATTATCACTCTAACTCTCTCTCTCTCACTCTGTCTGTCATTCTCTTTCTCAGTACAGGAGATTATATCAGGAGTAAGATTACAGGCAATCAATTTAGTCCTCAGTGCAATAGGCCTGTAAATGATAATCACAGGCTCGGATTTAGCAGGACTGATTTTCATACACAATAAAAATGTGACCTGGATTTCAACATCTAGCAAGACACAAAAATACATTCTTGTGGAGTCTGGGACTTCATTGGTTAATTTAGAGTAAATTATCAAGTCATTGTAAACATTTGTGCACTGTGTGCAGTGCTTGAAGCGAACCGGTATGCACCGCTACGCGCTGGTATACCAGCACCTCGACATTTTACTCCTTGGCTTACTGGGACTTTTTCTTGTGTACCGGCACTTCTCACAAGCTGCCTGTACTCTTCTCTGCCCTCTCCATATCAGGTTCTCTGAGAACTATGTGATGCTCACCTGTTCCTGTTTTCGCCTGTCTGCTAATCTCTGTCTGCGGAGAAAGAACAGGGAGAAGCTTGGGTGCCTTTCATGCAGCCGTGTGCAGAAAGTAGCTCATCAATGTCAACTGCTTGCAATGAGAAATGGGAAATATATGAAACTGCTGGAGAAAGGTTTATTTGCACAGTTAGAAAACACGCAATGCAATTTGAATAAGAAACAAATGTGCATTGTCCAAAAAAATTTAACATTTACTTGAGCTAAAAAAAAACAACAAGCTACTGATTTCTGAACTCATTGTTCTGCATCAATGGTCATGATTATGACAAGTTAGCACTTAGCATTAACAAATCATAAACTGACCACCTTGTAGAGCATTTTTCTTGCACAATAATTCAATGACTAAAACAACCAAAAAGAAACGGCTGTTTTGTCCAACTGGAAATGTCACAAATACTAATGTGACCTGTAAATATATTATTATACTAAAATTATACTTTGTATTTAATGTTGGGGGGGGGGGGGGGGGGGGGCGGGGGGGTAATGTAATGTATTGCATTTATATAACTCTAGTGATAACATGAAACATCCCCCACATTCACAAACTAACGAATTAACTAATAAAGAGACATTCCTTAGGAAATAACCTTTGGAGCCAGGTCTGCATTAATGTTAATCAACTATCTTACCAACACATGAAATTAGCGAGTTATTTATTCACAGAATTAACCTTTTGTTAGCCATGTACTGACCAATAGACAGAAATCTCTTTAACCATCGTCGTTATGAATCTGTCTAATATTGTAGCTGTTAAACTGTAGTATATTGAGCAAAGCTGTGTTTTTTTACACTAATTAGAAATGCTAAAATGTACATTTGACAGTTAAAGTAGTTAGAGTCTCAGGTAAGTGTTGGCGTTGAAATGATCTGCTGAAATAGCTTGTTTCCCTAAATGTTTCTTATAATCACTATGCCAATTTTATGTTTTTGATCAGGATTGTAGTGATGTTTGAGAGTATGTGAATTTTGTCCGTATAACTTAAAATCAGTAGTCAGAAAACTGGAGAAGACCATGTTGGTCCCACACCACATGATTTTGATAGAAACTTTCTGGAATAAGCCTGCTCTGTGTTGTAACATGACAAGGATTAGAACAGAAGAAACTTTGAAACCTGCATCATCCCGAGAATGTCTCGGCCCTGTAACAAGACTGTCGAACCTGCTCTCCAGGAGCCACCTGGAAGCTTAACTGCACCTCCCTCTGCACGACCGCCTCAACACCGCACACCACGCCGAAACCAGCTGGAGCATATCCTCTCTGCCAGCACTTTAAAACAGGCTGAACCAAGGCAATTGCTGTGAAAATGAGTTCATGTCAAATAAAATATATTAATACCCATTTAAAGAAGTTCAGTGCTATAGTGATACTTTAGCATCTTACCGTTGTGTTTTCACCATCAGATCACATACTTCACTTCACTGTTGCCAATAACATCAGGTTTTAATTAATTCGATAATGTCCCTTTTACTAAATAGGATGGTGCCCAAACAATTGTTTATTAAAGTAGTGTTTCTCCTACATTCCTAAATTCAGGCTGACATAGTAGGAAAAAAACACATCCTGCTTAAACTGATACCACACAAAGTAGAGTATCGTAGATTGTTAACAGAGATATTAGCATGTTCTGTAGGTCTTCAACTGACACTCTAGGTTAAGAAGAATCAACCTCAGTGAGCGTTCTGCACTGTGCACGTGCAGTCATCTTTGCAGGATGGCCACTCCTAAGGAGAGTAGCAACTGTGCTGAACTTTCTCCATTTACAGAATATTTGTCTTAGCGTGGACTGATGAACATCAAGGCTTTTAAGGATATTTTAGTAACAATTTCCAGCTTCATTCAAGTCCATAAATCCTAAAAACATAATTGTTTGTGTTGTATTAGTTTAAGCAGACTGTGTTTGTCTTTTGCTGTGACTTAGATGAAAATCACATCATATTTTATGACATTTATGCAGAAATCCAGGCAACTGACCCTTCGATAAGTCACGCCCTGAATACACAGCTGGGTCCAACACTTTCATGGCTGCGCTCCATTGAGTCTAATGCAAAAAGTTTTCTAGCTTTTTTTGGTTGTATTTCTTGTAGATCTGGTCAAACGCTGCTTCCTGGGGCACTTGTAATAGTTAAAGCAGCTACACAGAGAGGTTGAAAGGAGAATTACAATTTATTTATTTACTCTTTCCAAAACCAAAATAAATCCAGAAAAATGTCTGTGGATTGTTCCTAATGTTAATGTTAGCTAACGCTAGCTAACTTCCATTTTTTTCACATCCGTTTGAGTCAGCCTAAAGACAACCTTCAACTGTATAATGCAACTGCAAAACTTCTTTCTGAGATTGCTTTTTCCAACAAATTTGACAATATTGCAGTAATAGACAGTGGCAGCACCAACAGTTTGTCGGACTTAGCAACAGTAACTAAGGAGGGCGAGGCTTAGCGATGGGTTAATTCCAAAGACTTCACATACTTTTTCTTGTGACTGTATATAAAACAAGGCTACTTGAAAAAAAATGGATATCAGTGGAGCTCTATGGCACAGATAAAGATATGTCAGGCTTTGGACACACACACACACACACACACACACACACACACACACACTTATTAGTAGGATACATTTAACAAACACCAAATACATCAAAACAGCCCCAGACAGTGAAGACAAATTCTTCATGGCCTTGAGTTCACCTGATTTGAGGAATGTCAATATGTCCATATCAGAGATGGTGTAAACAAGGCTATTGATTATATCAATATGATATTTCATAAGGAAGATATTAAAGTTGATCAAGAATGCTTGGTCATCAGAAAAGACCGGAGAAAAATAACAAATGATATACATCCCATCCTTCTGTATATGTGGTACAATGCAATTTTAAACAAATATGAACATACAATTAGGAACAAAAAATAAGATTGAAGATTGATGAGATGAATTGAGAATTCCATTAACCAAAATCAAAACTGGGATATGTTGAACAACTTTAACACTGAAGCAAGTACACATACAAAATCTGTACGGCCAAGGAAAGCTTATGGTCAAGACTGAATTAAAAATCAATCGCTCAAATGCAGCACCACAGAGATGACTGCGACCCTGTTGAGTCAGGATGTTTTTCTGACATCTGGTGAAAAGGGCTAATTTCCCTTATTGCCATGATAGTAATCAAGTGCACCTACCTCGCACTGCGAGTCACGGAAATGTAATTGGTAGAGTTTTGCAATATAAACATTTAAAAACTGAGGCACAGCCTTGCCCTGTTTGGGACTGTAAGCTGCACTTTATCAGAGGTGCTGAAGTTAACGTGTGTGTGGATTTGTGGTGAGATTTCTGCCTGATCAGTGTCTTGCTGTTCAGCTACTTTCCACTTTGTCTCATCCGGTTCTGTGTCTGTGAGATGGTCTGACGAGGATACAGTATTACCAGCGGAGCAAATAGAGAGGGCAGGCAGAATTCTCATTAAATGATGATGTCATATTCATAATATTCTGACATTTTTCTGGAAATCTTTTCACATAGATATGTGGAAGACATTCTGAATATGTAGAAAGTGCACAGGAGCTGTGGAATGACGAACCTGAATCAAGCCCACCAAACATTGAGACAAATGCAGCAGCTGCACAGCGCTGTTTGGATGTGATACACACGATGTGAAACAAAGTGGTAAGCTAAGACGTGGAATGTATTTTTTTAACAAGTTCTTTTAATGGAGTACTTATGTCACCAAGAACATCACTCTTTTTAAAAAAAATTATCAAGTATCTCTTTCATGGTACAGTCCCCTGATGAACAACATTCCTGCTCCACAGTAGCTGAGCTGTCACGTGACAAATGAATGACTCAAACCCAGAGACCCACAGTTGAGAGTCGTGAACTAATCAATTCTGTTTCCTGTGCTGACGGAACCCATGCAGCTGCCGTGTGACAAGTGAAGTTAAGAGTCCAAAACTATTCACGCATGTATGAAAATGAACGAAGTCATATACAAGATTTGGTCAAATGAACAAAACGTTCTTTGAACGACGCAACACTAGTGGAAGCAGCGTGGTGTGCACAGGATACAGCAGAATGCACAGAGTCATTCAGAGTATTTCTGGTAATTTGCATAGTAATTTATGGGTGGAGCCAAGGCGGGGTATGTGGATCATGTGTGCTCTCAATTTTATGTTGATTGAGATGTACAGAGGAAAGGTGCGCAGGTCCTGGTGTATGCCTGGTTTTATTCACTTGGATATTTCTGTTCTGTTAGTATGCCATCTTTCAGTATGAAAGCTGTGCAGTCTTTTATACATGAGGCCCCAGGTCTTCCTCAGAAAGTCTCCCAATTATCTACCAAGCCCCTATTCTCCATAGCCAGCGGTGAAATGATAAAGTTGGCCGGAAGCCCTGAAAACCAAAGAGCAACTTAACACCAGCCTGAAAAGCAGTTTCAGGTCAGCAATAAAAAGATTTTCAGAGGGTGTTAAGTTACTCTCTAAAGAAAACAGTTTTTGGCACAAATAGTTCAGACAAAAGTCAAGAGTATCCATGTGTACTGTAGTCAACTTACTGCAAAGTAGCTACAGCTGATAAAATCTACTGGTGACAATCAGTGGCCGCTGACTTAAAGCTTGCTTAAGCACAGGTGTAATTCAGAACAGTTACAATATTTCTATTCCATTTAAGTATGCTAGTAAAGGCCAGTTTAGATTAAAGGTTTATGACAAAACCATTTTAGAACATTGCAGGAAAAGTTGCTGCAGTGTAAACTGGCCTGTCCCAGCTGGAATCAACCTGGCCTTTGTCACACTGCATAACGGCAATGTATGATTATGACCTTACCATTTCATCAATACTAGATATGTAAATGCTCCGTACTTGTATAGCGCCTTTCTAGTCTTTTCGACCACTCAAAGCGCTTTTACACTACATCTGCATTCACCATTCACACACTGAGCCTAAGTGCTCAAACAGAAACTAACATTCACACACTGGCGGAACAGCCGCCAGGGGCAATTCAGGGTTCAGTATCTTGCCCAGGGACACTTTGACATGCAGCCTGGAGGAGCCGGGGATTGAACCACCAACCTTCCGATTAACATGCTCTACCTCCTGAACCCCAGCCGCCCAACTGTAGCAAGCAATTATCACTGTCTTTTGCCCCCACCTACCAAAAAACATCTTAATCTTACACACTTGTTTGTACATACTGGATCTTAAAAATAGTACTATGTAGCATCTTAGCATAGCTATCTTTGCTGTCTACCAGTAATGGCTAACCTAGTAATTATGTCTGCTTGAAACAAGTTCTATCGCCATCTTTACTCTGCCGACAGCGATCTATTGTTTTTTTTTTTACTTTCTTCTGACAAATGTACTTATTGTAAGTTGCTTTGGACAAAAGCGTCAGCTAAACACCCTTAATGTAAATATATCCTCATTCATATTTTAAGACAATACAAAATATATTCAGCTACAAAAAGCCTAAAAAAACAACAGTTAGAAGGGAAGTACAGAGAGTTGTGGCTATGTAGACGGTACACCATCTCGTCTAGTCGCATTGGTGTAAACTGGCAGGTTTCAGAATGTTGCAGACTGACAGTTTAAAGTTCTTTAGTTAGTCTTAACTGGCCTTAAGAAAAAACAAAGAATCCACATGCCTGGCACTGGCACATTTTAATAACCATTATTATTAGTGACACATATGTTTTCCTAAGTCCGGTATATTTTGACATACAAGGAATTTGCCTTGGTTTGTATTGGTGCTTTACAGTACACATGAACATAAATATAGAAATAAAAATATATCAAAAATGTACAAAATAATACAATAACTATATAATACTAATACAAAAAATGGAATAAAAAAAATACAGGATAAGGAACAGTTAAAGGCAGGGTAGGCAAGTTGTTTCTAAAACACTTTTTGTCATTTGTTGAAACTGTCTATATACACCAAAACATATTAAAAAGTTAGGTGCCTGTGTCTGTAGTCCTTTCAGGGCTGCAGTAAACACAGCCACTATTTTACCAGAAGAAAAAATTACTGTATATTTTATTTCTACTGTACCCTAACTGCAAATTTGGAGTCTTTCATAACCCTGTACTTCTGTATACGCTGATCGGACCATGCTGGCTGGCCTGGATTACAACCACTGTGTCCACAGTCCAGCCAGGAGAAAAGCTGATGACACAGTTCAGTATGTTGCATTACAAGTACTCCTATGCATTTTACTCAATACATTTATAAATGATGAGTCAAAAAATATTAAACAGTATGAGGAATACAGATAGATGGTGCTGATTTCTCTCTGATGGCTGCAGATGGAAGCAGAACCAGGAGACCTGATGATCCCCGTCAACATGGGGTTCAGTCAGGTGTCCCTGCCCCAACGGTATTCCTAGATACAGCAAAACTCTACCTCTGGACACACCTTGTCTTTCTTCCTGTACTTATTTTTAATGATGTTTAAAAATTATTTATTTGTGATATAGGTTTTAGTATTTAATAACAATAAACAAGTGTTACCACATTTGGATGTCATTATTGGTGACATAAGACATAAATGTAGTTGCTTGATTGTTCATGCTGCAAGTGTAAAGAAAAGGCATTTATCATTTTCAATGTTTTATTTAAAAAATAAAGTAAGTAATAAAGTAATTACGCTTTTTGCGTTCCGTCGCCATTACGTTGTCAACTGGCATTTAGGTCGGGGTCTTCTGCGTTTGCATCGCGGTGCATCTGGGAGTCTTTGTTTTTTTTTGATTGATTTATTCTTTTTCTTTCTCCCACCCCTTTTGGCTACTGGGGTTCTTGCCTGCCTGTTGATGGGGTAAGTATGGCCCAGTCGTGGCATCCGACTCTCACTAACAACTACATTCTTTAACAGGCTTATGCGCACACACATGTACACACACACACATACAGACACATTCACCCACACGCACACAGACACAAACAAATTTAGGTTGTCCCTGGTAGAATTATTCCTGATGCTTTTCTTTCAGTTACTTATTTAAATTAATTATTATTCCAGCTCTCATGGCTGTGCTGTGTTGCTTATTTAGTGTGTGTGACTGTTTCTTGTTTTCATTTTTCTCTTAGTTGTCTTACTATGTCAGCTGTTTATTGCTGCTGTTCGGCTGGTTGTCTT
>NC_060154.1:30911213-30921237 GCF_021292245.1 Micropterus dolomieu
ACCTTCCATCCCCCTTCTCTTACAGGTGTTGTCCTTTCTCAGTGCTGTCTGTTTGTGCCCCCCCATCCCCGTGTCTGCCCCCCTGTCCGGCCCGGTGATAAATCAATACATAATTAAATAAAAAATAAAACAGACAAAGGAGTATATTAATACTCTCTTGTTAAAGTAAAATCTGTCTGGCACAATATGGTATCCAGGTCATTATACTCTATACCAGGCTGCTGGGCAGGACAGGTTTAAAAAAAAATAATAATGAAAATATGATCAGAACAGGGAAAAATATACTTTGTATTTTCTCTACCCTCCTGGGAATAAAACAAAAACAATGGACAGGTATTTATCCACACAGTGGATGGAATCATTTGTGTAGCACTGTGTCAGTTAGTGCCATTACATCTTACACCCTGCTAGGATTAAACCTCTGTATTGTCCTGGTGGATCAGGAGAATAGTTGCATATCTTCCGGAAACTGCAACTCAGTATCACGACTCTGTGTCTAAATGCTCCACACTGCCACACTACAACCTGTCTGTATGCTGCCTGACTGAACTGTCTGTTACTCTGTCCTGGGTCTGGAAGATCAGCCATGTGTGGTGCATGGAAACCCAGTAGTCTGGATGTTGTCCACAGTCCTCAGATTCTGGTCTGTAAAGGAATATATAGTTGTGTCCCTGAGCAAGACACTTAACCCCTAGTTGCTCCAGAGGCGTGCGACCTCTGACATAAACAGCAATTGTAAGTCGCTTTAGATAAAAGTGTCAGCTAAATGAATAAATGTAAATGTTAGAACCCCAAATTGGAAAGACTGGTGTAACTGGAAAGAACATTCATCAACATGATCAGATATTTTTACTGAACAGGGGTTTGTTGTTTTCCAGCAGGACTTCTGAGTCCACATTAAACACCAGGTCAATGTACATGACACAGATGAGCCGATGGCTGTAGCAGAGCTGTAGTTAGTTGTTGTAATCAGTAAACAATAAAAAAGTAATAACAATAGTGATGGATTACATTTATATTGCACTTTATTTTTGACACCTAAAGGGCTTAGGGGGAAACACCAGAGAAACTTTGAGACAAGTACACTGGGAGACAATATACTAATATTAAAATATCTGTATGTAGCTTGCACCTCATCCTTCCTGTCTTGCCTCTTCTTCCTTGAACCCTGGCTGCCCTCCCTCCTCTGCTTCGCCTGTCCCGGTCTGTGCTTGGCTTTGTACTGTGAACCACAGGATGCCCGAATGAATGTCAGCCTCTAAGCCACAGTGGCTAAATTACTAATTGTTTGGCTGTCAGACTAACATAAAAGGCAAAGGGAGGATTACATGTTAATTTGGAGTGATATTGCTTTAATAATAAAATATTCTCAAATTTTATTACCCAGATTTTTGACTTGTAAATTTCCAGTCCAATAAAGTCACATTCCTATGTTTACTCTGTCTATGTAAAATGCCAGGGAAGATGTGACTCCTCTGAGCTAATTTATTTGTGTTGTTAATCAGTTACGGGCTGATGCGTTTAATTAATATCACACTCCCTTTTAGGTTATTATACTATTAATCATTTAATTAAAGTTGTTTTTGAAACCAGCCCCACCCCATTTAGATGCTTTTACCTTTTTTGTGCATGTAATAGGTTTGCAAGTGAAAAAGCCCTAAGTCCAGCCCGAAGTCCTGACCTCACAAGAAAACACTTCATTATGCTCGCCTTGCAGCTAGTCAGGCAGAAAACACCGGTGGAAAAACAGTGAGCTGCAGCACACACCTCTCCTCTCTCTTCCAAACACTAGCTACCCTCCAGGCAGTCAAATGACATGAAGTTGTTACTGTGATGTAGAGACAGAGCTCAGTTAAAACTTAAAGTTAAACCACTCTGAAACCAGTCTATGTTGCTAAACTGCAGATTTGGAAATTAAAACCCAACACCCGCCAAATGTGGATGGATTTTTCATTTGGTGACTAAATGTTTAAGGCCATTCACATTGGCGAGTAAATGTATTTGGTATGATATCACCATATAATACCTATTTGACGTACTGTAATTAGCAGCAGACCAGCGTTCTTGTTTGTTTTGTGTCGCACTTAAATTGGTCCCTGATGTAAATGCTCCGTACTTGTATAGCGCCTTTCTAGTCTTTTCGACCACTCAAAGCGCTTTTACACTACATCTGCATTCATAGTCACCCGCCAGGTGTAGCACATTCATAGCCGCCAGGGGCAAATCGGGGTTCAGTCTGTGACTTCGTCACGCAACCAGGGGGAGCCAGGGATTGAACCGCCGACCTTCCGATTAACAGCCAACCCGCTCTATCTCCTGAGCCACAGCCGTACCAAGGGATCTAAAATTGTGTAACACACGGATTAGGAGAGTTCATTGGTTGTTGTTTATGTTCATTTCACGTTACTTGTGTTTGATTGGTGTAGATTTGTAAGGTGGTGGGCGTTGAGGGGACAGGAGTCGGGAGGGAAAGAGGGGGGAGTGAGAGTGTAGCCGCTTTCATACGGAGATAAACACGGAAAGTTTGGTGCTTTATCCAGCATCCATGTTTGATTTCACATAGCGGTCCGGCGTTATCGGAACCAGCGGCATGTAAAAAGACTATTATGGTGCTTTCAGAACAAAAGCAAAACGGGGGTTCCAGGGCGTTGAATTTATATACAAAGTCCATGCAAAAACGCGCAGAGCCGCGATTCCCTGTCAGGCGCCGCAAAGCGACAAGAAGGGGGCAGTGCCGGCGACGCAAAGGTAAAGTGAAGGCAACGCGAAGGAAAAAACAAAGTCGCATTACGCTGAGTTGCGATTGCCTATCAACGTTGAGATTGTCCGTACGTCACCGACAGCCTCAGAGCGTTGTGTGGAGAAGGCCAGGCAGAGCGAGCGATTAAAAATCTGCTGGCTGGCGAAGAGCTGCTAAACTTGGGAGAGAGGAGCAGGGAGCAGTACTCCAGCTTTTGGGCAAAAACACCTGTAGTCGGACTGGATTCTGCTCTGACAACTACGCCGTTTACACGGAGCTCGGAGTAAACTGCTTTTATTAAATTAGCTTTTTACTTCAGTTTTTGGGATTACAACGTTGATTTATCTTCACTCGAGCTTCTCAGCAGCTAGCTTCCGTGCACATCCGGTTCCAGTGTTGTTAGCGTCGTTTGGCACTACTTCATATTTATGTAAAAAATGGACAAAACTGGACATTGCCGGGAGAAAAGAACTTTACTTTGTAAGTACGTTGTACTTTACTGTGACCAAGTTAGCATAGCATGGCCCTAATCAATCCAAACTCAATTCAGAAAACAAACATTTTAGAAGTTGTTGTCCTGCTGTCTTGCTGACAGACCTGACAAAGCATGAATTCATATGTTAACAAATCTACATTATATTGTAGTTATTTCGGCATCAGTTTGACCCTTTTATTGCTATTTAATCACAGCAAAATGTTTATGTTGGGTTCATACAACTGTAGTAATGGAAAGTTGTGTTTATTTGTGTTATCGCGTTGTGTGTAAACACTCAGCAGTTGTCCAGCGATAAAACCCCTGCGAGGAGAGCGTTGCGTGGATTAAATTCGCGTTTGGTCTGCATTACGTGTAACACAACACCGACATGTCGGTGTGGCTTTTTACAAACAGATCGTTCCATCTCTCTGTCTCGTCTCTGTCACCAACTTTCCCGGCTCAGAGGCGGAGAAAATCGGACCCCCCTTTCCTGCTCCATACCTTTCATACAGTGCAGCATGCCGGCAGATTGGCTCAATACCACCGTGAAATAAGACAGTGCTGCTAGTGTTAGGAGCTCATTGTGAAAGTTGTACTTTGAGTGTTCTTAGATTTTAGCTGGCTAGCCACCCGCGTAATGTTGCGACATTTAACGTTACCACCAAACCAACAAAACGGAAAAAACGAAGCAGAGGAAGAGGAGGCTGAAGCAGAACATAAAAAAATAAAGTTGTTGGTCCAGTGTTGTGTCCAATCTTCTAATGGTCCAGCTGTATGTTGATCCCACAAAAGCTGTGAGGTGGTGGACCAGGACTCTGTCAGAACCAGGAGGCCAGAAGAGGGTGATTGTGACTGACGAGGAGGTTTGATGACTGATGATTAAGAGTGAGCAGTGGTGAGATTTAAGTTGAAAAAGATTAAGAATCTTGTAAGTTTAGAAAAAAATTTACTTTTATGTCTTAAGTACATTTAATAGTAATAATATAATTTCACTCTGGGCTCTTCTTTAAGTTAGTATTCAACATAATACCTTGTTATCTCGATTAAAAGTACAGAAACAAATGTATATGTAACAAAAAAGGGCAATTTATTATTTTTGCCAGTAAAAAATACGCTTGGCTGGTGGATTGTTTCATCTACCAGCCACCTTGGCAGGTGAGCCAAAAAGTTCATTTCCACCCCACTTACAGTATATTACTTAGCTTTTTTTTTTTAACACTTTTGCTATTGTAGGGTAAGCATTCTTACACTTTTCTTGTATTTTCATAGGATGTGTCATTTATGTTATATCTGCCTCTGCTCCCTTGCTTTGCAGCTTAACTGGCTCATCTCCTGATCCTGAGTAATATTGTTCCACTTCGAGCCTTTGATTAATGCAGCTTCACTTTTGTTGAGGTAGGCAAGGTCATTTTATTTTACTAACTTAAAGGTTCAGTGTGTAAGTTCTAGTGACAGCTAGTGGTGAGGGTTGCAAATTGCACCCGCCCTCTCCTACCCAAGCGAGCAATATAGCTACGGTGCCTGAGACAGGACAAAGATGTCATCTATGAGATAAAGGAGATTGCCAGTCAAGAAATCAGGTTTCTTTTAGATATATTACGAAATTATATAAATTATGTAAAACCGTATGTTTTTACAAAATATTATTGTTACTTTTTCATAAACAACAGCCATATGAAGAAATGTGCTACATGATGTCTCATACTCCTGTAATACATTATTTTACATTTTGCCTCATCTGGAATAACATAGAAGAAAATGAAAATGAAGAAATTCTCAAAAACTATCACATCTAGTGCATCATGTATGACCACTGACAAATACCAGGACAATGTAAACTCACTGTTTCTGCACCCATTATAAACCACATAATACTTGAGGTTTACAAAGGCATTGGCTGGTAAGGATCAAGGCTCCTCTCGCTTTGCTTAATTAGATAAGCAATCTGCAAATATTACCAAAATGTCTTTTGAATTTTTTGAAATACAACAGAAACACAAAGAAGTACTGACAGCCATAATTTCAGTTTGTGGTAAAACGGTGCAACGTTTTAATGGTAATGTCGCATGTGAAAGTAAAAATTACATATTTGTGTGCACAGTGGGAAGCAATATCCAATAAAGTTTTTTTTAATGCAAATTCAGAAAGTATTCATTATTGGTCACTTGATAGGCACACGGTCTTGTTATATATCACCATTAGCAGTAAAAAGAAATACATGTTTTCCACCAGGGCAGTAAAATGTGAAGTTTAGCTGCTGATCTGAGCTTCCCTGCTGTTAACCTTTCATTACCAATAATATTCATCAGCTGTTTGTCTCAGGAAGGTAAGGGCACATTTCTGTCCACATAACAAAGCCATAACAGAGCGCTGGAGAAGAACTACATGAAGTAACAATCCAACTACATGTTTTTTCTACCAGCGCAGTAAAAGTTTAGCTGGCTAATCTGAGCTTTGATGCTGGAAGCTGCTTTTTACTTCCAATTAGCGATCAGCTGATTCTCAAGAATGTAACAGACAAAGCCAAAACAGAGTGCTGGAGAGAGAGAGAGAGAGAGCGAGAGAGAGAGAAACTACATGAAATTAATCCAACTAACATAACATAACACAACAAGCCAAAGCACAGTGCTGGAGAATAAAGTGCAGTAAAAGTTTAGCTGGCTGATGCTTCCATGCTCTAAGCTAACGTTACGGTTTTATTGCCAATTAACGTTACTGATCAAATGAATCCATATTTCATACCACTGACAGGGGAAACACGTCATAGCTCTCTGTGATTATGGCCAGCTAATAGCTAAAGCTATCAAACAACAGTTTTCATTTGCATCGCTGGACAAACAAAGTTACCTGTCCAGTAGAAAACAGACAACTTCAGCATCGCTTTGAAAACATCTGTCCCACATTAACGTTATAGCCTTCCATCTGGGAAAATCCCCAACTCCGTCTGGCTGTCGGCTCTCGTGCTAAATAACACGTGTGCTCCTTCATTTGTCCAAATGTCACTTCTCTTCTTACTTCTAATAAACCAGAAGAATACTCAGAGACTGTATATTACTATTAATATTATTATTCCCTCTTCTTCTTCTTTGTACATATTCAATGTAGTGACGGGCGTCACACTACCGGAATTACACAAGCAGAAGAAGAATGCCGTAATGACGAAACTCGCACTGTAGCGCTGTTTGTTTGTTGACGGCTACGGTAGAAACATGACGACCTCCACAGCAGGGGGGGCCTGCGGTTATGTAGATATAAATATCTCATTCTGAGGTAATACAAACACAATAGTTCATTATGTAAGGTCTTTATACACCACTGAAAACATAGTTATGGATCTTATATTGCATTTCTATCAATAGAGCATCAGAAATATTACACTCTCAGTTGTTTGGGAAGCTGCGCCTCTGCTCTCCAGTATGCATATGCATCTCTCTAATAGCGGGAGGAATCTCTGTGTGCCTGTTTGTATTTCGATTATGTCAAACTGTTCATCTAATAGACCTCACACATGGCTGGTGTGTTGCTACAGATCCAAGGGAGTGCAGGGTTGCATTTGGTGCAATTTGGACGCGTACAGAATAAACTACAGTAGGCTACAGCGCAAGCTTAATGAAGTTCTAAGGAAGTGCTTAGTATTTAGCAGTATCTCCACTATTGTTGTGTTGTTTCAGTGTTATTAAAGCTGCAGGTGAAACTAATGTGATGTACATTTTGAACAGGCACTGCACTGCACAATCTAAAAAGCGCAGGGAGGCATCACATTAGCACTTGCAAACGGGCACTGCACTAGTTACTTTTAATTAAAGTATAGTTCCCTATTGGTGTTTTCATGCACTTTGCAAGCGCTTGTAGACCAGGATGTACACCACTGTGGGTAGCCGTGTAGCAACCTAAGTAAAAGAACAAATTCAGCCGTTTGCCTAATAATTAACTATGCATGTGAATGTAATCCAAGCAATTGTTCAGTTATGCCAAAACAAATGCACTCTCCAGTGTTATTCCAATTCAATTCACCAAAGCAGATTGTTTGAGAGGTATAACTTGGGTTGCTCCTTTGATGAAACTAACAAAGGTTGATGATTTTCAGGACACCGTCCATCTCCCTGCAGGACTCAGAGGGAAGCCACTGATTTCATAGTGTCATAGGTTAATTATTTAGTGTGATCGCAATTCTTGTAGAAATAAACACTTTAAGGCAAGTACTCGTCTTTCTGTAGGTTTATTTGAATCATCTGCTGATGGACTCACAGTGACCCACATACAAAAAGTAACACAAGCGCCCGAATGAATGAGGTTGTCTGAGAGGTCCTGTTATGCTGGTTCATGATGAGAGCATTATCTCACCGAACGTTCTCATTAAAAAGTACTAGCTACTCTGTAGCATTGATAAGGTAAAGCTACAGAGTTACCACACAAATCTCCTTTGCACCCCAAATCATCACTGACTGTGGAAAGTTCACTCTGGACATTGCTCTGGTGTGATTTTGGCCCATTCTTCCACACAAACAGTCTTCAAATCTTGAAGGTTCCGTGGGCCTCTTCTATGAATCTTGATCTTCAGTTCTTTCCATAGATTTTCAATGGGATTTCAGTCAGGTGATTGGCTGGGCCATTCTAGCAGCTTTATTTTCTTTCTTTGAAACCAGTTGAGAGTTTCCTTGGCTGTGTGTTTGGGATCATTGTCTTGCTGAAATGTCCACCCTCGTTTCATCTTCATCATACTGGTAGATGGCAGCAGATTTCTGTCAAGAATGTCTCTGTAAATTTGCCCATTCATCCTTCCTTCAATTATGTGAAGTTTGCCAGTACCATTTGCTGAAAAGCAGCCCCACACCATGATGTTCCCACCTCCAAACTGTTGGTATGGTGTTTTTAGGGTGATGTGGAGTGCCATTTCTCCTCCAAACATGGTGTGAATTATGGCATCCAAACAGTTCAATTTTGCTCTCATCTGACCACACTATATTCTCCCAGTATTTCAATGTTGTGCAGCAAACTTTAAACGAGCTTCGACATGCTTTTTCTTCAGCAATGGAGTCTTGCGTGGTGAGCGTGCATACAGGCCATGGCGGTCAAGTGCATTACTTACTGTTTTCTTTGAGACAACAGTACCTGCTAATTGCAGGTCTTTTTGAAGCTCTCCACAAGTGGTCCTTGGGTCTTGGACAACTCTTCTGATTATTCTTTTCACTCCTCTGTCAGAAATCTTGCGAGGAGCACCTGGTCAAAACAAATTTATGGTGAAATGATTGTCTTTCCACTTCAGTGCTCACTGAAACATTCAGAAGCTTAGAAATGCGCCTATAACCAATGCCATCATTGTGTTTTGCAACAATTAGGTTGCGAAGGTCTTTAGATGTGTCTTGTGTGACACCTTGGCAATGTGTTCAATACTTTTTCCCTGTGTCATTTCACATTATTACACATAACTTTATTTCTGAACTTCTTTGTTTTGATTTCTTTGTATGTATGGATTACTTGGGTTGTTACCAACATCTGGTGAAAATTTCACGTCAATAGCTCCTTTTTGAAATATATTTACTGAGAAAAATGGTGATGTGTTCAATACTTATTTCACCCGCTGTACCTAAAAAAAAAAAATAAAGAAAAAAATGGCACATGGTTTTTATACTTAAAAAATGGGCATCAAGTAATACTAGTCTTTGTATGTGGAGCGGAAGCTATAGTGTTCAATTCACTTCAATTTTATTTATATAGCGCCAAATCACAACAACAGTTATCTCACAGTGCTTTTCATAAAAGAGCAGGTCTAGACTGTACTCTATGATGCTATTTACAGAAGCCCAACAATTCCCACCAAGAGCAGGCACTAGGCGACAGAGGCAAGGAAAAACTTCCTTTTAAGAGGCAGAAACCTCGAGCAGAACCATGGCTCAGGGTGGGCGGCCATCTGCCTCGACCGGTTGGGGGTAAAGGAGAGAGAGCGAGAGAGAGAGAGAGAGAGACGGCAAGAGAGGAACAGAGAGAAAAAGACAGGGATAGAAGGGGGGGAGACAGCCTACACAATATACACACACAGAGGTACAGACAGTAAAGGTGATGTTGCTATAGACTAAATGAAAAATGGTACAGATATTTATAGTAGTGTTAATGATAATAATCGTAATGTTATTGATTATAATAACAATAGGACTAGTAACAATAGTTGTAGCAGAGGGTATCGAGCAGGAACACGGGGGCAGCAGGTGACCTGCAGCCACAGATCCAGACTCCACAGCTCCAGAGCCAGAAACACCTGCAGGAAGTGATAGAAGGAGAGAGGAGAGGGACGAGAAAGCACAAGACTACCAGAAAGGGGAGAAGTTGTGTTAGTAACATGCAATAATGGGATGAGGTTGCATACAGAGGGAGAGAAAGTAGAGGACAGAGGAGCTCAGTGCATCATAGGAAATCCCCCGGTAGTCTAGGCCTATAGCAGCATAACTAAGGCATGGTTCAGGACTCACCTGAGCCAGCCCTAACTATAAGCTTTATCAAAGAGGAAAGTCTTAAGCCTACTCTTAAATGTGGAGAAGGTGTCTGCCTCCTGAACCCAAACTGGAATCTGGTTCCACAGGAGAGGAGCTTGATAGCTGAACGCTCTGGCTCCTAGTCTACTTTTGGAGACTCTAGGAACCACAAGTAACCCTGCATTCTGGGAGCGCAGTGCTCTGGTGGGGTAGTAAGGTACTATGAGCTCTTTAAGATAAGATAGTGCCTGACCATTAAGAGCTTTGTAGGTAAGAAGAATGATTTTAAATTCTATTCTGGATTTTACTGGAAGCCAATGCAGAGAAGCTAAGACAGGA
>NC_060154.1:30921337-30927896 GCF_021292245.1 Micropterus dolomieu
TCTTATAACACCTCTAACTCCTAACCTCTAACATGCACTTCCTGTGCTCTTCTTCTTCTATCCCCTACAATTATCTTGTTTTGATTGCACTTTTTGTTAACTCTTACTTCCTTCCCTAGGTATTTACCCCATTGATGTGATAAGAACTATGAGCTCTTACTAGTATGTTTTGCTGCTCTTACTAGTATGTATTGTCAGTTGTAGATCTGTATTTGATGCTCTGTTGATGCTTGTATGTTGTTCCTCAAATGTAAGTCGCTTTGGATAAAAGTGTCTGCCAAATGAGTAAATGTAAATGTATAACATTTCAAGACAATTAAGCTATTTAAAATTATATAAAGTTAAAAAATAAGATTCCATAATAGTGATAAAGTTTAAATGGACATTTAAAGATAGACAAGTAAAGATGCACTAAAATTAAGTATGTCTTGAGAAGTGATTTAATATATGACTCCGAACCTGCATGGTTCCTATTAAAAACCCTACCACTGCTTCCACGTTGACTGAAAATGATGTCTGCAGTACAGATACATCACTTGCTACTGATCGGTTTGTGAAAAGGAAAATACTTCCCTTTCCAAAGAAGAAATCGATAAGCATGAACACAATGTAAGGCTGAGTGAACCAAATGGCAAACCAGTCTTATCAGACTATCTTTGTAAAACTAAATAAATATTTTCTGGCCATCATTATTTAAACATTTATCCATCCACTCACTTCCTATACTTACGTGGTCTAAAGGCCTGTCCCAGCATGCAACTGGCAGGGTATAACCTTGGAAGGCCACCAGATCTATATTATGTATATAAAAATAACGTTTACAGTGTAACCCTACCATTATTATTTAGTAGTAAGAGCACAGACAATGTATTACCGGGGACCTACATATTAAATACGTCTAATATGTATTCTCCCTACATTTTGTTCCCATGGAAATGAGTAATGAATGAAGTAATGAGTAATGTTTAAGGTTTGCACAGTATAACAAATCCCATTATAGTAATACATAAATTTAAGAAATTAGACATTACTACATTAGCCTCTGTGACTAACCTTATCGACTAACGACTAACCTTATCCTACAAATGTTTACCTTTACATCTGTGATTGCCCACTATTGCTAAACAGTTAAGTCAAAGTCAAATGAGAAGACAAAGTAAAGACAAAATCTCAGAGATTAATAAATAACATAGATAACTTAAAGGTTCACTTAACCTAAAAGCTTTTCCCCTTAATTTTGATTAGCACTATCTCAGTGGACCACAGTTGCTGGTAAATATAATAATATATTACAGAGGAAACAGTAATCATTGCTGTTTCCGTTTCAGTCCAAGAAATGTTGACAGATTGTTGCCTTTTCTAAAGGTTATTACATTATCAGCTGGTACAAACTACTATCTTGACTGAGTTTTCCCTGACATGGTTTGACTCTCTCTGTCATCAGGAGTGTGTTGACTGCTGACTGGCTGTATTGTCTGTTGGGAGACACTGAGTGCCACATCAGCATGCAGCTCAAACTGTATTGGCAGGTGAGTAGGACAGATGGGCGCTCAGCGGACGACTGTATGCGTGAATGATTACTGGTTAAAGGACTTGCCAATTGGGGTCTTCACCAGCCTATCAATCAGAGCTGTTTAGCAACCTCTGGTTGCTGAATAAGGCCCGCTGAAGTGTTTATAATGAACCCACAAGGGCAAGGTGAAAGTGACACACAGTCAGTGTGCATGTGTGTGTGTGTTCCTAACCACAGACTCGACTTTATGCTGGAGTAGGCAATGTTGGAGAAACTACCAAGAGACAGCTAGATTTTGAAAGTATCCAACCAAATAAATCCCACCCACTCCATTCAGGCCTCCCTCCAAAGCCACCCAAAACACATTTTCATGTGCAATGAGTGCACAGGCAGAGTGTGCACAGGTAGGTAGATAGGTAGACAGTCAGGTAGGCCAGCCAATAATTTCATTCTGACCGTATGAAATTGGCCGTGCTTATTACAGTCCTGCGACAGCCACAGATACTGGATTTTTTTTTTGTTTTGTGTAGGAGTGTATGATTGCATATTGATTGCTGTCTGTAAATAGTCGGAAAATTGACCAGCCATTGTTTACAACTAGCCAGGTTAGCCAATGTTACCAACGCTGGTTGATAAAAATGCATTACGCTGTATTTATGAATACTAAACACAACATGTCCACAGGCAGCAGTTGGACAGCACTTTGTGTACGACAATTTCTATGATACACAAATACACAGAAGTGCTAATAAACAGTATAAACTACAGCTTTCTCTAACTGTTGATACAGAGAGCAGCCATCTTGGATCACAAAGTCGGGGGTAGTGTGGTTCTTCAGACTTTTCGAGGCCCGAATTCTGACTTAAGGGGGCGTTCCAGTTGAAATTTCCAACTGGGACTTCCCAGTACAACTGGAACGCACCATATGTTTATCATCATGAAGCTTTGGTAGTTCTGAGTAACTGGATCTACTTCCAACTGACAGTTCGAGAATGGAACAACTAGTCTTTTTTTCCCCAAATTCTTTATACACATCTCCTGCACTCCAACATAGCATGATTACTTTTATTAAAACACAGAATAAACTCTGGGCATATAATTTTCCAAAAACAATAACATTTTCAGTTTCAACATTTGATAAGTTGTCTTTGTGCAATTTTTAATTAAATATGGGGTTTCAATTTTTTGCACATCATCACTTTTTGTTTTCATTTACATTTTATGTAGCATGCCAACTTTTTGGGAAACAGGGTAGTAAATTTTAACTGGAGTTTGGAAATTATAACATTTTCTCTTAATTGCATTTAGAGTTCTTGAAGATTTTTGTTTTAGTGTATTTAGTGCAATGTTGAAACACCCTGATGCTGTTATAGTTATACCAAGTTAAGTATATCTTATTCTTTGAAACACCTGGCAGACTAAAACTGAATTGCCCTACGGGCATCAATAAAGTTGTTTGAATTGGATGTTCAATGATCTTATTATTTATAGTAAATTTGTAATGGTTCTCCTGACATCTGGGGCAATATAGAAGTCTGTAATAGAGCCTTGCATGCCAAATAGTTCAAAGCTTTCTTGAAATAAATAAAACAACTGAATATCTTACTTTTGGGTTTGGTTTGGTTTTGGTAGAGGCCAGTTCGATTTTTACTCAAGATGGTGTGTATGTCAAGGAAATCTAATATTCTTTTATTTAGAGTGCTACAGAGTAATTTACCTTGGCAAATGCAGACACAAATGCCACAGAGGTTACTAGTGTCTGAACAACTTCACCTTGCATTTCTGGGTTGCTGTATTTATTTCGTTTTTAGAGTTGTATGGACCACAAGCTTTCCTTGGGCCAGAGAGATTTTGTCTGTTTGGTTAATTCTGCCCAAGTAATTGTGAAATGAAGAGGGTTTTGGTTGTCTTTAATTGTTTGTGATAGCAGAACAAAAAGCTTTTCATACTGCAGAGGTGAACTGTGGTGAACAAAGGCAAAAAATGAGCAAACTTGCTTGCTTAGGGAAACAGCCCTGTAACAAAGTCAAATGCCAGATTTTACCCATTATTCTGCGCACAGACAGGACTGGCAGACACAAAAGCCTTCGCATCTGCCTCCATAGATGGCCATCTGAACCATCTATGGAGGAAGGCTAAAGTGCAGGAAAACCGCGGGTGACGAAGACTGGGTCTGTTGCAAAAGGATCCATTTTAGTCTTATACATATAGGAAGGCCTTCCATAATGCCAGAGCAGCCTATTACTTTTTATTAATAGATGAAAATAATCCAAACAAGGTTAAAGTCAAGGGCAAGTGGACTTGGTTGAAGATACTAGAAGACGTTTCGTCCCTCATCCAAGAGACTTCATCAGTTCTGAAATGACTAGTAGGGAAACTCAGCTATTTAACCTCAGTGGGATCGTTAGCTAGGACAGTCGATACCGCTGGTTCGGCATAGACCCCCTCCTCTGTTCAACGATGGCTTCTCAACCTGGGTGTTAATGGTTTCCTTGACACCTCTTTCAAACCATGCATCCTCTCTGTCCAAAATGTGCACCTGGTGTTCCTCAAACGAGTGGCCTTTATCCTTGAGATGTAAATAAACTGCTGAGTCTTAACCTGAGTAGTTAGTTCTTCTGTGTTGAGCCATGCGTTTGTGTAGTGGTTGTTTAGTTTCACCATTATACAGGTAGATGAAAATAAAAACAAGCCCGGGTTTCTTTTCAGCACTGTAGCCAGGCCGACAGAGTCACAGCCCTATTGAGCCATGTATCCCTAAAGCACTCAATAGTTACGACTTGTGAGATTCTTTAATAACAAAAGACATATAGTATAATAATAGTAGTAATACATTAGTATTAGAGATAAAATCCATCCTCTCCCACCCTCAACCGGTACTGATTTATCTTCAAACCCAGAACCTTTGAAACAGTTCTAAAACCTCATCTATATATATTTAGACTGCTTTTCTCCTGTCATTCTTCACCAAATAACTTTATTATTACCAATTATTTCTTTATCTAAGCCATCAACCTGCCTCTTAGACCCCATCCCAACTTGGCTGGTAAAATAAGTTTTATCCTCAGTCAGCACTTCTTTACTAGATATGATCAATCTGTCTTTATTAACAGGCTATGTACCACAGTCCTTTAAAGTAGCTCAAGTAGCACAGAAACAGCACTGGTGAAAATTACAAATGACCTTCTGATTGCATCAGACAAAGGACTTGTCTTATTAAATCTCAGTGCTTCATTCGACACCAGTGACCACCACATACTATTGCAGAGACTGCAATTAACACTTACTTGGCATTAAAGGACCCGCTCTAAGCTGTTCTAAGTGTTATTTATCAGATTGATCTCAGTGTTAACAATGAATTCCTCATGCATGCTAAAGATAGTCATGGAGTTCCACAAGGACCTGTTCTTGGACCAATCCTATACACCTTATTTATGCTTCCTTTAATTAGTATTATCAGGAAACACTTCATAAAATTTCATTGTTATGCAGGTGATTCTCAGTTTTGTCCATCGATCAAGCCAGATTATGCCTTAAGGACATAAAACGTGGATGACCTGCAATTGTATTTTAGATTAATTAAACACCATAATAAAAGCCCCTGTTTCCATTTGTCCTTCACTATTGTAGCAGCTTGCCTTTCCTCCTCATCTGTTTATAGAGATGTTTTCTACTCATTTACTAATTGTGTCTCATCAAAAGGCATCCAAGCAGCCCTCATCAAAATGTGTGTGTGTGTGTGTGTGTGTGTGAGAGAGAGAGAGAGAGAGAGAGAGAGAGAGAGAGAGAGAGAGAGAGAGAGATGAAACATAAGGATGCTAATGTCTTATTGATGATGTAATCCTGGAGGGGCCTATTGAAGATGTTACGCCTTACCACAAGGGGATGAACAAAGAAAGACAGAGGAGGAGAGACACAATTTAACCTTGATGTGGTAATGCGTCTGGACAAGAGGACAGAGAAGTTGGGACCACATCTCCTGGTTGGTAACATCATATAACCTTTCTAATATTTTTCCATCATGTTATAGTTTAGTATACAGCCTGAATAAGTCTCTGTATTGACTGTATGGTAATCACGGAAATGCTGTTCTCCTACAAAAAAAGAATACCTTTAATTTATTATTATCAGTACTATTTTTATTAATGAAATAATACAAATTTTCCAGCTTGTTCTGCCTCTGAATATCATAGTCCAATCTGCTGCTGGGTCAAGTCGTCGTCTGTGGTGTATCAACCAAGGTCATTATAGTTTTGTATTTTTCATTAGTTTTTATTTTTATTTCGTTATTTTGTTTTCAATTTCAGGTTAGTTTTAATTAGTTTTTAACGTGGGTTTGCTAGTTTAGTTTTTATTTTTGGAAAATGTTTAGTTTTAGTTTAGTTTTTATTAGTTTTAGTCTTTGTCGCTGCAGGATGCCAAGCTCAGTTCAGTTTAGTTCAGTCAAGTTTAGTTTTTTCACAAAACATTAAAATACAAGTACAATCAGAAATATTTCTGAAAGGGACACCATTTTTTAAGCTATCTGAAGCTTTTACAAAGGGGCGAGCTGTGGCAAGAAGGTTTGCTGTGTCTGTCAGCGTAGTGTCCAGAGCACGGAGGCGCTACCAGGAGACAGGCCAGTACATCAGGAGACGTGGAGGAGGCCGTAGGAGGGCAACAACCCAGCAGCGGGACCGCTACCTCCGCCTTTGTGCAAGGAGGAGCAGGAGGAGCACTGCCAGAGCTCTGCAAAACGACCTCCAGCAGGCCACAAATGAGCATGTGTCTGCTCAAACGGTCAGAAACAGACTCCGTGAGGGTGGTATGAGGCCCCGACGTCCACAGGTGGGGGTTGTGCTTACAGCCTAACACCGTGCAGGACGTTTGGCATTTGCCAGAGAACACCGATTGGCAAATTCGCCACTGGCGCCCTGTGCTCTTCACAGATGAAAGCAGGTTCACACTGAGCATGTGACAGACGTGACAGAGTCTGGAGACGCCGTGGAGAACGTTCTGCTGCCTGCAACATCCTCCAGCATGACCGGTTTGGTGGTGGGTCAGTAA
>NC_060154.1:30927916-30941094 GCF_021292245.1 Micropterus dolomieu
AACACCAAGATTGGCAAATTCGCCACTGGCGCCCTGTGCTCTTCACAGATGAAAGCAGGTTCACACTGAGCACATGTGACAGACGTGACAGAGTCTGGAGACGCCGTGGAGAACGTTCTGCTGCCTGCAACATCCTCCAGCATCAGTAATGGTAATGGTGTGGGGTGGCATTTCTTTGGGGGGACAAAGAGACAGGTTGGCTGAGATATCAATGAGCCCATAAAGCACACTAGCTGACATGCAGTAAATATAATGACCAGCAGACACATTAACCCAGCGCAAGGGGAGCTCACAGTCAATGGGCAAGTTTATCCCTCACACAGGATGAGCTCTAAGCCAGACCATCAGAACAGAACAAAACAATGAAAAGAAAACCACCAAGACAGTGACTCACTACCTGCAACCCAAACTAATCAAAATATAACTCTACACAGTTTTTAAATTATTCTGTACACATGTATGTATAAAAGATAATGGAAAACATGCTCAAATCCCATTAACTAGGCAGCCTATCCCTCCCTGGGTCTCCCCGACTAAGTTAGCCACAACGTTACTTGGGGCTCTCCTCACAACAGCGGTCGCCACCTGCTACGCTGCGGCCAGACTCTGCCCTGACCTCGGGCTCTCTTGTCCTCCGCAGTTCTTCACGCAGAGGACAAAAGCATAACATACTCACCAGCTCACCAACAGTTGGCTATCGGCTAATCACCGCGCGCACCTCTGAACTGCCGGTCCGCCCCGACTAACTGCCCCGCAACGTCAGTTTCCCCTGCTTCATATCCACTTGAAATGTAGGCTTATTTGGTCCTATAAAATAAAGAAATAAATGAACAAAAACTAAGGACATTTACTCTTTCATTTTAGTTAGTTTTGCAAACCTCCAACACAGTTTTAATTAGTTATCGTTTTTTGTTAAAGCCTCGTTTTTATTTTTATTTCAGTTAACGACAATGTTTTTTCACATCTAGTTTTCGTTATTTTGTTCGTCTTCGTTAACGATAATAACCTTGTTACCGACCCTTCAGTGCGAATCAGTCTGGTTGAAAACAGGCCAGACTGATCTGATATACTTACATGTTAAGGCAAACTGGTGGGCACTGCAGTGCAATCTCTTTAGGTGTGCCTCGACAACCCAGCTGTGATCTAACGTTAACACAGCTCTCCTTATTAGCTAGGCTCTTTCCATGCTTGCTAACAACTTGTTTTAAGGTAGATCTCCACACTGAAAGCTTTATGTTGTGTGCAGCGGTGTTCATGAGAGAGAGAGAGGAAGCGAGCAAGCAATCGTGACGAGGTGCTGAGCGAAGATGTGCTCTGCACGCAGCTCTGCATTCAAATACTATTTTAAATAGGCCTAGTAGAAAAATCACAAATCAACAGGTGGCGGTCGGTGTTGATACTGTGGCTGGCCGCCACAAATAATCAGTGTATGGGAAACACTGGGGTGATGACATAAATGGGGTCCGGCTCGGATAGTTAGGTGCAGTGTGAGCACAGGCCAGCGGGGCACGGTACAAGGCAACTGGGCCTGGTGTGAGTATAACCTAAAACGAAGATGTGTTTTATTGCTCAGAGCACATTGATAGCTATTTCCACTTGCTTTTATGTGCAGAAACTATTTTTCTGATCATACTGACACCACATGTGGCAACGCCACTTTCAAGCCCTGCCCTTAAACCTCACACCTCCACTGACGTTATAATTACCCATGAGCAACAGGTGTGGAAGCTGGCAACGGATTGGACAGGACTCCTTTTTAAGTGAAGCAACGGCAAAAGAAAGAGAGTGAGAGATCGAGGAACGGCTACACACACGAAGGCCGGTAAGGAGAAGTAGGCAGGCAGAGGAGATGGAGGTCCGACGGAGAGAAGAGGGAAAGAAGAGAGCAGCAGGGAAAGTCGGCCACCTCATCGGGCGCTGAGCAGGGGGGCATCGAGCAGGAGGCATCGAGCAGGAGGACGGCAGCTACGAGAGACCTGTGGGGAAGTAATTGATCGGACGGAACTGGCGCGGCAGCCGAGACGAGGCAGTAGCGGGTAACCGTGGGAGTAGTCGCTATAGAGGCCTGTAAGGAGACGCCGGGCTGACTCGGGCAGAGCCAGGAGCAACACGAGTAGACGACCGCAGCAGGCCCGGGCGAACAGTACGACTGTCGCCCGGGGAAACCGTGAGTAACAGTTTAAGTATCTCAAGTTAGGCGGCACAGAGGACCAGGCAGGGGAGGGTTGCAGAGTCGGGGTCGTGAGGCATAGGGTGCGGGTTGACTGACGTGAGCACACTACTCGCCAGTGCTTCCTCTGTTGTAGGACGAGTGGCGAGCAGACGGAGCGACCAGTGGAGCTATTGGGCCTTGGGACGGAGGAATCCCCAGAGGAACTGGTAGTTGCTGGGAGCTGGCAAATTATGGGACATTTCTCTCTTATTTAGCTTTTTTAATCTGTGGCATCACATGGATTTTAGTTAGGCTGTTTTAAACTTATAAACATTTTTTTAATTGTAATAAATTATTAACCTTGTTTTAGCTAGTGATGGCGAGATGAAGCTTCATGAAGCACTGAAGCTTTCTATCCAGTTGGTTCACTCATGGGCCGAAGCTTCACGGTGCTTGATTTGCTCTAGTGTGCCATCCAGTGGACAATAAATGTAAAACGGGCAGAGTGATTATAACGGCAACATGGCTTTGGTGTGTGAAGCTTTGAATTGAATAAATTAATGAATGATGTTCGTGATGCCAATACATGACTGGTTAGCTTTTTAATAAGGTGTCGGTCTTTATGATACGATGACAGGGTCAAAAAGAAAGTGGAAACAAGGGAGAGGGTTATGATGGTTTGTGACTTTAGATAATAGAGACAACATTTTATTCATCTTTATTTAAAAATAACACTTCCACAGTGCTGGGCTTTAGGCCCTTTCTTTTTTGGAGATGATTTTACCTGCTTTAGAAAATTATTATGTAATATGGGGTAAGAGTTTAATTCTTACCAAAGCCACAAAATGTAAAAAAACATGTCAACACTTTCTTTTCCTCTGTTTCATCACAAAAAGTTATTTGATCAAAGCAATTCTGACATAAGTAATAATAAACTCTTTTAGTCATTTAAAGTGAGCTGTTGATAAAATCTAATTGTGTTCAATTTCAAGTTCAAAAGTCCACAAAATGTTGAGGAGGGTCCATTGTATTTTGCTGCTCCTTTCGAATCGCACACCAAACCCGCAAACCATCTCCTGAATCGGTCGCGTACGGCCGGCTCGCGAGGCTTCATGAAATCAGTAGAGCTTCACTTAATCTGCCTCCTTTCCTCCTCCAGTACTTTCTCACCATCCTCCTCTCTTCCCTCAGCTTCTCTGACCCTTTCTCAGTTTTCCTCACTCCCCCCCCCTGCAGTGGTTTTGCGTCTTGGCCCAGCTCCAATCTCCTCTTCAGTAATTACGCCATCCAAAAACTTGCTGGAGAGCAGTAGAGCAGCTTTGTGTGCTCTTTTGTGTACCGACAACACTGATTGTTCGCAAATGAGCTGGCAGCACATTCATTCAGCAGGAGGTGATAAGGAGGTGCTGTCAGGGGCCAGAGGATGGGATAGGAGGGAAGGAGTGGGAGAGGGGCAACGACACAGAGCAGACAGGAGAGGGAAGATGCAAAGAGAAAGTAAAAATGAAGCAGAGAAGAAAGAGGGAGAAGAGATGTGGTAGAGAGGAGTGAGAGCCAAAGAAGTGCTTACTTTCAGAAAGACGTGAAATAATCAAGGCAGATTCTCCCAGCTGCAACATCTTAGTCAGGAAAATGTCTACATGTTAGTGAGCATTCTCAGTCTCTGCTTTTGAGATAATCAGATAACTGGAAATCTGACTTGATCCCCTTGAAGATGTGTTTTCTTTCAAGGAAGCTTTTCAAGTACATTGAAAGCCTTTTCTGGTGCTAAAATGTAATGTATACATATCTCTTGGGTTAATAATCTCTCTTGCGCAGTATAATGTGTCAGGCCTCAGATTATAAATATATTAGTTTTTATTCAAATAATTTGTTGTTTCAAACTAAATATTAGAAGTCACTCAGATACAGGCCTTGTATTTCATAATTTTAGGGTCAAGGCCACTTGATCTTTGGTGTGTTAAATGTTTGAGTGTCTTTGTTCTGCCCCCATATGTCATGCATTAGTGGTCATTAGTCGTCTCTTTTCCACCTTTATTTGCAAACCAATAAATCACAATCAGCAGCAACACAAGTCTCGCAGATGTGCTCCTGAGATCGTATGTTGGCATTACATTACATACATATTGTAAATAGCAGCCAGAGTGCAGCAGTGTGTTTACACTAAATACTGGGCCCTAAGTTGTTGTGTTGAGTTTTCAGTCATGAGGTTTTTACACAGAGCTGAAGTCGGTCTCCTCCTCTCCCAGACAAGCGGAACAGCTGATTACAGCAGGTAATTAAGCTCATCAAAAACACCACGCATTAACCACGTTCCACACAGACGTGAGTCCTGCAGCTCATGTCACTGGAAATGTTTTAAAAACCTTCCAAACTGTTGCGATTTTATTTTTGTGTTGCTTTCTCTGTGCTGGAGTTATTTTAAGAACTTGATGGTTTTATCCAGTTTGTTATCCACACAAGTCTCGTCGATGTCCGCCTGAGTTCATATGTCGGCATCAAATTTATAGCTGGGAAATAGCAGCCAGCTGCAGCGGTGTGTTTACAGTGAACAGCTGATGGAGTTACGCTAATTACTGGGTCCGAAGTTGTTGTTTTAAGTTTTCATCCGCCGGGAAGTTTCTACATGGAGCCGAAGTGGGTCTCCTCCACGAAACAAGTGGAACAGCTGATTACAGCAGGTAATTAAAGCTGGTTAAACATCCCGTTCTTCCAGCACAGGCGGACACAAACCTGAGTGCTGCAGCTGATCTGCCACTTTTGTCGGCTGCAAATGTTTTAGTCACCTTCCAAACTGTCGCGATTTTATTTTTGTGTTGCTTTCTCTGTGCTGGAGTCATTTTAAGAACGGTTTGGCTTTATCCAGTTTGTTTGGCTATTAAATGTGTAACAAACTTTATTGTGTGTCTCTTCATTATAGCTCCCACACAAAAAAGCTCCTTTAATGGTCAAGCATAGCCTATAGTTTTTCATTAAATTCCAGTCAAATCTGATGTTCATTTATAAATGTTGCTCATGGATAGTGGTTACAAATGATGCCTGTGCATCGCTTTGTATGGCTACAGCCTACGTCAGCTGGTTAATCTGCCTAATCTTCACAGGAGCTGGGGAAGAACAGGTAGACTGGAAGACTAGATGTGTGCAGAACTTTCCAGAGTCCAGATTGTGGGGATCTGAGCCGAGCAGGTTCATAGCATAAACTGGGAATAGTTTAGCCAGGCAGGGGGTCCAGGGAGAGCATACGGGAAGAGAGCTATTTCCAGTTGCGTAACTAAAACAAGTCTTTATCCAAGCAAATTTGGGCTTGGCTAGTACCTGAATGGGAGACCTCTTGGAAAAACAAAGTTGGAGCTGGAAGCAGTGTTGGTGGGCCAGTAGGGGGCAGTCTTCCGTCTGGTGCTAATAAGATCCCATTGCCCCAGTGCAGTGATGGGGACGTTGTGCTGTAGGACACGCAGTCCTTTTGACATTAAACCAGATCCTGACTCATTGTGGTCATTAAAATGAGTTAGCAAGTGCATAGGAAAAATTTTAAATGTCATCATGTACACTGACGAATTTCCCTCATTTGAAGTTCTCACTTTTAATCTTGGTGGCCTGCAACCAATTATATTTGTTATAATTTATCGCCCCCCAAAACCGCTTAGAGGATTTTTAGCAGAACTTCCTGAACTTTTATCTACTCTTTTAAATCATGACAGAATTGTTCTTTGTGACGATTTTAATGTTCATGTTGATGACCCCACCAACTGACTTTTTAAATATTGCCACTTCTTTTAACTTCAAACAACATGTTCATGGTCAAAGACATAATCGTCATACATTGGAGTTGGTTTTTACCCTGGGTGTTAGCATTTCCTCTGTGGAATTACTGGATAAGTCTGTCTGGCCACAAATGTATAGTTTTTAACTGTAAATCACCCTTTCCTCATACTGCCTCACCAAGTTCCTCGTGTTCTCGCATCCTTATTGTTTCAGAGCCAAGGCCAACCTATGTTTGATTCCCACACCAACGCCCTATCTACTGGTTGTGTCCGTGACTATTTTAAAACAGCTTGTGTGAACCCACTTTAAATCCCTCCATCCCTCAAACTTTTAGACAAATTTCCAAATTACCTTTTTATAGCAAAGATTTTAGAAAAATAGTTTTCAAACAGCTGCTCACTGTACTGGAAAATAACAAATTATTTGAAAAGTTTCCGTCTGGTTTCAGGAAGTACCACAGCACTGAGACTGCCCTGCTTAAAGTCACCAATGACCTTTTAATGTCTGCTGATGAAGGCATGTGCTCAGTCCTGGTACTCCTGGACCTTAGCGCTGCTTTTGACACCATTGATCACAACATCATGCTAGACAGACTGAGGCACTGGGTGGGGATCTCTGGTACTGCCCTAGAATGGTTTTCATCCTACCTGTCAAATAGGAAGTTCTGTGTGTCTGTGAACAATTATGTCTCTTTATCCTGTTCCGTTAAATATGGTGTGTCTCAGGGGATGTTATTTTCCTTGTATCTGCATCCCCTTGGACACATTATCCAGAAACATGGTGTCTCTTGTCATATTTATGCTGATGACACCCAGATGTACCGGCTCGTCAGATCCACAGATGCTTGAATGCTGAGTTCACTTACCGACTGCCTCTGTGATGTCAAAAATTGGATGTCAAATTTCTTCCAGCTGAACTCAAAACAGGAGCAGGGATCCTGGTCATCGAGTCCCAGCAGATGGCAAAGGAAACACTGCCATCTACTGGTTCCCTGGTGTATATTTTGTGTATCTTATTTGTGTTTTATTGTCTTTGCTCTTGTGAAAGCATTTTGTAAAATTGTTTTAAAAAGTTCTCTATAAATAAAGATTATTATTATTACATAAAGATCCCATGGCACTTATTGTAAAGAGTAGGGGGGTCAATTATTAAACCCACCAAATTGGCCAGTGGAGGTGACTGTTACCCGTCACTGCTGAAATCCACCCGCATTTGGTGGGTGTTAATGTCAAGCCATGGCAATATGTTGTTGTCCGTCTTTGTGTGGTACGATATGCTGGCGATAAATATCGTTATTTTAATTGATAAAATAAGGCACTCTAAATATATTTCCCTGCTCCCAGCGTCACTACTTCATGGCTTCAGTCCTTGAGGTGGTGCTCAACACATGAAAAAGGGAACTAGCCAAAGACAAAGAGGTTTTCAACGGGATGCAGGACAGCAGTTTGAGGAAAATAATATTAGGAAATGCCACAGTTATGTTTAAGTCCAAAGTCTGGACCCACTTCAGCTTTTATACCATTAATGGGACAAACAAAATCAATGAAGAGTATGTGATATTCAAGAACTGACTGGTAAAAGTGAAATACACATGTAATACCACAAACTTGCACAGCCACTTGCTATGCAGGAATTATTGGGTCAAAATTAAAACCAAAATTCTAAAAGTCTAATCGAAAATGCATTTGGCATTTAGTATTGGGCATATGGGCATATGGGCATATGGGCATATGGGCGGAGGTGTGGCCCAAAGGGAGGGTTTTCAAACGGCTCAGAGGCACCTTATGGACTACAGGGGGAGCTCTGACTGCAAGCATACTGAAATGAAACCAAGCAGAGCGAGTGAGCAGGGCTGAGCTGGAGGGAGGACCATCGTTTATATTGCCATTACTTCAACTTGATGAAAGCTTCACCATTGAAGGAAGCGCTACTAGTCTGACCAAGAGAAAGCAGCAGCAGAATAGGGCTGCAACTAATGATTATTTTCGTAGTTGACTAATCTGTTAATTATTTATTCGATTAGTTGACTAGTCACGATTATTTTTGTCACCCCCTAACCCTAACCCTAATGAAACCATTTAACTAATTAAATATATTTTAAGTGAATCACTGGTATCCAGCACACAGCCTAGCTACCGTTACCATTAAGTGAATATAAAGTTTACTATTCAGAATGAACACTAGAATCAACGCCGGGAAAAATATAGGAAAGAAGAAAAGACAGCATAAGATACTCCTATAAGTCACTGATTTTCTATTGCACTTAATGTGTTTGCTAACACAACTAAAAGAGCGTTCTCTTAGCCAGCATCATCCATGAGACCTCAAAATCAAGAATGCAAAGAACTATAGAGAGGCTGCTCCAACAGCCACAGAATAACAGACGTACGAACATCTTACAGTTGTGGCCTTTCCTCTGTTGTCTGCTGCAGTGGTCTTAGTCTGCGTAACTGGTACCAGAGGGCTCTGTAGGCGTGCCTGGCTGGCCGGTTGGCACCACTAACCTCGCGGGCACTTATGGAGCCTTTCAACCCTGAGAACATTTGAGCACATTTTCAATTTGCCATCAAGTTTCGTAAAACTTCCAATATTCAAGTTCTACAGTTGATTTCTCGGCTCAAAACTTCTCAAAAGAGTATTTAGTGATGAAATGGCTTACAAAACTTGTAAAAACAAAAAACTTAGCCTCTTTCTCCATTGCTTTCTGCTTCTTGCATGAATGCTTCTTCTTCGTGAGTAGTCTTACAGTCAAACATTCATGACAGATAGTGGAAGCAATACTGCCCCTAGCATTCCATGTAGTGCATTGCAGTTAGAAAAGAACAACCAGAAATGCTCTTAATTAGAAGATTGCTATCTCTCCCTTAAACTACATCTCTGTAATGACGTGTCGACAATGAAATTTCACGTCGATGGTGTTCGATCGATGTTGTTGATTACATCGACTAATAGTTGCAGCCCTACTGTAGAAGTAGCATTTCTTGAGATTTAGCAGAAATCTGTGCTGATAACCGCAGTCGATTGGTTTGCACATCAGAGTGTCTGAAAAGGACCTTAAGAGATGGATGCAATATTATAGTTATAGGCTACCTGCCGAGATTTGCATTCACCTCTTTTCTCAGCATAATATGAGTGTTACCTCCTGTGAGCTGCATGCAATTCTCGGAAAATTAAATTAATGCATGATATCCGCATCCGCCAGCCAGGTTTTGTAATGTTTAAAACTAATTATTGGTTCACTGCAGTTCCAACAAGCAGCAACGATGGAGGAAACCCGTGAGGCTGCAGAGGAGGCAGCATCCAAACTGTCACTATTGGGGTCCTTGACTGTCATCCGGTCTCTAAATGATAGGGATGACATTCTGTCTTTGTCCTTGACGGGTTAGAGTGGATGCACCTTTAAGACAGTAAGTGCTTTAATTTTGTCTGTGAAACATAACAGGAATTGACATGTGTAATAGAGGTGGTATTATGCTCATTTTCAGGTTAATAATCTTATTTAGGGGTTGTTCCAGAACAGGTTTACATGGTTTCATTTTCAAAAAACACCATATTTTTGTCATACTGCACATTGCTGCAGCTCCTCTTTTCACCCAATGTGTTGAAGGCTTTGTTTTAGCTATGGAGTGATCTTCCCTCTACATGATCTTCTGTTGGGAGTTGCACATGTACAGTTAAGAACTACTAGCCAATCAGAAGCAGAGTAGGACGGGCCCTGAGAAGCCAGTAAACACAGCTTCAGTTCAGCTGTATATGATCCCCTTTCCAGCTTAGCGACATGAACTGGAGCTAGAGTTTCAGAGTGGTGAGTTAATAATCTGTAACAAAAGTATCTTTCATCCATAAAGTTTTAACTGAGCTCTGTCTCTACATCACAGGAACAACTTTTTGTCCATTGACTGCCTGGAGGGTTGCTAGTGTTTGGGAGGGAGAAGAGAGGCAGCAGGCAGACAGTTAACAGATTTTTTCCCTACCCTGATCTTATGCAAATACCAAAATCAAAAGAAGGAACATAAGAATCATCTCTCAATAATGCAGCAAAAATACATTAAGCCAAAGATTCCACAGCATGTAAAATATGTTGCCCTGATTACCTGCTGAACTGATTACCTAAGTGCATGTAAGTGCCCTGAATGTTGAAAAATAGAAAAAAGTAGTAGAGTAAGCCTTTTTTAAAATATTAAAATAAGCCTTAATATTTTTAACAATACCTTAAACAGAAATAAGCACTCTGACAAGACATATAGTAACAAGTCTCTAAACTATTTATATGCAATGTCTTTACAAGGTTGCAGGAGGGCCTGGAAGCGTTGGGATTGCTGCAGGCACTAAAACAGAACCCAGCCTTAAGGCTGATGTTTGTTGGAGGTCCCCCTGCCCCACTAACAGCAGACAAAATGACAAACCTGTTTAAGGTCACATACTCATCTCTCTGTGTTTGGAGGAGGAGAAAGCTGTTGGCCGCTGGAGAGACTGGCTCATCAATATTGAGGGTATGCACACTTTGCAAACTTGAAATAAAAACTTAAATGATTACCTGAATGCACAATCTTTTTCACAGTAATCCTTCTGTTAGGAAGTTGTCTTTTTAAATACAAAATAAGTAATTTTAGCAATGAAATATCTCTGGTACAATAGTGCCCCACTTTATAAGACCACACCACCTGTGAGTACATACAACAGCTTAAATAAATGGGAAAGATCAAGTCCCAGCCAATCTACGTATCAAGGTAAAGGTCACTTTTATTATGTCCCTCTGGATAAATTTGTCTCAGGGGTGTTGCTGCAACAACAGCATGACATTAAAAACAAACAAACTTACCAAATTTGAGACTTGCATGATTAATTGTGAATTTGAAGTGCTTCATCAGTACGTGGGATAACTATGCAAACCTTTTGATATTTACATTGGTGTGATGACTTTAGCAAAGTGTAGAGAGAGCAGCAGTCAAACTAATGAGGCGTATATGATTCAAAGCAGGCTCATAGAAAACCAAAAAGATTTTACAGTCTTGCAGTGTCTACACTTAGTGTTTCTATCTCTTGATCACAAAAATGTGATCTGTCTTATTTTTATAGAACATGCTGCATTTACAGTATTGGTACAATTTGAAGCAGAGGTCCAGTAGGGAAAAAAAATCAAATATCGGTCCTTCATTTAATTGAGTGAATGGTTTTGTTATTTAAATGTATTATTAAATTATTTTGTGTTTGCTTTGTGAATTGTACAAAAACATTTGCCTTCTATCATTTAATTTATTAGATTGCATCTTTTACATTGCAGGTGGAGATGTGGTCCTGTTTGTAGAGGATGGACTTGAGTCAGTCAGAGTGACTCTGGAAGATGTCCTCTTGTTTGCGACTGACACAGAATCCCTCCTCTTGGGTTCACTGTGGTGCCTACAGTGGCCTTTTAAAGGTAGCCAGGTAACAACAAGAAGAGGGTTTTTCCTGAGGCAAACACCTGCCTCCTTATTTTGAGGCTGCCATTGCATGCCTCATATGAATTTTGTGACAATATGATTCCTGGCATTGTCCAAACCAAATATTTTGGGAAAGTGAGGTAGCGGCATGTAAATAGTTCTCAAGTCCTGTTTACCATTTACATTGTTACTTAGTTATATTATTTATATATTTTGTGGACATTATGGATATTAATGAATTTGTTAGGTTTCAGTCTAATGGATTTAGAAGCAGACAAGGAAGCAGATGAACGGTAACTCAGGTTTATTCTAAACACAGGTAACAGGAATGGGGAGGAAGCGAGCTGGCTGGACAGAGCAGGGGTCTCAGGTTAGACGTGGGAATGTTGTACCTTCTCGATGACAAAGGGGCCAAGAAAGCGAGGTGATAACTTGACACAGTTCTCAGGGGAATATTTCTGGAAGACAACCAAACATTCTGACCTTGTCTGTACTCAGGAGCTGGGAGTCAGTGCAGGTCAGCCAGGAGACGGTTGTTCTCAGCGAATAAGAGAAGGGTCTTCCTCCACACCCTGCGGCAGTGGTGGAGATGATGCTGGACTAAAGGAATTGTGTACGACTCCATGGCGGTCCACCTTGGCGGTCTCCTCTTGAGTAGAGAGTTCTCAGAGTTCTCCGGTTACTATGGGTGGCAAGCGAAACGAGAGCAGTGCACCCACTGAAGGACCTGGGAGCGAACTGAGTCTGGGACAAACAACCGGTTAGCAGGACCATTACCTGGATCGGGGTGTGTTCTTTGTGCCTCCCTCTCTGCCGACTCAATCTTCCAGGTAACGGCTGCCACCACGCAACCGGGGGGAAGGATGGTGTCTGGACTAGGGGAGCCTGTGGGGGAATGATGCATCCTCGACAGTGCGTCTGGTTTTATATTTCGAGAGCCTGGTCTGTACGAGAGAGAAAAGTTGAAATGACCAAAAAATAAAGCCCAACAAGTCTCGCAAGAGTTTAGCCTTTTGGCAGTCTGAATGTAAGCTAGGTTCTTACGGTCAGTACAGACTATAAAAGGTAGCTTAGTCCCCTCAAGTCATGGGGGAGAAGGCAAAGCCACTCATGACAGATTTTGTTTGAAGTTATTAGTATTAATGTTGATGAGAAAGAGAGAAATGAAACAGAACTGACACGAAGGGTTGAAAGGAAGAGAGCCGAGGGGGCTGCGGCTGCAGAGTTCTGCCTGCCCGCCGAGGAGTGCCATGCACCTCAAAGTAACGTTACTGTTTAAAAACGACATACTATTCTCTGTGGGGTTCATCGGTGGTGATAAATGACTAGAAGTACATATTTAAGAATGTTTAGAGTCATCAGTAAATTATTACACTTAGAAGCAGCCTTCCTTGAGATTCAGAAAACAAGCTGTGCTATTAACAAAGGTTACGATATGGTAACCCTAGTTCTATTAGCACAGGCGGAGCCCTCTACTGGACTCTATGGGTACTACCTCTCTTCCTATCACACGCACGTACTCGCCCACTGAAATTTTGAATACTGTAAGTAGCCGACCAATTGGACGTCGCTACTGTACGTGCGTACCGTATAAATAGCGGTGTCCTCACTGCTCAGCATCCAACCAACCCTTCAGCAGACGGCGGTGGAGCGGCAGGGCTCCATCGTAGAGGGCTCCGCCTGTGCTAATAGAACTAGGGTTACCATATCGTAACCTTCGTTCTATCTCACACAGGCGGAGCCCTCTACTGGACTCTATGGGTACAGTGGGTGGAGCCCGATGACTGTCCGCCCAGCCGCGACAAGCCACAGCTCACCTCACTGACACGATCGGCCCC
>NC_060154.1:30941194-30954265 GCF_021292245.1 Micropterus dolomieu
ACCGGTTGTCGGGGAAAACATTCTTACACTGACTGTGATGTCCCCTGTAGGGGTCAGGACAGTTCAGGTGCTGGATCTGGCTGGATCAGATCCATCTGGTCATGCCAAACCCCTAGCGGTCTAGTGACCTTTCTGAGGGGTGGCCCACTGCCCCATCGCTTAGGATGGAGGCAGCCTAGGGCCTGTGGCTGGTGACCTGGGGCCGATCGTGTCAGTGAGGTGAGCTGTGGCTTGTCGCGGCTGGGCGGACAGTCATCGGGCTCCACCCACTGTACCCATAGAGTCCAGTAGAGGGCTCCGCCTGTGTGAGATAGAACGAAGGTTACGATATGGTAACCCTAGTTCTATTAGCACAGGCGGAGCCCTCTACGATGGAGCCCTGCCGCTCCACCGCCGTCTGCTGAAGGGTTGGTTGGATGCTGAGCAGTGAGGACACCGCTATTTATACGGTACGCACGTACAGTAGCGACGTCCAATTGGTCGGCTACTTACAGTATTCAAAATTTCAGTGGGCGAGTACGTGCGTGTGATAGGAAGAGAGGTAGTACCCATAGAGTCCAGTAGAGGGCGGAGCCTGTGTGAGATAGAACAGTGTTTGATCAGTGTGCATAGCAAAGTCCTGAAAAGGACTTTAAGAGGTGCATCCATTATTCGGCAGAACACTTTGTAGGCTACCTGCAGAGATTTACATCCACATTTTTTAGTCAGCATATAGTGTATATCTCTTGCGAGGTAGGCGTACAGAACTTTGCACAACACCTGTTATGCAGACGGGTAGCTGGGCCATTTCCTGATGGGGCTAAAGTTAGATTAGTTAAGGCGATAAATTAGGTGTGTAACAGCCGCTTCTGAGCTTGTTTGGTGGATTAGAATTTGCAATAAAAAATTATTATTATTGAATACATTTCAATAATAAATATAAAACAAGATCTTAATAATAAATATACATAGAGCTGATTTGAGTGGTCCAACAGCAAGATTCATAGAATTTGGGGTGTACTCACTTTTAGACATTAATGGTTGTGTGATCTGTTATTTTGAGGGGACAGCAAATTTACACTGTTATACAAGCTGTACACTCACTACTTTACATTGTAGCAAGTGTCACATGAAAAGATATAATCAAATATGTACAAAAATGTGAGGGGTGTACTCACTTTTGTGAGATACTGTAAATTATAGTCCACCCTCTATCCCTGCTCACTTGCTCTGCTCGGTTTCATTGCAATGTGCAAGCCGTCAGAGCTCCCTCTGTAGTCCATAAGGTGCATCTGCGCCTCAGCCGTTTCAAATTCCTCCAGCCTTTGGGCCACGCCTCCTCATTTGCGTACACACCTCAATCCTAAATCTTAAATGCCCAAACCTAAATGCCCAATCCTAAATGCCCAAATGGCCAAATGGCCAAATTCCCAATCCAAATGCATGTTTTCGATTTATTGAGAAAGTGGCTACTACTAATCTTGAGTCAACCTGCAGCCTTGAATGTAGTGTTTAAAGGAAAACTTCCTTGATCCCAGAGAGCTCCCAGTATTACGAAGTCGATTGCTGTATTTATTTGCAAGGACCTTTGCCCTTACAGCATGGTCGAAAAAGAAGTTTTTTTGCCAAATGATGCAAACACTGGAACCAAGGTACGAAATACTAAACAGAAAATATTTCACAGGAAAAGCCCTTCTGGCTCTTTATGATGAGACGAGAGAAAAGGTTGAGATAGCACTCCAGTCTGCAGAGAGGGTTGCGCTCACATGTGATGGTTGAATTTCATGGCCACAGAGTCGTACTTGATAATCACTGCCCATTTTATTGATAACACGTGTGAAATGCACTCCTACGTGCTGCAAACAAGGGCAATGCATGAGACTCACACCGGTGCTCATATCACAGAGGTTATACAGAGGCCACGGAGGAATGGAAGCTGGCTGAAAAAGACCCTGCTGTGGTTACTGACAATGCGTTGAATATTAGAATATAGCTGTAGCTGTAGGTTTCTCGGGCAGCAGTCTATTTGCGCTACCCTCTTATCTCATTTGAAGTTATGATTTCAAATTAAAGTCCAATGCCTCTCTGTTAAAGTTTAGGTCTGTTGAATTTTAGTGACTGGGAATGTGACTTGTATAATAATGTAAATTGGTAATTAGATTGATTAGATTGATATAAAAACTTTAATGTAAGAATAGTAACATAGCACCATGATTAAAAATCATGGATTCATATTTACAGTTTTATTCATAAAATCAACATTCACGCATCTAATGAAAGTTCTATTCTGCCCTGTTTTGTCATTAAAGGTGAGGAAGACTGTGACTGACTGCAGCCCGACTGAGACAGACATCTCAAATGCTGAAGAAATTGTCCATGCTTTCAAGCCAACAATGGTACCCACACACATTATGTGCGAGAAGATGATCCCAACAATTTGCAATTTGTCATTGTTCTGCTTCATGCCCAACTTTTGAATGAGACAGTCTGCACCACTGAGGATTCCCCTCTTGTCAAATAGATAAAAAGCACCAATCAATCAAGACCTGTCAAAAAGATATGACTCAACACAGGAGAAAGACTGCCTATACATCTCATCAGATTTGGACTCCTGGTCCAATCCAGCAGATGTGCAGGAGACATATGCCAAAGTGGTGTCGAAGTCTGCTGCTTTAAAGGTAGTTACATCTTGTAAACAGTAGTAGGTCATGTGAATTCATGGTTTTTGTGTTGATCTGCCCTCTAGCATTCCACATGAAAAACTCACGTATAAACATTTTGAAGCAATAGAGATTACTGTGAACATGTTTTTAGATGACAGTGAAAATGTGTGCCACTGTTTATTTTCTACAGGAGGATGCTGGTTTGGAATTGGAAGTGGAGAATGCTGAAGGGAAAAATGCTGATGAGGAAAGAATTGATGAGCAGAGAGCTGCTGAACGGAGGTCACACAATACCACAAAGCTTCACCGCTACCACTGACAGATGATCCACTCGTATGGTGGAAATCTCAGGCACCAGGCTACCCACTACTTGCTAAGCTGGCACAAGATATCCGTGTGTCCCAGGGACCAATGGATCTGCTGAAATTATCTTTTCCACTGCTGGTGACATAATCACCAGTCAGAGAAGCTTCAGTTGCTGTTCCCGAATATTTGAGGATGAATGTAAATGTGCCTAGGTTTATGATGTAAGTTGCTGCAAAGCAAGCTGGTAAAGACTGAAATGGTCCCAAGTTTAAATAAAAGAGCCAGGTCAATTCTCAAATGTTCCAGGTTTATATAAAACAAGACTGATAAGCAGTAAAATGTGTCCTGATAGACAGAAAAAAATATTGTTGTGTTAAGCTTTTAACATGAAGTATGAGCATAAATGTATACAGGTTTACATACACAGGTTGGTTTTGCATTAAAGCACTAGAATTTGCGTTTTTAATGTGCCTTTTATAAAGAAATGTTTTTTATATAATCATTTTTCATAGTTCCTCTATAGTTGTGTATTTTTTTTACAGCCGGAAGAACTTGCTGCAGAATTGTGTGTGTGTGTGAATGCTAGTTTCTGTTTGAGCTCAGTGTGTGAATGATGAATGCAGATGTAGTGTAAAAGCGCTTTGAGTGGTCGAAAAGACTAGAAAGACGCTATACAAATACGGAGCATTTACATTATACTATCTGCCTTTCCCCCTCTTGTTAGAGGCAGATATATTGGATAAGAGTATATATAGCCAAGATGCCTTTTCAGTTCTAACTGACTAGTAGGGAGTCTCAGGTAATAAACCTCCGTTTGGTCGTTGTCAAGGCGATGGATACCACTGGTTTGTTATTGCTGCAAGCTGTTGTAACGACAGTAGTTGTGGTGATTAGAGTCATTTGTGTCCAAATTTGTGTCCGGTGATGCAACAATTAGCCAGACCATACATCATATAAAATACCCCCCGCCCAACACCACCAAAACAAAATTTTTAAAGGGGGCGGCTGCAAGGGTAGCTGGAGTGGTGGTGTTCCCCGGGGTGATCTATGTCTGGTGGCGCCTGCCTTCTTGATATTGGCAGTTCCAGAGTCCCCTCATCACTTCAAGGTCTGTGTAGGTAGAGAGCTTTGGGAAGGGTGGATGGGATGGGTTGAACGCCGTGCAGAGGGTCCTGTGTGGTGTTTTCTCCGGTCAGATGTTCTGACAGCAATGGAAGTAAGGCACATTGCTACGATGGCCAGAAGGGGATGTAGCTTCTGGACTCCCTTCATGGCTTCCCATAGAGAGACTCTCTTTGTTTTGTTTGACTGGGTCTTCATTCGCAGGGCCTGACTCTGCAACTGACACTGTAGTGACTAGCTCTTAAATGCAGAGACACAGCTCGCAGAGTTAACTCACAATCAAGTCTTTCGTCCACAGCTATCATAGCCAGAACTGGCTAACAGCCCACTATTAGAGAATTTAATTCTAAGCTAGTTTCAGCTAACTGTGCCAACTGTAACACAAGTTCTAAATCAGTTTTTGTACTCGCAAATTGCAGCTTCTATCTCCAAGACAAATGATACTAAGTTTTTCCAAACAGTCCATAAATAGAACATTTAAAAACAATTCCAAAATGTTAATTATACATTGAAACAATTCAATTATTGATTGAAACCAAGTTATGATGCTAAACTAAGATGGTGAACATGGTAAACATTGTACCTGCTAAATATCAATATTTTAGCATATTCAGTGTGAGCATATGCAGTGTAGCCTCACAGAGCCAATAGAATGGCAATGACAATTTCAACTTCAGAAGACCACATGATTACCTCATCAAAACTCATGTTCAACACATAAACTGACTAACTAATAATTTAAACACAAATGGAAATCCAGAGGGGCAGTAAATATGGAAGAAATGGCATAACAGTTCAGAACAATTTTTTACAATTCAATTAAAGCCACTATGTGTAAGATTTGAAAATTTCTAACTTTGGTGGTAATATCAAAAGTAATCAAAGACGACAATGGAAGGGTCATCCTAATGGTTAAAGCTGCAATTGTTGCAACATCCACAGCTCGATATCTGAATAATTTCATCACCATATAATCACATAAACATACACAAAATGGTTTCAAAATCATAATAATAGCTTAAAGTACTGTAGTATGTGGTTTTAGTAAGGGTACTTTGCTGTCTCTCCACTCTAGCTCACAGTAGATTCAATATATGTCCAGAATTAAAGGACAAGAAGCCGGAAGCTCAAATTTAACACTTCATTAACAACACAACTACAAACTAAACACAACATGAGAACTAGGCAACATATTGAAAAAGTAGCTACACAGTAACCAAAAAGATTAAAAATACACACTGTGCAGATTCATTGGCGCATATTACGTTATGACCGTCTTAACTCCACATTAAAACAAACACAAGTCTATTAAAACAACCACGACATGCATTAAAATCAGAAAATGGTAGGTCCACACTGCAAACAATACCCCCAGAGTTGCTTAAAGTTAAATAAGAGAAACTTTCACTGAAAATAAAAACTTCTCTCACAGTAGAGACCTCATTTACATGAGATGGGTCCAGTCTCCACACCCTCATTTTCCACACAGGTATTTTCAATGTCAAACCGCTCTCTCATTCTAGTTGTGTCTCCTCTGTGTAATCCGTTTGTAGAGAGGAAATGTACTTCTTTCATATTCATGCACAGAGCAGAGTATTTGCATCAATAGATCTTTCTCAGTTACACTATGTAGTGTGATTGTGCTGTGTATTAATTGTCTTGACCTGGGTTGCATGTTTTTGGACTGTGTCCTTCATAATGGTACCTTGGAGTTAGTAGACTCCTACCACTCCAGCTCCAACCCCCCTACATCCTCCTTTTAGCCCTTCTCCCTTTTCGTTTCACCCCTAAACAGCCAGTCTGAGGCACTTTGAAGTGAAGGGAAAGGCAAATATGAAAAGAGTGAGTGTCCTCAATGAAGAGATGCCCTTTCATTGTGGCTATTCCCCAGTCTTGCCTTGCCTGGGGCGTGCATGGCACTCTACATCACGTCCCACGCTTTATCCACAAGACACAGATTATCTTCTAATACTTTGAAGAGGTTGCATGTGAAGGGGACAAAACAGGAGCACCTCTCTTCCCAGCCTACTGTCGTGAAATAAATATTAATGTGGCTACATTTAAAGACTCATCATTCAAAACACACCTTGACTCAGTGTAAGGAAGTCAGACGACTCTGGGTTAGCTAATGTGATTATAGTTACGCTAAAGGCAAGGGGACACACACTAATGGTCTGACTGTGCAGGACACGTACAAGTATTTAGCACATTTTCCATTATAACTGTGCTTCTATTGAATCCATTCAGATGTGTCGAACTTGAGAAAGAAAATCATTTCCCCCAGCTTCATGAATAGTAACAACTATCAAGGCCTCACCAATACTGCAGTCTTCCTTTAACCTATTTATTTAGACACATTATGAGACACAGTTATGAGCTAACAATTAAAACTGTGACTGACAGAATTTTCTGCACATATCCATAATTTGTGACCAGTAGAGGAAAGTAAGTATATTAACTGAAGCACTTGTACACTGTAATATGATAATGAGTATGGTCTAGACCTCTATATGAAAAGTGCCCTGAGATAACTTCTGTTTTGATTTGTCGCTATATAAATAACATTTTAATTGAAATACTTTGCTTGAGTATGTCAATGTTATGCTACGTTGCTGGAGTATTTTTAAATGTTGGTATTGCCACTACCACTTGAACGATCTAAGAGCCTCTCAGGGCGTCTAATACAGACGCTTTCAAAAATAGTGACAAAGCGTAGTTTTTTGACGCTGGGAGACACTCTGGGTGCGTCTCTATGAGATGTTCCCAGATGCATCTGTATGAGACGCTCTGGGTCGGAAGTGCTAGCTAGCTACATTTGTGTTAAAGGTGTTGACAACCGCCCGCCCCACTATAACCATCAGAAATGTACATGTATGTGAAAGGGCTAGCTTGTAGCTTGTTGACAACCCCAAAGAGAAATATCACCCAAGTGTGCAGTTCCCCATATTGATTCAGTTTCAGCACTCTCATCAACCTCTTTCCCTGATGCCAGTGATGGGCAAAACGAGGTTTTACTGAAACACTGAAACGTTCTAAGCAGCTGTCCCGGATTTGTGTGGAGGCTTCGAAACAATTCGACAGCCATCTCTGCAGTGACACCTACTGGTCACTTTTGATATTGTTACATCTTGATATTGGTGTCAGTGAAACTATGACTGATAAGCATTTCCAAATTCCAATTCAATACATGACCCATGTACCCAATACATGACTCACCATAAAACAACAAACGCTTTCAGATCATCAGAGGACAAATTGCAATTGCAATTAACAGTGTGTTAAAAAAAAAAGACAATGTTGTGTTAGGGTTATTTCAAGAATTATAAATTAAAAGATGAACAGCAATGTTCTCACATTTGTTATTTTCCATTAATTTCAAGGTTTGTATTCAGAAATATTAGTTGTTTGGCTGTTTTGGGGCTTTTTTACATATGACCTCCGCAGCTTTGGAAAAAATTCGTTCACATGGAACACTTGTTGCTGGCATGCAGTATTTTTCGTGTAAAGTGGTATCAACTTGGATGCCGACACTCTCTGTTTCTCTGACATTTCTGTTGTTGCTAGCTTGAAAGGTTGGAGCAGTGTTAAGCATTTGGTAATCACCTTGTATTCCAGGCTTTGTTATGGTGCGCAAAGATGCGGAGAGCCGCAATTTCCTCCTTACTGCAATTAAATCACAGCAAAATGTTTACTTTGGGTTCATACAGCTGTAGTAATGGGGAGTTGTGTTTATTCACTTATCGCGTTGTGTGTGAACACTTGGCAGTTGTCCAGCGATAAAACCCCTGAATGCGGCTTTAGAGGAAAGGTGTCACTTTTCAGGTTGGCAAGTGCAGCACCTAGGCTCACATTGCTCATACAGGCATTGCAGCATGTCAAATGTGCTGTTCCACCTAGTCTCCACATCTTGTGTGAGTTTCAGTGTTGGTCTGCCAATCAATCCCTGCATTTCCACAAGTTTGTCTTTGACTTTGCAGTTAGATCGGAATAATCCAGCTACTTTCCTTGCCTTGTTGCGGATTTCATGAAGCATTGGTGTGTGATCAATGGCCGGCTTCAGGGTGTGGGCAAAATATGGAATATGGCATAGGTTCAGGAGCTGGCCACTTAAGACCATGTTTGTTGCATTATCGGTCACAAGGCATTGAATCTTTGCGGTTATCCCCCACTCAGCTATGAGCACACTTTTCGCACCCATTATATGCTGGGCTGTGTGGGACAGGTGGAACCTGGTGACTTCAACCACAGTTGCCATCTTTGCCTCTGGTGTTATGTAATGGCAAGTAACTACACCCATCCATTTAAATGGATGACCGGGATCTCTTATGTGGATTCTCCATCTTGCATCCATCTACACTCTTATTTATCTATCTACACACCTATCTAGTGCTATATCTATCACTATATGTCACTAAATTATGCTAGCTATCACTATAAATATGTAACTATATCTGTCCTAAATAGATGTCTCTCATAAGCCTATCAATAAATATACTAATATCTGCCGAGCTTCGGGATCTCGACACAGCATCGATACGTCAGTATTGAACGTCCCATCCCTGCCAGATGCAACAGAAAGCCATTTTCAAATAAAAATGTTTGATAAACACATTGTACGCTACCTGCACTGCACCAAGCAGCAGACAGATGAAGTTAGCAACTACCTGGTGGACATAAAGGAAAAATTTTAGCTACTCAAGAGCCAAATATGTTTCTCAGGAGTTGGTGGAGACAAAAACAGCCAGAACAGGAGTAAATATTTGACGTTCATCAGGTCAGAAGACTTGAATCATTTAACATATAGATCAGTACACCAATACTTTTTCTCCCTACAAGATATAAACTGCTCAAAAAAATAGGAGGATACTTAATCATCGCAGTATAACATCAACTCAATTAAACCTCTGGGAAATCAATGTGTCTAGTTAAGAAGCATTAGAAATTGTGAATCAGTGTCAGTTGCTTAGGTGCAAATTAAAGTGACAACAGCTGATTGGAGAAGCAACAGCAAGACAACCTCCAAAAAGGAAATGGTTTTGCAGGTGGTGGCCACAGACAATTGCTCTCTCCTTATCCTACCTGACTGATTGTTCTGTAGTTTTGCATTTTGCTATTGACCTTGCAGTATGAGGCGGCACCTGCAGCCCATTTAGGTTGCACAGGTAGTCCATCTCCTCCAGCATGGCAGATCCCTACGCACTGTCACAAGAAGGTTTACTGTGTCTCCCAGCACAGCCTGAAGAGCATAGACGAGATACCAGGAGAAGGGCATCAAAGTAGCACCAGGACTGATATCAGGAACAAGAAGAGCACTGCCAGAGCCCTACAAAATGATCCCCAGCGGGCTACTAATGTGCATGTTTCTGATCAAACTGTCAGAAACAGAATGAGGGTAGCATGAGGTAGTTTCGTAGTCAAGACCGCCCAAACCGAGACCAAGTCAAGACCAAGACCGGAGTTTATCGAGACCGAGACAAGATCAAGACTTTTAGGGGCTGAGAGCACTCGAAACCAAGACCGAGGGAGGGCGAGACCGAGTCAAGACTAAGACCAGTTCCCTGCATTGCATGGCACGCAATAAAATGTGGAACGAGATCATAGGTACTTCTCAAAGTGATCTGAAAGATCCACTTTCCCATTAAAACAGTAAGAGCTGAAATCAACGTAAGCATCGCAGGGAGGGGGGACAGACGTTAATTAGGGTTATTGGTTGCATTTGAAGCAATAAGTTTTACTTCCAATCAAAGTTAGGATGTTAACAAATAAATCAGACAATGCATATAAAATAAAATAAAATCCCGAGTCCTCAATGTCTGATACCGAGACAAGACCGAGTACAAAGGCGGTCGATTCCGAGACAAGACCAAGACCATCTAAATGTGGTCTTAAGACCAAGACCGGTCTCGAGTACTACAACACTAGCATGAGGGCCTGACAGCCCGCAGCTCGATTGGCATTCGCCCGAGAACACCAAAATTCGCAGGTTAGATGCCGTGGTGAATGTTATGCTGCCTGCAACATCATCCCGCATGCCTTTGGTATGAGAGTCAATTCCCCACTGTGACCCATCCACCATTGTGTCCCTGAGCAAGACACTTAAACCCTAGTTGCTCCAGAGGCGTGTGACCTCTGACATGTATAGTGGTATATCGCTTTGGATTAAAGCATCAAATAAATGAATGTCTGACAGACATTCACGTGCCAGGCAAGGTACTAGGATGAAATCCATCAGACCTTGTGCTTGAGGGCCCTGGGTTCCTCCTGGTGCAGGACAATGCCAGGCCTCTTGAGATCCTGGATAACAAATGCAGTGATGTCATTGACTGGCCCTCATGTTCCCCAGACTTGAATCCAATTGAGAACCTCTGGGACCTTATGTATCGGTACATCCGATGCTGCCAAGTAGCTCATGAATGCCCTGATCCAAGTCTGGGAGGAGATCCCTAAGGCACCATCTGCCATCTCATCAGGGTCATGCCCAGAAGTTGTTGGGAATGCATAAAAGCACGTAGGAGCAGTAGCTCCTTGGTCTTTTAAATAACCACTTTTACTCTTTCGATGACAGTGTATCAGTAGTCTGCATTTAACTAGTCATGCTGTTCATTGGTTTACTGATGAAGACAGACCAATTTATGCACACACAAAAAAGACAAACTCCCTCATTTCATGTGGATGTGACTGATGCAATGTTTGAACCACAGATGATCTTCCTCAGGTAAACGTGAAGAAGTGAACACACTTCAACAAAACTATATTTAATAGGCAATAAATTATGAAACATCACAGCATTATCTCCTAATTTGATTTGTTTGTCAAATCACAATTTAATATTTAATATTGCAATCACACTTGATGAATACACACTGGGAATATTGTCCTGGTGTAAATGTGGCAGGTTATCTAATCAGGAGATGATGGCGTGATATTTCATCACAAATAAATACAAGTGTACCTGCAAAGACCGTTAATAATTCCAATCACTTCCACATCAAATAAAAGACCCATTGTTTTTTTGTATTTTATTTCTTGAGTTCCTCACAAAGTTACTCACTACACTCAAGTAATTAACTTAGCAGCAGGTGTGGTGGTCCACGCAACATAAAAGATGTCAAAAACATCATCCCAGAGAACATATTCCACACATTGTTTGGAAACATGGCCATAAAGCCAGCCACACACAGGCTCACCACAAATGGAAGAGAGGCCGAGGGTAAAAGGTGTTTTCACAATGGAAGGCAAATTCAAACAGCAGCTAAATAGTGTTACAGTTCTACATTGCCAACATTCAAGCCCCGCCCCTCTTGGGACTGAGAGCTAGTTTGTACCTGAACTTAATCAAGTTCTGCCATTTGGAATCAGCTCAGCCCAAAATAAATTTCGAGTGGATGAGACAAACAAAGGCTTCAGTGGGGTAGCTGCCATAGTAGACAAAGTCCTGGTGTTCGGGAAAACCAAATAAGAGCACGACAAGCACGGCCTTCACGACAGGCAGGAGCCCATACCAGTGGTCTCTGTAGATGTAGCCCTCTTAAATGCATAATATTCATTATTTAAAGGAAAACCAAGCAGATTTTATTTGGAGTTTATCAAGTAAGGTAGCTCTCAGTCTCCTGCTTTAGACTTTGCCAACTTGCAGCTCCCCTGCACTGTCTAAGATGTAAAGACACACCTTTACAAAGGACAACTGAATGTGATGCTGCCTTTGAGTTTCTGAAAAGGGTGCTCTTATCTGCCCTGGCCCACAGAATCCTCCATGGATGCATTGGTGGCCATGTTGGCTCATGACGGGGATGGACTGGAGTGTGTGGTGGTGTATCCGAGTCAGTCACTCACTCAAACTGAAAGGTGCTGGTCCACGTTTGATAAAGACCTATGGGCTGTGGTGTGGGACGTACGCCAGTTCAGACACTACATTGGATCAGCTGCATTCGCCATTACAACAGATCAAAAGCCTCAGTTGTGAATCGGCAGCATGTCTGTTGACAAGAATCCCACAGGAAAAAGAGCTAGATGGATACACTATATAATCCCAGATCAGATGGGATTGTTGAATACTTGAATTGGATGATTATCTGAAACGTGTCCCTATCGGTCACATTTGTTCATGCCTGCATCAACTACACCCCTTTCTATTTGACTCATGGAAGGGAAGCCAGGGTCTCGGTGGATGTTTTGGTGCCATCTCAAATAGTGTGTTCGGATTTAGCTATTTCTCATGATGACTTTGTAGACTCTCTCGTGGTGAGTCTGGATATTGCTTTCAGTGGCACAAGGCCGTGTGGGACCACTGCCCACGAGAGACAAAAACTGCACTGTGATGCGGCAGTCTGCCAACAGCCATATGTAATGGGGATCTGGTATGGTTGCATAATCAGCTTGCTCTCCACTGGAAGGGTCCCTACAAGGTTCTGGTTGAGTTGGACTCACTTATCATACTGGCGATCTTTTGCCATTATGTGAGGGGATATGCATAATGTTGTTTACTGCTGAAATGTTTTTTTTTTTACTTTTGTGTGTTCTGTTGGCACGTGGCTACTGATGTTTACATGTTTCTTTATTGCATTTTTTACTGTTACTGTTTGGAAACGACAATGTTTCTTTTTGGAGGGGGGAGGTACAGTGGGGGAAAAAAGTATTTGACCCCTTGCTGATTTTGCAGGTTTGCCCACTTACAAAGAATGCAACAATCTACAATTTTAATCATATGTACATTCTAACAGTGAAAGACAGAATCCCAAAGAAAATTCCAGAAAATCACATCATATGAATTTATAAAAATTGATGACCATCTGATGAGGAAAAACAAGTATATGACCCCCTACCAAACAGCAAGTATTCTGGCTCCTACAAGCCAGTTAGTCTTTCTTTAAGACACAGCCCCAATCCCAACCAATTATCTACATCAAATACACCTGCCTCACCTCGTTACCTGTATAAAAGACACCTGTCAACACCCAAACAACCAGCATCCAACATCACCACCATGGGCAAGACCAAAGAG
>NC_060154.1:30954365-30967515 GCF_021292245.1 Micropterus dolomieu
AAAATTCGAGTTGCCAGGCGACAACCTCGGAACCTGAATGATTTGGAGGCTGTCTGCAGGGAGGAGTGGGCCAACATCCCTGCCGAAATGTGCACAAACCTTGTCACCAACTATAAAAACCGTTTGACATCTGTGCTGGCCAATAATGGCTTTTCTACAAAATATTAACATGCTGTTTGTCCAGGGGGTCAAATACTTGTTTTTCCTCATCAGATGGTTATCAATTTTAATAAATTCATATGTGATTTTCTGGAATTTTCTTTGGGATTCTGTCTTTCACTGTTAGAATGTACATATGATTAAAATTATAGATCGTTGCATTCTTTGTAAGTGGGCAAACCTGCAAAATCAGCAAGGGGTCAAATACTTATTTCCCCCACTGTATGTAAGCAATTTTATCGAGTTACCTTTTGACAAAATGCTCCTCCCTCTGTTAAGCACTTTTAACAGGTTATGGGCTTTTATTCTGAAGTATGATCTGAAAACACAAAACAAAAACACATGTAAGAGAAGACAATAAAGTGCACTATACAAGTATAGGCACAACTGGTAACCTTTGATTACAACAGTTTTTAATAATATCTTCGTAACATTGTGAAGATATAACCCAGAATACTTTTAGTTTTCAAATCATTTTTGTGTGTTAAACTGCTGCAATGAACATGACCGTGCTGTCAGGTGGACTGAGCACACTAGAGAAACCACACACACACAGCCTCCCACCCCAATTAACCCAACACACCTTCACCACTTACACACATGGATTGTGTAAATTAGTAAGTCTGGAAATAAAGCCGGTGAGAGCTTTACACTCCATATCCTCATTATTACTCCTAATCATAATGCAGGCCAATCGTAACAAATCAGACATCTCCATCTTTAAATGATATCCCAGGGTGGTGGATACCACTGATTGACGTGATCATTTTGGCATGGTGTGAAGTAATCAGTAAACATTAAAATCCTACAGTGACTCTTGTGCGTAATGCTGCATGATAGATAACGCTGGCACTGAGGAAGACAACACGAATGGAAGGATTAGGGGGAACAAGCGTTCAGGGACCACGAAGATTTCCTGGCCCATGAGGACAGGCTAATATGCAGATTTAGATTCCCTAGAGCCGTGCATTTGACAGAACAATGTTTAATGTTTACCTTTCTGCCTAAAGGCCCTTTGGGTAATAATAGAATTCTGTTAAACTCGCTGCATTACATTTATTCATTTAGCCGACGCTTTTATCCAAAGCGACTTACAATTGCTATACATACACATCGCACGCCTCTGGAGCAACTAGGGGTTAAATGTCTTCCTCAGGGACACATTGGTGTCTCACGGTGGATTTGAACCCGGGTCTCTCACACTAAAGGTGAGGAGTTATCCACTGTCCCATCACCAACCATCACATCTTTTTTTGGTGTACAGCATTTTCGGTTTTTATGTGCACGTACACTTTTAGTATGCATGTATGGATCCTGTGCACCACTTTATAATTGAGGCCCCTGGTCTGTAATTTATTCTGTAAATTATTCTGACCTACCTGACTGTGGCAAGCTAAAGATTTTATTCTGCAGATGAATGTTGGATCACAGTAGAGAATCACCATGGTACCTTTCTGCGGCTCTCTGGACACATTGCTACAAGATTATAGAAGCACTTTTTCCATCTTATCACAGTCAAAAGCTAACCTCAAAAATACCTGCTGGTTACCCAGTTTGGCCCATTTGTCAGTATTTCTGAACTATATTTACTTTCTTCAGACCCAACCGACTCTGTTGGTTCAAATGTGAATTTAAAACAGCAGCTCTGATTTATGAAGTAAAGGGAAACTAGGAAAGTGCACTTCTTGTCTAAGGGGATCCAAAAACTTCTAAACCAACGCCTACATCAAATGAGCAAGAAGCACAGACCAGTACTAAGCAAAAATCATGAGCTTGCTTCAAAGTAGTATGCAAATCCAAAACAGGCCTTCAAAGATCCCAAACTGAAGTGGAAGCTCCAACAATATTTGGCAAATCAAACATTTCAAACCCCACTTAAGCAGCTTAATTATCTATTAAGTGAGGGCCATTGTGGCAGAATTAAGATCAGCTTTTACAAACTTTTTTTTTCTTTTAATAACAGAATTAACCTTTCAGCATGTTTTTAGTTGAGGAAAGATTATTTATTTTACACAAATAACTTGGCATATTTAGTCAGCACCCCCTACAAAAGAGTGGAATTGTTCAATCTGAACAACACTGATGAATTGGTTAAATTACATAAATTTTTTTTTTAAATGATGTGGTGATGAGAGACAAACGGGAGTAAAAAAGCTTACATCTTCAGGTAGATGTTTAAGTGCATTTAATACATAGATGAAACAGAGTCAATTGAAGGTCAATGAAAACGACATTAAAGAAACAGACAAAAGTAGAAAAAACAAGAGAAACAATTGCAAGAGAAAAAAGAAAACGGGTATAAAATGTATTCATCAAGAATAAATATGTACACTGATGCAACATCCCTTCTTAAACATATACACAGATATATGGACACGGTATAGACACAGTAAAAATATATTTTAAAAGGCGGACCAACAGGGAAGAAGCGTGCTTTTATTCTTCTCGAATACCATAAACATTAAAATAGAAGCTTTATAAAAGCCGGAAGCTATCATAAGTTTGCATTTAGAACGTGGGTTAATTATAATAATATTATATCAGGTAAAATTAGGTCTACCCCCCTACAATAAAACAACGTCAGTTATTAGAATAGGTTTCTCACCAAGCATGTTAACTAAAAAAGTCACAACACAGTAAAGGGCAAGAGAGGTCAACTGTGTAACTTAGTACATAAATAATACACACAAAGAACTTGGCAAACTGCATATGTTAAACAGAAATACCTCAAATTACATGATATTATACTCTGTGAAATAAAACGAGCATCCAGGGACATTGGGGACAGCACGGAGTGTCCATTTAAACCAGAGGGACAGACATAATGTTTACTAGGACCGTAGTGTTAACCCTTCACTGAAAAATGCCAACTAGGAAGGTGAACAGGCAATGTATAAACACAAAATGTAACAAGTGTCTGGTAAAGTACATTAACAAAATGCAATCATGGCAAGAACCCATTAACAATTGCAGAGCATCCTTCATTTTTAAGGGTAAAGCAAACCTTACCTGGACCTGGGGTAATCACATAGCTGTAGCCCCTAGCATGGTGCAGTACCATTCCAGTTAGCTCCTAGTCTTAATAGAAGTATTGTACTTGTTTGGCAAGACGCACCAAACTGCCTTGTGACATCAAGAATGGTATCACATTTTTCTTTCTCAGCAACACAGACACATTTTACTTGGGCCCCTGTATCAGTAGCTGGACAATGCTGACACTGCAACAAATCCTATTAAAGTATGTTCATAGCTTCAGTGCATTTTTCAAAATACGGCTAACGCCATTTCTTCTGTATTTGGAAGGTCTGTGCAGAGCCCCAGCATATACACAATAGTTAGTTTGCTTCTAGTTAGCTTCAACATTATACACATACACTTGTCCAGTCAGATCTTGCCGTTAGCAGCAGTCAAGACAAAGGAGGTGAAAAGATGGGCCGACCCCTGCTGGTGCTTCCAAGCAGCGGCGTCTCAGAAGAGATGGGTGGTCGAACGACTGAATGTGTGGTACCTTCTCTCAAACGCGGAATGCAGGCTGACCATGGAGGGGGAATGGTGTGCCTGTAAATAGAAAAGAACGAACAAGAAAAAAATGTGAAAGAGGGCGGGGATAGAAAAACCTAAGATAGTGTATTAATACCCACTTTTGTTGTTAAAAGATCACTCTGGTTTAAATGTTTTTGGCTATTCTCCATGTCAGTGATAAACAAACAAACAAACAAAAACACTGGTCTCTCCAAGTTAATTGCCGAGATCCAGGAACACTATGCCGTCACTATCCAGTCCAGTGGGGCGAGAAACATGAGCAGTCAGACGATCAGAAAGGGTAAACCAACCTCCAGGTTAGTCTAACTCAGATAGTTTGATAATAAATATGTCATAATTACAAAGTAATTATTAAAGTAATAACCAGGTAATAGCTTGGCATTAATGTGTATCTGGGTACTATTAGACAGAAATGTACGTGTAATAAACAGTGTAATAACAGGCAAAAAACAATGGGTAGTAATGGGGTACTATCAGTCAAGTCAAATACGGTAATTACTATATTATAATGCTGAAGTTTAACCTCCCTTATGTTCCAAACCCTCCCCTGGGCAGCAAAATGCAAAACTACCCATTACAATTTAATTTCATGGTAAAGAGCCATAATGATGACCTGGAAACACCTGTGATAACTTCTGTCCATTCATGTTTATATTCTCTACAGCAAAATGTAGAGTGACGTATATCCTACTGTCAGCTCTACATTACTGTTCACTTCTCACAGTTATCCCTGTATATATTGTTAACAGTATTTAGTTTTTGTATATAGTGTTTCTGATCATTTCGATAATCACCTCAGTGTGAATTTTTTTATTTCTTTTTTTGGTATACTGAGTTACTAACTGTTTTCTAAAACAGATTAGCCGACATCAGATTGCTATTGCACTCTCCTCAGCAAGACAGAATACGCAAGTTACTTCCAAAACGTAAGTTACTTCCAAAAAAAGAGCCAAAGTGACATTAACGTTAGATAGCTAAGCTGATAACTACACTGAGTGATTATTGAAATGATCAGAAACACTATAAACAAAAACAAACTGTAAATACTAATAACAATGTGTACAATGTGTAAAAGTGAAGAAACTTTGCGTGAGTATGAAAAAGCACCGTAAGGCGGTCACTAAGGTTGGAGGAGAAAGTAAAGTTACTGTAGAGTTGACAGGAAGTAAACATAGACGCAGGTTGTAAGTCAAATATACGTCACAACTAGCGCTAGTAGAGAATATTACCATTCAAATTAAATAGAAACAGGTAGTTTACTATTATAATAATTTCTGGAACATAAGGGAGGGCGACTTTCAGCATTATAATATGGTAATTACTGATTTTGACTGTCAAGAATTTCATGTGATTTTGGTGGTATTACACTATTCATTATTTTTTGTTTTACCTCCCAATAAAGTGCTTTAGATCATCGGGCTGAACCTGTCTGACTGACTGTATGTGTTCCCACCAGACTTTGTTGGAGCAATGTTGCTTCGTTTCCAGATCTCAGCATTTATGTTTTTAATTTGGTTAGTACAATGTTATAATAACTGAAAGTTATAATAATAGTTAGTAGTTTTAATAAAATAAAAGATCCTTTAAATAACCTTGGACGACACCCAAGTAGTTAGCAGAAGGACATGGTATTACTTTTTGGAACAAGAAAGCAAGCGTGCTTCTCTACTCAGTATCCGAACTCCTTTTCAATGTGCACTTTTAAAACCCTGCAAGATATAAGTTGTCAGATGAGAGTTAGTACTCAATTAGCAGGGCCACACAATATTAAAAAAAATAATAATAATAATCATACTTTACTTTATTGTTTGCAAATAACCATTATCAACTATGGGTTACTAGGGGTTGTACCAGAATAGGTTTACATGGTTTCATACTGCACATTGCTGCAGCTCCTCTTTTCACCCTGTGTGTTTGAAGGCTTCGTTTAGCTATAGAGTGATACATCTTTTCTCTACATGATCTTTGGTGGGAGTTGTGCAGTTTCTAGTTAACCTCTTAACATTCCTGTAAAATTCCTGTTAAATTTCATTCCAATACCATGAAAAATGACTATTTTACACAGGTTTTTCTGAGTGTATATCTTAGCGTATTTTTTTTGCTGGTAGTTCATCAACTTCCTATTTAAAGCTGGATATCGTTATTTTCAGAATTTCATTGGCTACACGAAGTGCTGGTCATTGGCACAATTGCAACTGCTTGCAATTGGCTCAGCCCTGAGTATATATATAGTAGCTATATGAGGCGCGTTTAGCTTTCCTTTCATCCCTGTGACGTAACAGGTCTCTGTCTGAGTGTTGGTTTTAAATAAGGTGTGGTCGGGCAGCAGAAAGCGATTGCGCCATTGACCCCCAAAAAACTGGTCTAAAGTTACATGTGCAGTATTTCACTGTTTTCTGTTATTTTAGGGGTGCATTACTGCGATGGTAAGACAGAAGCTGTGCGCATTTACGTACGAGGCAAAGAAGCATAACTTCATTGATTATTTAAATGTAATGACACGGTAACAGGATCGGTCAGTGTCTAATGTTAATTCATGTTCTGTGTTCTTCTACACATCCAAACGGTCTCACACACAGTCCAGGTTCACACAGTGAAAGTGTCTGGAGTAAATCAGCTGTGGTCCGGATCAATCCTGAGCTCCATCAGAGCGTCTAAATTATTTCAGACCTAAAAGTTGAATACTGTTTCCTCTGCTGTCCTGTCAAGTTTATAACTACAGTTTTGTTTGTTTTTACTTTACTGCACACATGGAAACATTTAAAATGACTGACAGCAGCCTCTCTAATCATGAAAGTAAATCGTAAAAAATAAATAAATAAATACAGCGATAAAAACACAAAATAAAGAAACCAGTGTAGGGGAGAGATGTAACCAATGACCTGTTCATCATAGTTTATAACAACACAGCGCACTGAGGATCCAGATGTTTCATAGAGGACACTGCGTCTGCCTGTTAACAGACTGGAGTTCCGACACTTCACTGATAAACCACAGAGCTGCAGAGTAACTTTGGGCTTCATGATCAGACACGGTTTTTACATCACGTCCACACTTCTGTCCACATCCCGCTCTCTGCTGCGAGTCTGCCATTCAATCAATCAGTCAACTATATAATGCACCAAGGTAGAAGCGCACCTGGCTTTTAAAGGGAATGGGAGACACTCTGATTGGTGTCTAGCATGTTCCAAACAATACACACCCATGACTAATTCACAGAGGTACATTTTGAACCATGCGCACACTGACCATTTCTTCCACATTTAAACTAACAAAATTGGAGTTAGACACGCCCAAACTGCGCTGTGCACTTAGATTGTAAAAAAGGACCCATAGTTTCTTGTTGTACAGATATACCTTCAACACATCTACACAGGAAAGGGGGTTTCAACCCCCTATTTTCTTTACAATTGGTTACTTATGTTCAGTTACCGAACAACTTAAACAGGGTAGGGCGAATACATCAGACACTTATTCAAAAAGCATGTGAACAACAGCAGAATAACAAACAGGATCATTGTAGGATAAACACACACACCTACTTAGTGCACAGAAACAAACGCTGTTACCAGCGCCTCTCTGCCTTTAAGCCAAGCTGTGGCACTGAAGTAATCGAGACAGGCGACCTTTGCAAAACACACTCACTCTCACACACAGAGTTCTTTCTACAAGCATTTCGGCAGAGTGTGCATGGAAATGTCTTTGACATTCATTCAAACACACACACAGTTCGTCCTTGATCTAGAGATATACTGCCAGTGAACAAATTAAGAGGGGCTGATGACAGCACTCGCACCCGAGCCTTTTACCTGCTCACTGGGCTGTAAATCAAACCTGAAGGAGTGGCACCAGCTTCAGTCTATGACAGCAGCGTGAAAATGCCATGTGAGAAGTAAGGTAAGTAGTCTTCATTCAGCCACTCTGCCCCAGAATAAGTGTTGGCCAGATACGGCATCATTACAGCAGTATCAGCAGGAGAGCACTGAAGTTAGGCTGCTTCTAACGTCAAGGAGATGTTATGCACACCAACCACCACCAGGCGGCATTTGTGAGCGCCTGGCCCATGAGAACACCTTTGGAATCCCCACCTTCTGTACAAGGTTAATAGTCCTACATTAATGTTAAAAAGGCCAGCAATGCATGGAACCTTCCACCCCCTATCTTCAAGTGGTACTTTCCACCCCCCTGTTAGAGTGGTATGTTCCGTCTCCCCAGTGCAGTTCACAAGATAATGGAGAGGTCTGAGAGTTCTAATTAAGCTGCAAAACGAGTGTTAATGCCTTAGTTCAATGGACCACACTACAGTCAGAAACAAACCACACACACACACACACCACAATTTGGCAATAAAGCAGTCTTAACTGGAAATTCTGGACCATTTTGTGACTTGACTCGTCACATCAGTTGTGGGTGGTGATTTCCTGAACCCAAGTATTGTGAGAAGCCACAGTCAGCTCATCTGTTTCTTTCAATTACAATGCACTTCACCGCAGAATTTTGTCTGAAAAGGGGTACAGCAACATGCTGGGACCAACTATCAATGGACGCCAAAAAACATGAGTACGATCTACAGCTGGAAGGCAAGAAACGGACCAGTGAACTATAATGTGTTAAACATTCTCAAACTGAGGTTTTATTACATGAAGAAAGGAAGAAGTTGATAAAGCTCATGTATTCTGCATCAAACATAATAAATACTCTGTTATGTAGACATAACAAATAAAGAAATCCAAAAAAACTGCATAATTTTTTGACAGGAATGTGGTGACTTTCTCCCCGGGCCACTAAGGAGTATATTGCAGTTTGTGTCTTCTTTCAAAAGTGTTATAGATTAACTAACCAGATAGTTAAAATAGTGAGTTTACAGACATCTTCTCCTTTTATGTTGGCAGGCAAGACACACAATTTAGGCCTCCCTGCTAAACTGTACAGCTCTGCTTTTCCTCTGCAGCTTTAAAAAAAAGAATATATTTAAGTATTTAAAAACCTAAAGGCTTCCAGCGAAGCAATAATGAAATAGGATGTTTCTTTTGGGACTCTTACAATAATCTCTTAAATTTAAACTACTCTAAGCACACTTTTTGTACAGGTTTTACCCAATACTTAGACTTCTTGCAGACCTAAATTCCTGCAAAGCCCAAAACCACATGCCAAATCCCTACCTACTAGTGGCTCCCCTTCATGCCCACATATACCTGCCAGACCAACAGGTGTTACTGTCCTCTCAGAGTTAAAGGTTAAGTGTGCAAGTTTTAGTGACATCTAGTGGCGAGGGTTGCGAATTGCAACAAATTGCTCACTCACCATAATATCGTCACATACATTTTCTTACATCTTGGGAGGTTTGGCTCATCTGCACCAACATACCAGTTTACAAAGGCATTGTCAGGTGAGGATCAAGGCTCCTCTCCACTATGTTCATTAGCTAAACAGTCTGCAAGTCATTTACCCTGTTAATTATCAAATTACACATTTGTGGCTACGGTAGCGAAGCAATAGCCTACAAACACTTTTTCAATGCAAATTCTGAAAGTATAAGCCTTACTGGTCGCTTGATAGGCACACAGTCTTGTTATCGTAATGTCATTAGCAGAAATAATAAATGTTTTTTCCAACAGGGCAGTAATATGTGAAGTTCAGCTGGCTGATCTGAACTTCCATGCTGCCAGTAATTAGGGATGCAGCAGTTAGCGGATTTAACTATTAACCGCACTTTAAAACGTCGTAAAGGCACTGCTACACCGAGTGTTTGTTGCAGGGAACAGCAACGCGCACTGCACGGCGAGCTCGCGTACATGCCGCTGCCAAAGTAGTTGTACTTTTGCGCAGAACTCTCCCAGAACACTTCCACGCAGTGCAAATCGCTTCTTTTCTAAAAGGGCCTTTATGGAAGAACGCAGTCCTCAACGAGACCTCCAGTCCCTGAACATCTAACGTTACATCCTATTGCCGTCTCCTGTCAATTTCTTTATATAATTTTCACTAAAACCTATATGTATGGATGAGAGTTGATGACAACAACAGTTCAGTTTATTACCCTCCACCACAACAGTTTCCCCTGGAGGATAAATAAAGTTTATATATGTTATATTAATACTACTTACATATTACAGAAATATAATTGTTAATGTAATTAAATAATAAAAAATCAACTCAAGTTGTTACTAGTGTTGTGAAATTAATCAATGCATAATTGTGATAATCGTGAAACCATGATTATTCCTCAGACTATAATCGTACCAACAAAATCTGCAATTGTTGCATCCCCACCAATAATATTCATCAGCTGTTTGTCTTGCAAACGTAACCGACAAATTTTTGTCCACGTAACAAAGTCAACACACAGCGCTGGAGAACAGATATGAAGTTAATCCAACTGTATATTTTACACCACTGACGAGGGAAACGCGTCACTTCTCTCAGTGATCATCCCCATCTTTTAGCTAAAGCTATCAAACAACCGTTTTTATTTGCGTTGCTAAAGGTGGACTAACTAACTGTCCAGCAGAAAAAGGGCAACTTCAGCGCTGCTTTGAAAACATTTGTCCCACATCAGAGCCTTCCATCTGGGAAAATACACAACAATTAACGTTATATCCTTGATTTCTGCCGTCATCTGTCTGCATCTGTCCTAACCTCGTCTGGCTTTATTGCGTTTTCGCTTCTTTGACGAAGAAGATCCGTACACTTTCGGCTCGTGCTAAATAATACGTGTACTCAGGACTTGTGTACTCAGCAAGAAAATTTTCTGTGCCTTTACAACGAAATGAAAGGTAAGGGGAAAGAGCATAACTCTGTGTTGAAAACTGAACGGGACGTATTGACTCAGATTGGGGGTGTGACGATACACTGAGCTCATGAGACATGAGGAATTACGATACTGGTTCACAAGAACAAGATGAGAAAATAATTGTACACCGTTTTGAAGAAATATTAAATCTTGGGGTCCTGCCCCTGAAAAAACTGAGCATTAAACACTTCATTTCCTGCATTCTGGTAAAGGTTTTCTGCCACCACCTAAAATCAAGTTGGAAAAGGGTTGGGCGATATGGCCAGAAATGTTATCACAATAAAACATTTCATGTCATTGGATATCGATAGTTATCACAATAAATGTCAAATTATTGTTTCTTCAAGTTTAATGGCTGATATTTGCTCCTTAGTGAAAGACTTAATTGTACCACTTGATGTCACACATAGGACACTTCACAAATCTAAGCGCAGAACATTCAAAACAATTGACAATCTTTTTTCGACAAATATGCGTGAGTAACATAAAATTTTTCCTTTTCCTCAACAAAATAAACATCTAAATAGAAAAATAAGTGCTGATTTTTCTATGATTCAAATTACTTAAATTAAACATTTATTGAACATTTGTTATTTGGTTATTGAGGAAAATTATATTGAGATAATTACTGTTTTATTGCCCAGCCCTGCTGGTACTCCCCATTTACATGTTGCCTTGTTCATTAGGGCTAATGTTAGTGTATTCATTATCATTTCAGATAGCCAACTATATAATATTCTCTCTCTCACCATTAGTATAATATTAGTTCCAGTTGGACAGCAGTTTCATTTGTGTGGGTTTTTCCCCCTCCATTAAATTTGTGTAACAAAAATTATCTACATGGTGGTCAGTTTCTAATTAGTTAATGCTACTCGTCAATAATCATTAATGCACGAAAGGCACCCGAGCTTCTTTCTACCGAGAGATTAGGAGGCCGGCGAGAACGGGAACAGGTGAGTGTCACATAGTGCCCAGAGAACCTGATATGGAGAGGACACGGTACCCAAGAAAAGTCCCACTACGCTGAAGAGTAAAATGTAGAAGTAACTTACTGGTAACGCACTTTAAGCACCACTAATAATCAAAATTGATGCCACTTACCAGAGACGCTGTAGTCTATCGATGGATTACATTCCAACAAAACTGGCCTTGTTATGTTGGCAAAGGTCCAGACGATCCAATCCAGTAAAATATTATATAATAATAGGTCAAACCGCATTTTTATAATCAATAAAGACACACAGACTGCTGTTACATCGTTTGATTACAGTTAGCATGTAAACAAAAAAAGCCAGTACACCTTGACCTTTTGAGTGACACCTTAATTGTCCCAATAGAAAATTCGATGCCCTGTCCATGGCCTACAATAACCAATGAGTGTCCATGTAGTCAGGAAGTGCCAGTCCCCTTCTATTGTGCATCCACCCACAGAGATTGTGCGGAGGACTGGCGCTTCACAAATATATCACGCGACTGTTAAAAAAAAATACGCAAGAATACTTTCCACAGACATAATTATATATTGTTGAATATGAAAACGCCCCACGCCGGAATTCCGGCACAGCGCCAGATAACTTTAAGCCCTGTGTACTCCTCCATTTGTTTGAATTTCACTTCTCTACTAACTTCTAATAAACCAGATGACTCCGCAGAGAATGTATTATTACTTCCTCTTCTTTGTACGCATTGAACGTAGTGACAGGCGTCTACACTGCTGGAATAACTGAATAACGACGTGGTGACAAAATGCGCTCTGTAGCGCCGTTTCAGCTACTGTAAAAACATGGCGGTGCAACATAGAGACCTCCATGTAAGGGGGACCCCCAGTTATGTAGATAGAAGTGTCTCATTCTAAGGTAATGAAAACAACGGTTTATTACGTAAGGTCTTTATACACCACTGAAAACATAGTTATGGATCTTATACTGCATTTCTTTCAATAAATCCTCAGATATACAGTGGGGGAAATAAGTATTTGACCCCTTGCTGATTTTGCAGGTTTGCCCACTTAGAAAGAATGCAACGATCTATAATTTTAATCATATGTACATTCTAACAGTGAAAGACAGAATCCCAAAGGAAATTCCAGAAAATCACATCATATGAATTTATTAAAATTGATAACCATCTGATGAGGAAAAACAAGTATTTGACCCCCTGGACAAACAGCATGTTAATATTTTGTAGAAAAGCCATTATTGGCCAGCACAGATGTCAAACGGTTTTTATAGTTGGTGACAAGGTTTGTGCACATTTCGGCAGGGATGTTGGCCCACTCCTCCCTGCAGACAGCCGCCAAATCATTCAGGTTCCGAGGTTGTCGCCTGGCAACTCGAATTTTAAGCTCCCTCCAAAGATTTTCAATTGGATTCAGGTCTGGAGACTGGCTAGGCCACTCCAGAACCTTGATGTGCTTCTTCAGCCACTCTTTTGTTGCTTTGGCGGTGTGCTTAGGGTCGTTGTCGTGCTGAAACACCCATCCTCAACCCATCTTCAGCTCTCTCACTGAGGGAAGGAGATGTTAGTCCAGAATTCCACGATACATGGCCCCGTCCATCCTCCCCTCAATACGATGGAGTTGTCCCGTCCCCTTGGCTGAAAAGCACCCCCAAAGCATGATGTTGCCACCACCATGCTTGACGGTGGGGATGGTGTTCT
>NC_060154.1:30967615-30995541 GCF_021292245.1 Micropterus dolomieu
TCCCTGACGTCCGTAGAAAGCTCTTTGGTCTTGCCCATGGTGGTGATGTTGGATGCTGGTTGTTTGGGTGTTGACAGGCGTCTTTTATACAGGTAACGAGGTGAGGCAGGTGTATTTGATGTAGATAATTGGTTGGGATTGGGGCTGTGTCTTAAAGAAAGACTAACTGGCTTGTAGGAGCCAGAATACTTGCTGTTTGGTAGGGGGTCATATACTTGTTTTTCCTCATCAGATGGTCATCAATTTTTATAAATTCATATGATGTGATTTTCTGGAATTTTCTTTGGGATTCTGTCTTTCACTGTTAGAATGTACATATGATTAAAATTGTAGATTGTTGCATTCTTTGTAAGTGGGCAAACCTGCAAAATCAGCAAGGGGTCAAATACTTATTTCCCCCACTGTATTACACACTGAGCCTTTAAATGACAAGGTGGTACCATAGGTGAGACGTAAACCCCGCTTTCCACTGCACCAATGATCACCACCCAATTACATTGTGAAGACATCCTGCGCCCAAAGACAACCGATGCCAGGCTCATACCGAGGAGTAGACCGGTTCATTTGTGCAGTGTAGCAGATGTAGCTCACACTTGAGGCAGTTGTGTGTGCGTTACAATACCCATAAATGTAAAAGATGTGGAAAAGATCAGAAGTGTGGCTACATTTCCAACACGACAAATAACGATGGAGCACTTGACACTGCACGGAATCAACGTAAGTCTGACTGCAAGACTGAGCCAGTGCTGCCACAGAGCCTCCTTCCACATGCCCACCACATGAGTCCTGGGACTCCGACAGGTTAGGTTAATGCTTAGCAAAGAAAATCAGCTAACTTGTAGTGGTACATGCTTGTGTACTTGTTAACACTTCTGTGCGCGGTGACAGTGTTATAAACAGGGACCTACATAACGTTAGATATTGTTTGGAAGTATGGCTATCGATAGATGGTTAAAATGAAGTTTAACTCACATTAAATTAGTTCTCTTGATAAAGCATGCTTATACTAAAAGGTTGGAAAAGTTTAGCTTTGGTTGTTTTTCCTCTTAAGATTAAGGTTATAGCCTCTGCTCCTGCCGACCCTAGCATGAGGACACCATCAAGTATCAATCCGAGCTGCAGTGGCTCAGGTGATGAGTCTTTGAGCCTGTAAAAATGTCAAGAAACTGGAAAAATAAGGTTTTTAAATTGAGGTAATGTGTAATGTAATCTTGTTAAATCAGATTTCATAAAATAGTATCGTTCAGGAACCGGTATTGAATATACGATACCCAGACCTATGCATCAGTCTCTTTCTTGCATTGGTTATTAATTTATTGATGCCAAATTAATTTCCAACATGTCGATTGTTAAATAAAATCCTTGTTATATCTGACCATGGACCTCTTTCATAGTCAGTTTACCCCACAACCTTGGTCCGCAGGATTATGGAGGTTCAACTCCAACTTTACTTCTGTCACATGATAAATTAAAGAACTTTAATTGCGACTCAAGTGATGACATTATTGATATTCATCATTACAAGACAAAACCTCTTGCTCATTGATATGGATTAGGGCTGCAGCTAACGACCAAAGCTTCTACAGATTATTTCAACAATTCATCAATGCGTCGTTTAAGAAGTAGCCTACTTTTGCTTGGCAGCGCCAGCGGCAAGGACAATTACAATTACTAGGAGCCTGCATCCACCTCACTACTTGTAGACTAACTAACCCTTGTCCTTCCTTTAGCACACCAAATAAATGGATACAGTTACCAAGCTTTCCACCTTGGAGCAGGAAGATTCAGGAGCCCATCTGTACAACAAACAAAATTTCAAGCACAGACAAGACACCAGGTGTCTAAGATAGATGGTGTCTATTTGAGCTAATTCCTGGTCCCAAAAATGTGGGGGAAATGGTATGTGTCACATCCAGGACCTGTGAGTGGTTTTTGTGTAATGTAGCCAAAAGACACAACAGAACAAAGAATCGTAAATTAAAGGCGAGCCTTTAGTTGTAGCTTAGGAGGTAGAGTGGGGTGAATGTGACACGTAGTGTAAAGTGCTATGATTGGTCGTCAGAATAGAAAGGCGCTACACAAACAGTCCATTCACTTGATATATTCATCAATTCACACTTACGTTAGTTAGCCAAGTTTTTAACACTTGAATAATCAGAACAAACCATTTTAACATTATCTTCATAGATCTGCCCAACAGTAATGTGGATAACGCCTGACTTCCATATGAGTTTTTCTCCTGAGGGAAAGCAGACAACCCCCCCCGGACAAACTCTTATTTCCCAGTTGTACCCATCTCCATTACACCTTTTGTATACAGCCCACTATTAATAACAGACACCTAGTGAATATTCACAACTACCACCATCACCATCACCACCAGTTACTAACCCAGGTGATTTGTAGGAACAGAGCTATTCCAAATCAACCCTTAAAATCTCTGCCCTTTGCCTTGAGAAGCATTAGACCCACACTACGTATGTGTTTCTAAAACCTTATCTAATCATTGCAGTTCGGGGTTCAGCTGTATAGCAGGTTATTATTATGATGTATCACGGTGTTAGGGTCTCAGCTTCTAAGGAGTTGATTTGGGACTAGAAACGCACCAGCAGTGTTAAAAGGGCAGCAGGTAGTAAGGATTAATTTTACATTAAAAATAGTAGAGACCACAATAATGTTTGCTCACGTCTGACTCCAGGACTGAGCTTAGTGATGGTTTAGAGCAGAGTCTCCCTGCGAGGACTGGTCAGCACAGACTTGCGTGGGTCCAAGTGGACAAGGGGATCCCTGCATAACTCAGAAAAGGTCCTGCCTTTGACACTAACAGGCTGAGGAGATGAGGAACTTGGCTGGAACAACACAGAGGGCAGGTGTCTGGACACGTGCTCGCTAGATTTCGGCTGGTAGTTTTTGGAGTTGAACTGAGCGGAGTTTCGGACAGCTGGAATGGAAGCGGAGGTGGGACAGGTCGAAGAGGTGGACTGTTGGCGAGTGTAGAGGGCTGAATGAGGTTGTGCCGGTCGGGTTGATAAAGGAGCATGAAGGGTAGACTTGCTTTCTGGGGTGCCTGGGCAATCGTTGGGGCAGAGGGTTTGGCTAAGCTCGGGGACAGTGTTTGGGCTGGGGCTATGGGCAGAGTTTTGGGGTGGGCTGCAGGGGATACGTATACAGACAGGGACCCTGGTTCTGACAGGAGGATGGTCCAGAGAGTTTGAGCGCTGCACCACGGCACTGCTCTTGGGAGAATCACTCAAACTGAACGTGGAGGCAGAGCGAGACATCTAGAGTACATAACAGAGGGGAGACACATATGGAGCAGGGATTTACAACTCAAAGGAAAAACAAGACCAGAGTGCGAGAATGCTGAAACAAAATTCAGGCAGATTAGTGGAGAGACATTTACATTGGGAGCTTTAAAAATCACACACCTGGACAAGTCCAATACTGTTCTTTTAGATACACAATGAGCTAGCCTCCACTGTTGAACAGGTTTAAAAGAAAGCTTTTAGCTTTAGGGTCTTTTGCATGTCTGTATTCTTCTACAATGATTGAGATTTATAAAACAGAACCATGTGTAGGCTGCATATAAAGCTACAATAATTTTAATGAAAAGAATGCACATCCACATTTCTGCCCTTCAGTGTACACAGAGTTTAAGTCAGTTTTTTTTGCATCTGTTCCACACACCTGGTTGGTGCTGATCACCATCATCATCATTATTATTATTATTCTTATCACGTACCTAAAAATATCCACTAGGGGTTTTTTTCCCCCTCATAAAACACAAGATTGACAAAGAAAGTCAACAGAGTAGACACATACAGGGAGAGAGAAACAGAAATTGGCGGGGCAAGCCGTTGTGTGTGCAGTAAGAGTGAGACGGGGGGGAGCAGATTAGTGAACACTAAAATACAGTGGAGAAGTAGGTACAATTAAAATGGTAACATATGAATTAACCTACTAGAAATAGGGTAATGTATTCTTTAAAATATTCAAACACATTTACATTCAACAACACTGACATGCTCTTACAAAAGCACCTAAATGTGTGAAATAGGAATTAGTAGGGTCCTGACCAAGACAGATTGATAATTTTAAGTAATAAGACACACTTTAACTTAGTGTGGCTATAGCATAAGTACAGCCCAGACAGGCAAATAAATAAAGCAAGACTTACAGCCAGTGTGGCGCTGCTGCTAATGCGGTTTTCACAACTCAGCCCCTGGCTTTTCTCATCCGGAGTACTGTTGGCCATGAACGCCCTCTGGATCACACGCTTCGGGGTCTTGGTGAAAGAAAAGGCCCTTGTCACCTAGGACACACACACACAGTTAGTAATTAATACATTTCTGTTTCATAAGCAGGTCTTTGTCACGTTTTTTTTTTTTGCAGGGAACATCTTGGGTTTTCAGCCACTTCACTCGGAGTATCTGCACTTTGCACGCCACTAATACACCTGTTTTTTAATTGTTCCAAACACAAACCCAGTAACATAACATAGCACTTACAGCACTACAGAGCCATCTGTAGCAGGCATTAGATGGTTTGAACAAACAACAAATGTCATTAACAAAGAATAGTTTGTTAAATTATAATATTTAATTTAAAAGGGTAATGTGGCCAATTTAATAATAATTACAATACAAAACCATTCAAAAAGATACCCATGTCACAAGTCTTGTCTATGTTCAATCAATTTCTCCTTCTTAAACTTCTCAACTTTCACTGCTCTCAGTTTTTACCTCAAATGTCTGGCTTAAAGATTAACCATTTTTTCACGCACTGTTTGGCAATATCACATATCTATCTGCATGTTTGAAAGATTCTTTCAGGTAGTATCGTTTCTTTCCTGTTATATATATATTTAAATTCTTCAGCCCTCTCCGATAAGAAAAAAGCAGCTGAAATTGATCTAAGGCAGATTTAAATGCCAGCACATTGTTTTATGACTGTTCAATTACATCAAAGGGGGAAGTACGCACTAGATATACAGTGTTTACTTGGATTCCTTTTTCTGTGTAATTCAGTATAAAATATTTAGCATATTAATATGCACCAGGGCTCTACAGTGTGACCATTTTGCTCGCATATGCTCCTAATAGTCAATGAGTGCAAACTGGAAAAATGATTTCCGAGCACATACAACCTACCATAACCCCCCCACCCTGCCGCTAATCGTTCAAAACAAAAAGCCAGCTTAGCCACCGGAGCACTGGCAGAGGTCCTGGTTTCTTTACAAAAGAAAAAGTCAGATTTGCGGTGTGAGCAGCAAGAACAGTGAGACAGAAGACAGCAGGGAGAAGATAAGGAGGCTGTGGGTTTAGCTAGCTGGCTATTTAGCCATATCAGGAGCCCTTTGTTGAAACACGTTAAGCTTTTCATAAAATCAATGTGGCCCGAGGCGGGACATTAAAATGTTTTGACGTGCGACAGTTAACTTTCAAATGTTGAACTCCTCCTACATGAATGGGTATGATTATTGAAGAGATAGTAGCTTTAACCAATTAGAGACCAATGCAGGCCAATTTTCTTAAAACAACTCGCATGAAACTGCCGTTTTGTCCAAATTGATTATTATAGGCCTATTGGTAATATTACACTAATACACATTTAAACTAGATTCTCCTCCATGTTGTGTACCAATTACTGCACCAATCACAGTAAAGTTTTTCGTGATGAGTGTTTTAAAAGTTGTTTTCAATGTGTCAAATTTTCAAAACATATGTTTCAATATTTTAAAAAGCTTTGACAAAATATTAAGGCCAATGCAGTGTCCAGATACAACAGTCTTCATTTCCAGACCTCCAATGGTTTCACACCATAGTTGAACACAAGGAGAAGGAGCACACACGTAGAATAAATACGTATATCGTAAATAGTTTGTTAAACTCTGTGTTACTAGGACAGTTTTCGCTCTGCTCCTACTTTTTTTTAATATATGTGCTTCTTGGGAAAAAGGTTAGCGTAGAGCCCTGATCTGGACTAAAACTTTAAAAAGTCTGACTGTATTCGTGCTATAAACAGTGCGTCTCTCCTGGGTGGCTGCTGACAGCTCTGTTAGCTGAAGAGTCAGTCTCACTGGACATCAGTAGTCTGAAAAATGTGAGTTGACTCTGGGGCTTCTTAACTGATGATTCTAATCATCAATGTTTAGGGGGCAGCCCTAGTCTGAACATTGCTTGGCTGCTCAACATGTATGTTATAATGAACCACCCGCTGGTCTAGTTAGGAAGCTTAAACATGAGAAACATATTCTTCTGCATTTACCTTTTTAGAGGTCTTCTTGATGGCCCTGGACGCTTTGCTCAGGGTGCTGTCCATATCCTTGGTACTGACCTGTAGTGAGTCGGGGTCTGTACACTGAATCAGGTCCTCCTGGTTATAAGACAAAACACATTAGAGCCTCAAACTTAATATCAGCCTTGACCTAAACTCACTGTGATCAATAAAGATATACATAACCCTTTGATGTCAAAATTGTCAAGCAGATAGAACGACACTCATTGACCTCAAGGTGATGCTGCCACACACAATCGTGATGCCGGTTCACAGTGATATCTGTCAGCCATTGCTGATGGACGCTGGCATCATCTATCGGCCCAACACTAGCTGTTACCATGTTTTGGGGAAAATTGCCAGCCTCCCCAACACTCTTTCACAGGCCATATTCTGTTACTCTCCTCTGCCGAAGCCTAGTTATGTTAGCAGTGTAAACAAGTCCGGACAGTAGTATATCCTCAAAACAATCATACAGTTGAATCAACACCTCTATAAAACAGTTTAAACATAACAAATAAAAAAAAAACCAAAAAACAACAACACCACAATAAACCTTTTTATTTGGCATGACAATGAGTCCTAAATTACTCATCTGCACGACTGTTGAGCCATTTTCTATTATTTTTAACTCCTTAAGACCTACGGCGCCCTCTACAAGAAGGTTTTCTGAAAAACTTTATTTTTCAGCCTTTGTAGCAAACAATTTAGAGTTTACACCTTACATACTGCAAATACTTACAAAGAAAATTATTCTTATTAATCCTATTATTACCTCCAGATTATTGCAAATCTCTTCGTTTTTTGCGGGGTAAATCTGTCTGAAAAGCTATTTCTTTTTTGTCAAGTCTCCCAGCTTCCTCCCGGCTCACAGCAGTATGTTTAATGTTACAGCAGTTGAGTGGTGAAGGCTGCGCTGCAGACAAACTCGATTGTAGTTTTATTTCTAAAACAATGTGGCAGTTCCTGCCAACTGTCCTATCATTTCTTTCTAGTTCATCACTTCTAAATATTTTCTAACATCACTTACAGCAGCTAATGCTGCACATTGCAGACAAATTAGATTAGCAACAGAGCTAATGCTATGTTTATCAGTGGAAGGAGTGGTGATTATTTGGTTTGAGACCCGGGTTGAAATCCACTGTGAGACACCAATGTGTCCCTGAGCAAGACACTTAATCCCTACTTGCTCCAAAGGCGTGTGACCTCTGACATATATAGCAATTGTAAGTCGCTTTGGATAAAAGTGTCAGCTAAATGAATAAATGTAAATGTATGGAAGGGTGCCAACGGTAATAAGCAGTTAAAATATAGTATTTAACAAATTCTAAATATATCTACGAGCCACTCTGTAGTTACAGTCAGTGGATCAGAAATGATTAAACCAGAGGGGACATGTAAATAAACGTGAGCTGAACAAGTATCCAACACGGCTTCCTGTCCAACAAATTTATCTATATCATCTTTTGAATGTGAAACGTTCGTGTGAAATCTCAAAGTTGCAGGTCCTCATTGTAGACAGTCATGTACTATTAAATGCATTCAAGAGCAGCATTTCCTGAGTCACTGTATCATAGATGATGGTTGAAAAACTTTAGGTTACAGAGGTAACCCCTGTTCTCTGATAACATGAATGAGGTATCTCACTATGGGGTACCCCCTCTGTGTAGTCCTCAAAAGCCCAATACCAATACGCCAGCCCCACTGGCTGGCAGTCATAAGTGACGTCACTCATGTTATCAGAGAATCGCAGTTACCTCTGTAACCTAAAGTTCTCTTTCAAACAGTCGCTCGGTATCTCACTATGGGGATATCCTGACTCCCGTATTGCCAGACAAGCTTATCTTGAAAACAGACTGCCAATCAAGAGGCCAACTTATCGCGACCTAAGAGGAGCCCACACACGGTATGCGCCAGAGGATGCGCAGTGACATCCAACGCATAAAACCTTGCAAAGGCATGAGGTGAAACCCAACTGGCCGCCAAGCATATATCCTGGATAGACACGCCTCTAAACAGGGCCCAGGATGTAGCCATCCCCCTGGTAGAGTGAGCACGCAGACTGAATATAGTCAGGGTGCACTGAAAATGCATGAACATCGCTAACCCGCTTAGCACATGCTAGGCCCAACAAAAGAGCTGTCTTAAGCAAGAGCACTTTCAGATCGACTTGATCCAAAGGCTCAAAGGGGGGTTGAGACAGCGCATCCAAAACAGTCGACAAGTCCCATGACAGGGAGTGCTATTTGGACACTGGTCGCAGACGGCGAGCGCCCTTCATAAAACGGCTGACAAGGGGATGTTTCCCCACAGCCTTACCACCAAATACCACATGACATAGAAAAGGCTTTGCCCTTATCCAGCAAGTCCTGTAGAAAACTGAGTATCTCTGGCACCGAGCACTGGAAAGGCACTTCCTGCGAACACCAGTCCTCAAACACATGCCATTTGGCACCATATAGTGACCTGGTAGAAGAAGCCCTAGCATTCTGAATGGTTGCAATGACATTCCGTGGAAGTCCACCCGCATCCATGTTCAGCCTTTCATGGGCCAGGCCCAGAGCACCAACCACTCTGGGTGAAGGTGAAATATCTCCCCCCGTGCCTGTGAAAGCAGGTCCCTGCGTAAAGGGAGAGGCCAGGGTTGGCTGTACACGAGCTGGGTGATGTAGCCCAACCAATGTTTCCCCGGCCAGTGAGGGGGTTTCAGGATGAGTGACAATCCCTGCTCCTGCACTCTGGCCAATGTGGGCGGGATCAGGGCCAGAGGTGGAAATGCATAGAGCAGAACCCGCGGCCACTTGTGTGCCAGCGCATCCATCCCCATTGGTGCATCCCGATCCCTCAGGGAGAAGAACATGGCGAAAAGGGAAGAAAATGTCTGAGCCAGGAGCTCAAGGGAGTTTATGTGGGTGAAACGAAGGCGGGGAGCCCACACTCTATTCACAATCCTGCCCTCGTGGGTGGCACCCCACCCCTGCAGCGATGCATCTGTCGTGACCACCTTCCTGGCCATGACGGGTCCCATTGGAACCCTGTGTCAGAAATCTGGGATAGCCACTATCGCTGATGCCATCAGACCCAGCAGCCGAAGGCAAGTCCTGAAGGTCAACAACTTCCCCCTGCGAAAGAGGCCAAGGCACGCAGAAAGTGCTTCCACCCTCCCCGCTGACAGGTGGGCTCTGAAGGAGACAGAGTCCAGGGTCAGACCAAAGAAGGAGACTCTCTGACTGGGAATGAGCATGCTCCTCTTCAGATTCACCCTGAACCCCAGGTCCTCGAGGTGGCGCAGAAGCAACCGTGTGTGCTCCAGCGCCCCCCAGTAGGACTCTGCGGCTAGAAGCCAGTCGTCGATGTACATGGCTATGCAAAGGCCCCACACATTCGCAAGATCTCTCCCTTTGTAGAGAGAGGTGCACAGGGGGCAACTTTGTTGATGTGGGACACATGAGTGTGCTTGTGAGACATACAGAGAGCATTTGAACAGCTACTGCTGATGAACAGTCTATCTTCCTCTTTGTAGGGCGGTGAACTGTAGGTGCCAACTCTGGCCCTGCACACCGTACGGAGGAAACACCGTGGAACAGGCACAGGAACGGAGCTGAAGGGGAGCCTAGCATTGGCGAGTGACTAGGATCGCTCCTTCCTTCTTACTCCTTGGGAGGAGGTAGGGGCTGGAGGGCCCCCCTGGGCCACCGCAACAGCAAAGCATTTCTTCGGCCAAGGCCCCCCTCGGTGGTGGGAGGCTCTTGAGAGTGAAACGGCTACAATGTTCGCATGAGCCGGGTATGTCCAGCGCCGCTCTGGCGTGACAAGACAGGCCACACATACTAGGTGAGTATCCATAGCCGATATCTTAGCCCCGCATATGCAGTCCCGCGGTGGGGGTTTTATAGCTGGCGCGGGGGCAAGCAGCGGTGTAACTGGTGTGCTATCCGCTAGTATGTTAAGCTTCAAGAGCTCCATGGTAAGCGACTTATAGTCGAAGCAGAAATTAGCAACCTGGCTGCTAGTGTGGAGGCTTGCTGGTTGCCAACTAATGTGACAGCAGACTTTACTTTTCTAGTGAGGCGGCTAGCTGGGCTAAGGTGCTTGGTGTTACTGTTTGGCAACAGGCTAACAAAGTAGCTACGGTTAGCTGTATGGAGGCAGCAACAGCAGCGTAAAAGAAATCTGGATTCCGTACAGACACAGAATAATTAGTGCCCGGCAATCGAGTGGTTAGCTCAATCTGTGGACAGTTAAGCCAATGTTCCCGTTAGCAGTCGTGTTGAGAGATGTAGCTTTCCCAGTGAAAAGCGAGAAGGGGTTTTTGAATGAGCTTATGACGCTGCATCATCCCTTTTATAGGGAGAGGATGTCCCTCCTCCTGATGCAGTCGTCACGACTGCCAGCCAGTGAGGCTGGCGTATTGGTATTGGGCTTCTGAGGACTACGCAGAGGGGCGTACCCCATGGTGAGATACCGAGCGAATGTTTGAAAGAGAACTCTCGTAGCTAAAGATATAATTAGTGTACTGGTAAAGGGAAAAACTAGATGTGAATATATGTAGAAAATAGTCATTGTGGAAGATAATGTATAAGTTAATAACTACTGCATGACAAAAAATATATTGCCTATGTAGGAGAGCCCTGTTTAACATTAGAATGTAATATAATCATTGAGTAATATGATATTATTATTATTATTATTATTAGTATTTTTTACTTTCACATTCTGTTAGGCAGGCCTACACAATAGGCTACATACACTGTTTTCATTAAAGTTCTTTAGTAGTAGTACTCTATAGTTTATAATGGATCTTTTTTGTAGTTTTAAACATTTGATTCCTATTTATTGAAACTAAAAATAAATATATTTGTTCTACTTTTGTGAGGTCTCATAACAACAAATGTCAGGGATAATCTTTGTTTATGTTATGCGTTTCTAAAAAGAAGGGGGGAAAAGAATTTCGGCTTATCGGATTTTAAAATCCCCAAACATCGAAATCGGTATCTGTTTTAAAATTCCCTAATTTGTCGGGCTGTTTTACATGTAAAACAGTCAAATCTAACCGCTGGAACAAAATTGGGCCGGAAGCCAACCATGTTGGGTACACAGCGAGTCACCAAAATACCAGACCACTCAATTATCCTCACAACACCTTGCCCACACCAAAAATGAGCCCATTACACAGCTTCCTTCGCCTGTCCATCTGTCAAACTGCCTACTTTCTTTTGTGTGTGTGTGGCGCTACTCACAGCATCAGCCTTGCAGATGGTGTTGGCGACTTGTCTGCAAAGTGTTCGCAGCCAGGTGCTTTTAACAGTTTCCTCTCCAGCCAGTTGAAAGCTAAACAGCAAGTTCTCCTGTTCAGTTGGGGGGCGAACCACCAGGGCAAACGCATTCACACAATCTGATGGGAGGCAGCAAAGAAACGGACAGTCAGTGACAGAGTGAAAATAATGAATAGTGACAAAAAGAAGGGAGGAGGGAAACCAGCCAGTGAAGGCACTGAGATGAAGAGAATGAGCTAGAAAAGGATGATTAAAGACGTGTTGGATGGGGAGAAGAGGAAGAAAACTGATGGAAAGATTAGAGCAGTAATAAGAAGAAGAAAAAACACTTAAGGAAAATCTATTTTCAGTGCTTTCTCCAAACTCCATAAAGAATCATTACTGTTCCCTGTGTAAAGATACTTCTCTCCGGATAAGGTGTTTATACATGAAACTACAGGTTTTGTTTCTTTCCTACTGCTTGGAGGGTAGTATGTGCAACATTCCCAAATTTGGTCGCAATATAATTTTGGCAAATGGCAAATTAAGTACATCCAGCACTAACAGACTCACCTGTGCTGCTGTTGCTTCACCCGAGGCACGCGTGGTAGTGAGGGCCTGTTCAACGCTGCATGCAGCTTTTATATAACCGTCTCTCAAATTACATACTGTCTCTCTAATGTTCAGTCTTCTGCCTAGAAAAAGAATAGTACAGCTATCTGACGCTTATCTTTCAATCTTAGTGTTTCTAGTACGAAAGCTATGCAACATGATCAGGCCTCATCTAAGCTTCAGATAAATGGAGCAGAGATCTTACAGTTGTATTATAGCAACTCTCTAAAAGGGTGTTTAACCACTTTAGGTATTACAATGCAGGTTGAGGGGGGAACATAAAACACCCTCAAATGTTGTCCCCCCGTCTTACCCTCTGTGTCCTGCAGGTCCAGGACTCTTCGAATCTGGGACAGCGGCATCAGTGCAATGTGTTTGAGCGGGGGAGGTGGTCTCGTCTGTCCCAGTGGACTCTTAAATGTATTGATCGCCTTGTGACGCTTCCTTGCAATCTGCAGAGACAAACAACCAAACACGTGCGCAAAATGAGACAGAACTTTGGAGGTTAATGTGAAGACAGGCATCTTCCAAGTAACACCCTGTACGTGTGTGTCCTTGCAATTTAGAATCGAGAGTGGGTGTGTTTTCCAGTGTGTGGGTGAAGCTGCTATCTGTTACTTGGCAATAAATCAATGAGGCCTTCATGGATATAAACGATGCATCTCATTAATGCCACATTAATTAGATGCTGAGAAAGACAAAAGACAGAAGGGGGAGGGGATAAAATGGCACACTACATCATAGTGTGCATAGTTGTTGGCAGTGTGAGCAAAGAGGGTGAGAGTGATTTTATGAATACAAGAGTTAATCAATGATTAGCGATGGTGGAAAGTAGTGGGGTTATTCACTCTAACACAACATTCACTCAAACATACGAACCTGTCTGAAACCCATGTGTGTGGCTGTTCAACACAGGCTCATTAGCAGGTGAATGAATCAGTGCGGCCACCCACATCATGTCTTTCATGACTGCCTTTGCTCACTCACACACACACAGTGTCAGCAATGATAGACTGCACACACACAAATTAATCCCCCTTTCAATCTTGCTACCCTGCAAAAATGTTTAACGTTGTTAAATCAAAAACACACAATCTTTCAACAATTTTAATATTCAAAAGAAGACTAACACAATTTTGGCCCGTCTTCAGAATATTTAGAAACAGTGAATGTGACAGTCTGGAAATGATCTAGCATCCCTCTGCAAATACTGCTGTTGACTGAGACTGCACACTGGGAGAGCACTCACTGAATCAGTTTAGAAAATAATGCTGAAGCAGACAGACAAGTAAGACTGATCAAATTAATACTGGGCCCAATTCAGACATGCTGTGATAACTTTGTTGTTTGAAGTGTTATATGCAAATGCTTTCAGAAACTTTCAGAGAGAATTTTTTGTAAAGAAATACCAAATAGCATAAAAGGAGAGCAAAGGGCATGACATGTATGAATAAAAATAAATAAAAAAATACTCAAGATTGAGGTTCAATACAAAAGTTGGCCAACAAAAATAAACAACGGAAATAAAACCAAGTGACGCCTCTGTAAGTAATTCTCAGACAACACCGGAGTTCCCCCTCCAACCCAGTAACAGGTCGATGCAGCTGGTAAGCAGCTCACTGGCTGTAACTCAGGACAGACTGGGCCTCTTTTGGACTGGTGGCAGTGTGTGTGTGACGCAGGGGCATGCGCCAATCGCCACAATACACTACTACAATGTGTCTTTCTGTTGTGCATTTTCCTTGTCTGCCAAAGTGGCGGATGGCCCAACGATTTCACCCGCCACCTCAGATGCTAATTTCATTCCCTGTTTGACGCCAGCGTTTCCATAGTGTCAGCTTCCGTCAAGCCAGAGGCCATCGTACAACAAGTCAAGGTACGGTGTAGAGTGCCAAGTTGATGCTTCCTCTGCAGACTGCTTTACTCTCTCGTGCCATGTGACCAGAGTGTAATCACAGCGCTTGCGATTAAAAGATTGCGTTTTATCATATCGCGATATTATTGCTAATGCAATTAATCCTTCGGCCCTAGCAGCGAGCACCAGCATATTGGCACAATGCTCAGTTACTCCGCCTTTAAGTAACTTTACTGTAGTGGATGGCTCTTCCTTGGTGGTGTTGTCGCCATTCTGTGGCATTATTGTATATTATGTGTGTCACGCAAATTACAGCGAGTGAGATGGTGAAGACTTCGTGTACCTGAGTATTGGTAAAACGACAATAAATCTCAACTGAACATTATAAAGTAGGGCTGAAACGACCCTCAGCCTTAAATGAACAGACGTGCGTTTGTTGTTCTCCTGGTTGGGCCGTGAGTTTGGATTGTAATGTCAGTCATGAGTTACCTGGGTGTTGGGTATCTGCGCCTTAGTGTAACTTGTTTAGCACTCAGGTGATGTTTGTGTTGGTAAAGCAGTAGTCTGGTTGTTGTTCTGTGGATGTTTTCTGTGCGACACACAGACTTTCGAAAAGGACTAATAAATATCATCTATCAACGTACACAGCTGATCCCATTACCGGGGTGGGGGGCGCCGCCGCCGCGCAAAAGTACTTCTTAAACAATGCATCGAAGAAATAATCTATAGAAGCCAAGTACTAAAATCATTGTTAGATGCAGCCCTATTATAAAGCAAACAGCGGTGGATCTGTGCTAACAACAGCTGAATGCCTTGCATCACTATAGGCTAGTATAAACAAATCGCTCCACATTTGCTTTGTACGGTTACATTTCTTGCGGGCTAAAATCAACACTTTGTTGATGATATGGGTCCATTTAGCTGGTGAAGTAATGTGGAAAGCCATACAAAAATAGTATTTTGCACCAGATAACATTAGCAATTTGTCGGCATTAGCCGGCGAGCTAACAACAGCCTTTCTGATGTTCACTGTGTTTTCATCCAACATCATCTGATTTTGTTTGGCCTGATGGGCTTCAGCACATAAAACTGTTGGTTTTTATCCTTACCTGGAGTTTATGTTGGAGCCTGTGTTGTGATGGGAACTGGTCGTGTTATGGTGTTAGTGGACTGCATTTCGTTAGCTGCGGTGCTGTCACTGTAGTAAAATAGGCTGTTTGTTACCTCGTTGTTCTCCCTCAGTATTGTTCATCTCGTTCACAAAAGAGATTTATTGTAGAAGGATTAAGCATGTCATGAGAACCGATACTACGTTACCAAGTCGATAGCTTCACAAGCTTACAAGTAATAAGGTGGTATTTCTACTACTGCTACGGTCTTATGTTGGGAGGCGGATGGATGTGTGTTTTTTTCCCCCTCACCTCAAGGCAGTCATTGAAGAGGAAGAGTGTCACGTATTCTCCACGGTCACATGGCTGGTCTCCGAGGGCAATTGTTTCTACTCTGTAAACCAGGCTGCGGTGGGAGGACAGCAAGTTGGCCTGCAGAGAAGACAAAGAACAGAAATAAGAGGAAGGTGTAGAGAATGGAGGCTGATACAAAGACTGAGATGAGGTTAGAAAAAAGAAAATGAGACAGTAACATGACAGCCAAATTGAGAGAAAAAGAGGCATGCATTGGGAGAAAATAGGATAAAGGCATGTATTGCAGAGCACACTGGGAGGTTACAGAGAACAGAATGAGTACCAGAGGCTTATTTTATCATTCATTTGTTTCAGTCCCAACCCAATGTCAATTCTTTTCAAACTTCCAAATTATTTCTTTATATTATTAGACATGCTCATAATAATTAAATGATTAAATAATGTACAGAACAAGTAAGAAATGCACACAAGTATTTGCAGTGGAAAGATTTTCTACTGGCATACAGGTCATCTGCGTCTTCAAAAAATGATGACCTATATTTTGAAATCAAAATATTCCTTTTAAAGGGAACTCACACATCCATATTCATATATAAGAAAACGGTAATAACGCCATTATTGCCAACTTGCTGACATCTGGTGAAAAAACATCATGCTATCACTGTGCATGTAAAATACACATGCAAAATTAACTATGACTTGACAGATCTGTACACAGTCTATAATAGGTCTTTTAAAAAGGAACAACATGCAGAGCTTTACAATTTCTGTTTATTTTATATGAATTAGAGAATTCTAGAACTTGGTCTACACACAACAACAGACAAACAAACAATAGCAATCCTCAAACTTACAGGACAGCCATCAACCTCATAAACAACATCAAAGATCTGTTTCTGGCCTTCAGTCTTCCTCTTGTCCTCGTTGATGTGACTGGTGGGGAGGAAAATAATGTTACTGTTCATCTCAGTAGTGCTGAAACAATTAGCCAATTTGATCACCAGAAAAGTCAAATTCAATTGTGTCGTAATCATTGATCAAGGAAAAATGCGGACAGTTTGCCGGATCCACCATCTCAGGGATTTGCTGCAAATTTTTTGTTTTACATGATTGTGAAGTGAACAACTGTGGGGCTCTTTATTTTTTTATATATATTTTAGTACCTCTGTCTGATCACACGGGGAGTCAGTTTAAAGAAGAGCAGCATTTGTCTCCTAAACTGCACTTCAACTGCCAAATTTAAGTGGTGCCATCATTTCATGCATGACTCCTGTCTCTTCTTTATTATCCTCTACAATTATATTTCATGCCACACATTGCTTGAAAGTGCTCACATATTGTTAAAGACACTCAGTTGCTTTGACTACAGCACAAAGGATCGCAAAATTCTGGTCTATGTTAAGAATTAGAAATCTTATCATGGGTCTAACAATGGTCAATTATTAGTGTGAATGCTGAGTGGGCATGCACACTTGTGACTGTAATCTTCATTACAAGTTGAACTTGGCCATAATGGTCCAGACTTAGTATGATAGGATTGTTCACATGTGGCGTTGGAAATGATCAAACAATGTGTGATTATCTCAAAAGAAAGGGTAAGGTCAAGCCAACTCACGTCATGACTTCTTTCAAAGACTCAATTGCTTTCTCCAGTGTTATCTTGTCTGGGTTGTCATCAGACGTATGCTTCTTTATGTCTGCATTGGAGGAAGAAAGGAAAGGTTTGGTAAAAAGCAGACAGGCAGGATGAGATGAAAATCATGAAAAGAACAGAGGGGAAGAAAAATGACAGACAGGTATCAACAGAAGATAATGGAGGAAGTAGGCGGGTATGGAAGGAGAAAGATAAGAAAAAAGGGACAAGGAGGGATGTAATTAGCACAATAAATGATTTTCTAACTGTTTTAACAAAGGGGTGTGTACGTGAGTGTGTGTGTTACCGTTAAGAAGAAGGGCCACACTGGGCAGTCTCTGTACAGGTCTGATGAGCAGCTCCACCAGTGACTGCCGGCCACACTCCGGCTTGGCCTGGTTGATCTGTAGAATGAAAGGGTTAGTGAGAGTCTGTTTGTGTAAACTTGAGCAATATACTGACAATCTGGTACGAAAGAGAATTCAATTTTGACCATTCAACAAGCCATTTCTGCAGACAATATTTTCTGAAAAGGGCTTTGCCAGAAATGTTAATAGTGTCACTCATTTTTGCACTTTTAAATGAACAACCCCTATATGTTTTCATAAGATATTGGCAGTTTTTATTTGAATGTTTATGCAAACAGAAAGAGCACAGTGCTGCTAAGTGTATTTGTGGTTTTTACAATAAAAGTTGGTGAAATGGTTTCAGTGTGTGTGTATCAGTACTTTCAGCACATTATAGCACTTATAACCGTGATTATTTCGGTCACTATAATCATGATGTGAAATTTTCCATAGTGTTTCATCTCTACTTCCATTAGTGTTGTAGTACTCGAGACCGATCTTGGTCTTAAGACCACTTTTTGATGGTCTTGGTCTTGTCTCGGACTCGACCGCCTTTGTACTCTGTCTTGTCTCGGTCTCGGACATTGAGGACTCTGGATTTTATTTCAAGTCCATAACTTTGGGAATATCAATAAATTGCTTTTGCATTGTCTGATTTCTTAACATCCTAACTTTGATTGGAAGTAAAACTTATTGCTTCAAATGCAACCAATAACCCTAATTAACGACTGTCCCCCCTCCCTGCGATGCTTACGTTGATTTCAGTTCTTAGTGTTTGTATGTGGGTGTTTTAATGGGAAAGTGGATCTTTCAGATCACTTTGTGAACTACCTATGATCTCGTTCCACATTTTATTGAGTGCCATTCAATGCAGGTAACTGGTCTTGGTCTTGTCTCGGTCTGGGCGGTCTTGACTACAACACTGACTTCCATCCCGCTGCTCAGCCGTGACAGCGTTACTTTCCCTGTCTGTTGTCCAGCTCAATATACAAAAATCCAACTACAAACCCAGGTCCAGAAATCAGCCTTCTCCAGGAGAAATCACTGTAACTCCGTAACTAAAGTGCATGTTAAGGCACTGATAGATTAACTTTCTGGGAGCCCGCAAGAGAAACCAAGACCCACGAGCGGTAAAATATAGTGATAATAACAACTCTATTGTTTATTATTCAGACCTTTACTTAACTTTTGCCATGTATGTGAAATACTCTCTAAAAATCCTTCAAATGAAAATCCTGCCAGACTTCAAACAGTAATGTCATAACTACACATTACTTCATTATCAGGCAGACACCCTGATAGTACAAATGCAAAGGTCGTACCTTGAGAAAAGCATGGAAACGTGGCTTTTGTTTCTCACACCGAACAATGGTCTCCTTGCTCATTTCAAAAAAGTTGACAAAAGGTGGGTAGGCCTTCACCAGCTCTTTAGACTGGAGAGAGAGAAGGTGAGGACAGGTCAGAGGCATTAAGAGGAAAACACAGATACAAGAACAAAGTTTCATATAGAGGAGGAAATCCCAGTTTAGATTTTGCATCAAGATGTTTATAAACTAGTGTCATTGATTAAATTGCAATAGTTTGTTAGTGCTTTAACTGTGACTTCATTTCTGAGTAACTAGAAAGCTGTTGTAAGTAACTTCCAAAATGGATTTATTCTGATATTAATAGGTCCTTGTTTGACAGATGATTTTTAGATCTGTATTACACACTGAACAACTATGTTATCTTACATACGAGTGTGTAAGAAAACATCTGTATACTAGTAAACATGTGTTGGTACTCACATATTTGAGAATGATGTTTCCTACATTCTTGTCTTCTGACCAGTCTGTGAGGACCTCCTCAAGGTCACTCTGGTGAACAAACATCACACACAGAAAACAACAGGTCAACAACTCCTCTTCAAAAATGACACCATCACAAACTTTGAGGACACCCTACCTTTATTCTGGTGTGAACGTCGTAGATGTCGGGGATGCTGCCAAATATCGTCTTAATTTCTTCTGGAGCCAAAATGGGGCCGCCCACCTGTCCCTCTTTTTCCAATGGAAGCTTGAAAAGCTTCAAATAAAGAACAGATATGAGAGAAGCACACAAAGACACACTAACACAATATACTGGTTCCACAAAAATCCAGACATCTAAGAAATTCTCCAGATGCTTTCATAGCCTTGGCATCAGTAATACTATATACACTCACAAAACTATACTTTCATATACATGTCCTTAAGAGATGCAGCCTAATGTATGCATTTGCCTCAGTTTGCCTCCCAAGTTACATTTCTGAATGTCAGTAAACATGTCAGCATCTGAGGTTCGTTTCACAACTGGAGTTCATTTTGTCAAAACCAAGTGAAAAAATTACACATTGCTGCTTTTCAGTTCTAGTATGCTTCTTGTTCACTCTAAAACATGGAGGTAGTCTCTGATGTCACCCAGAGGTTTATGTGATTTGATTGTGAAGATCAATGTGGGAGGCTGCGGCCGTCTAATGTCTAACTAACCTAACTCCAGAATCGTCTGAAAAATGGGCAAAGAGGTAGAGCGTCGGTGGAGCAGAGGCGGGCTGAATGAAGCCTGGTTTCTGCAGCTAGCCACATTTTGGCGGCCCCCACCTGTCACTCAAAGTGCCCGTGGCTTTAAATATGCTGAACTTTAAGCCTTAATACAATTTAAAACAGCAGAGTTATTTAGAAATTCACCCCTGTACAGTCGTCATTAATCAGGAATTTAGCCATTGTTATCAGAATTTTTTTTTAGTACCAGGCTCTAAACATGTTTATTTCTGCTGCTGGGCATTTTAACATGTGTGTCTGTGGGGAATGACTTGCTTTTGAAATCAGCTGCAGATTTTGGCTCCTTCGCGTTTGCTTAATTTTTCAGCACCCGAGGTTGCTGCCTGACACCTCTGCGTACTTTCAGCTACAGAAAAAATTCAAATCTAAATGTGTTATGCTCTTTAAGGACATTTATGCTTCTTTTCAACTTCTACCAGTTTTACATTTCAGCTTCCAGGTTTTTGAGTAGTGTACAGTAATCCATTTGAGCTTTCAGATTTCTACATTTTCAGCAATGCTTTGCGATTCATTTTAGCTGTCAGCATTCACACACATTTTCTGCAGGAAATGCAATTTCCTAGTTAATTCATGAATGTTGAGTAAACATTGAGCTTTGCCATGGGTTCAATCTACTATAGGGCCTTAAATCATTCTGCTCATACAGATGTAAATCAACAAACAAAATAATGAAACACATTCTGTGGTAAACAATAAATGTCCCACGATTACATAAGTAACTTAATTTTGAAGAAGAAAAAGCAGTGAATAACTGTGCCATGTAAGTGACATACCCATATTAGCAGTCAACCTGTATTACTGTTGTGTCATATTGAAAAATGAAATTCATCCATGTAAACGTGCTTATACTATCAGCTGCCTCAGTAAATGGCTATGAGATGAAAAAGGAACCTGCTGCACACAGAAATACAGATCAAGTATAGACTCACTTCCGTTTTAACTGTGAAGTAAAAAAGGAGCATGAATTGACTATGAAATGGGCAGTAGTCAACAGCACTACATGGCTAACGCGCAGTGATGACTAAGTGACTGGATTGTAGAATCAGCCTCAACTGTGTTTTCCTCCACAGCAGTGGACTACAGCTTCATTATTAAAAGTGATTTTAGCAGCATGTGGTAAGTTAGTTTTTAAAAGGGAATAACCTTCTATTGCCAGGTTTAGAATAAACTGGCCAACTTTATGCGAGGACAGGGAACTGTTAAACCCAGCGGAACACAACAGAGAAGACAGCTTACAAGAGAGGGAAATGGTAAAAAAAAGATAGTAAAGAAAAGTAAGTAAAATATTTTGAAGGGGAGGGAGACGGAAAGAGAAATTGTCAGGCAGGTCATTTTCTCTCTCACTGGTCAGCTGTCTGACTCTCTGCTGGGACCAACTGATAAGACAGGCCAAGTGAGACAAACAAACAAACACACACTCACATACCCCTCTAATGATTATAGCTTAGCCTGAAACTGTTGTCAGGGGCAACTGGAATGCCAACCTGCGAGGGAGTGGTAAAATCGTCCACATTGTGCCAACACACACAGCTACCTGTAGGACGGTGCTTAAAATGTCTACATAGTTGCTCTCAGTCTGGTAGAGCTCCTTGGAGACCTGCCACCTGGCTGACTGCTTGGACAGAAGTGGCGTTGAACTCTTGGATGGCTTGGAACTCTCTAGAGGAAGACGACATGTGGGGAGGAAGGCAAATTGTTAGTACAGCACTGAAGCACGGACAAACGCTGCCAGGTGTCGGCCACCGTTTCTTTCTTCTTTTTTTGCAACTGCAATGAAATAAGGACAAAGAGTCCAAATAGCAAAACGTCCTGAATTTTTTTTACTGAAAACAAAACCTGCAGAACAGACTAGATACTTGGGGACCAAAAAAATAAATGAAAATAAAAATTGTGTTTTGAGGGCTATTTTATTTTATTTGCTTCACCTCAGCAGATGGAAACATACATTTTCAGTACCATGTATTTTTACTTAAGAGAAAGTAATTAGGAAAAAATAATGCCTGTACTACCATTATCATGGTAAGCTGGTGGTGCCGATCTGGGAGTCTATATCATACGATTGCTGCTTGTCACTGATGTCAAGACACCGCCAGTGCGGGCTGATCTTTGCTGACCCTGTATTGCCATGAAAATTCCCTGGACTCTAATGACATTTAGTTTTTGCTCATTTGAAAGGTACTGCAGTAATAAACTTAAAATATTAATATGATATGCATACATTTGTTACTGCATAACTTTCAATTAGATATGAAAGCGCCTCAAAAGGTGCTGCCATGACTGGTGATAACTCTGGCTGGTTCACATTTATACTTCAATACAATAAAGGCATGGGTATAATCAATCGCCTCACCGAAGACATTTTTTAGTCCCACTGGTAAAACTTACACATGGCCTATTTATCGTTCCCAGAGTTCTTTCAACGCCCTAACAACTACTTTATATTAGCCTTTAAAAAGTCTGATATCTGTTAATATCAGCACAGTCATACTCTTGAAGCAAAACCTAACCTGCAGAAGTTCCTGGCTGATGCTCCTTTTCAGGTTGTTGAAGGATACCTGTGCTCTGGTAAGACCTTCTCCTCCTCTCTTCCCTGTCTGCCCTTATCTTCCTTTCCCTGGGTTTCCTTCTTCTCATCCTATTCCTGGTCACAGTATCGTCTCCTTTGCTCTCTGAACTGTTCCCTACTCTGCCTTCTGAAATAAAGAGGGGTTAATCTTGTTACTGAGAATCAACCATAATCACAGAAAAAAGGTTGTCTAAGGTAACGGGTCAACCAGAGAAAGAAAAGGAGATTTAGGGCTGGATCAAGCAGGTGCTTTCCAGTCCATCTTTTCTCTCTTACCTGCGAAGGCCTTGCATGTCTCAGGGGTGTTCGAGATGTCCAGCAGAGAACCCATAGATAGGGAGTGCTCCGCTGATGGCCTTTTACGTGGTGGAGGGAAGGGGGAGATCTCTGTCTCCCTGGTGAGCTGCGCCAGTGTGTCCCTCAGACGCCGACGCTTACGGTTACTGTTGGGGGTGGTGAGGGACAGGAGGGACACTGCTTTCTTCATGGCTGGGCTGTCATTCTGAAGTGTAGCAAGACATAAAGAAAAATATATTAAAAATTTGTTTAAGAAAAAGGCAAATTCAAGAGCTGTTAAAAAAAAGAAAGAAACCGAAATGAAGGCAAGCTGCATGTCTTGCAAATGATGGAAAAATTTAAAACACCTTGAAGCAAAAACCTTTTGCAAGTGATACAATTATCTGTTGAATGGTGCGGTTGGCACGTAAGAACTGTAATACTGTGTTTCTTTAAAAAAAAAAAATCTTTATCCACGGCTGTATTATGCATGTCATTCCAGTTAAACTAGATCTTGATCTTGACTGAACTGCGCTGTGTAATGGAGAGCAGCTATTCCAAAATGCCAAACTTTTGTTGATGCCCTGTATTGGCTGTGGGACAGTAATACCTGAGAGAAACAACTCTGAAGAAATGTAAAAGATTCAGTTACAAGACAGAAAGCAGCCAGGGTGTGAACAGGTGGAACACCATTAATGCCTTCAAGCAAAGACTGTCCAAAAGTGTGGACTGTTATTCCCTCTGGTACAATTCATTGTGCGTCTTCTCTCTATGATGGGAGGCTTTCTTGGCTGCTAGAGAGGTGTTTCATCACTCTGCTCCATTTATCACCCATCATCTTCCAATTTGCTCCTCCTCAGTTGTGGTTTAACTTGACCTACTTTTGAACCACTTGGTTCGAGACGATCACGGTGTCTCTTCAGGCCCCTGGCAGTGTGAGCTAGTTGTGAGGTAAAAGTACTCCCTTCAGTCAGGAATGCAAAACTCATTTAACAGAAACTTGGTGCCATCTGTTGTTGTGGGTGTATTTTAACATTTACACGTCTAGACCCCAAATATAACATGACCCCACATTTTACAATTCCAGGATGAAAATCCTGCCTTATATTCGGACCAATACAGTATATTGTAGGCTAATTTTTTCCCACGCAGCACCGTGCACACACAGTCAGGAGTGAGAGTTACTATGGCTACGGGGATGCTCTCCATTTCCTTCCGCACAGAACTGATGCCCTCTCCTAAACAGCCTGCATATGGCCCGTATGCCCATGCATGACTCATAAAGTAACTCTGAGGGACCAACCACGCTATTCCTCAAAGGCTTATATCAAGTGATTATTGCCCGTTTTATGACTGACCTGAACCCTACAAGTCTGATAACACCCGCCAGGACTTAGAGAGGAAGCCAGTAAAAGTTAAGTGACAATGGGCCAATTTATGAGCCTCGCTAATCCATTCTCAGGGTGATACTTGGATTCTATTTTTTTTGTTTTTTTTAGATCTGGCCCTGCTTATTGCTGTGTTTCGCCAGGATGGCGGCCTGCAGGCCCTCTATCCAGAGACCAGCCCGACTGAAAAATGGAACGAACTTTGAGTTTACAAAACGCTGAACGCCAATGCAGCACCAGCACACCAAGCCAAGTGTCTGCACAAGATGGGATCCATGTTTCTGAGAGATGACGGACTCAAGCCAAGTCACCACTCGGGAACAACAATGGCAGATCTTGGGAACTCTGCAAGAGGAGTCAGCGGGCTGAACTACATGTGGGACCAAGCATCCAAACATGCCATAACAGCTCACACAGGAGAATCGACCGGCGCTTCCCTTCCAGCTCAACTTCACTGGCGATATGAAGGGGAAATAAAATACTTTTTCTGTGATTTGGGGGTTAAAAGATAATTTAGTGTTAAATCAGAAGTGATCTTGCTTCAATAGTCATATTTCTCTGTACAGTATCTCACAAAAGTGAGTACACCCCTCACATTTTTGTAAAAAAAAAAAAAAAAATATTTTCATGTGACGACACTGAAGAAATTACACTTTTCTACAATGTAAAGTAGTGAGTGTACAGCTTGTATAACAGTGTAAATTTGCTGTCCCCTCAAAACAACACATCACACAGCCATTAATTATCTAAACCACTGGAAACAAGAGTGAGCACTGCCTTAACCCTCATGGGCATGAGTTCACCAGAGCTTCACCGGTTGCCACTGGAGTCCTCCTTCCACTCCCCCATGACGAATCACGGAGCTGGTGGATGTTAGAGACCTTGTGCTCCTCCACCTTCCATTTCAGGACACCTCACAGAGGCTCAATAGGGTTCAGGTCTGGAGCCCTGCTTGGCCAGTCCATAACCTTTACCCTCAGCTTCTTTAGCGAGGCAGTGGTCGTCTTAGAGGTGTCCTTAGGGTCGTTACCATTAGATTTATCGGTTTACAGATATTAACGGCCGATATAAGCTACTTACAGATATATCTGCATCAGTGTTTATAACGGCCAATATATGACTATTAAAAAAGAAACAAAGTCTCGGAACCTTTCCTCATGTCAGGGAAGTGTTGGATAGCGGGCGCTCCGCAGCTCCTCTGTTCAAAACACTCCAGCACCACAGAACAAAACATTAGCTGACCGGAGTCTACCGGAGCTACGAAGAGCAGTACTCACTTTTGTTGCAAGCGGTTTAGAGATTAATGGCTGTGTGATGTTATTTTGAGGGGACAGCAAATGTACACTGTTATACAAGCTGTACACTCACTACTTTATATTGCAGCAAAGTGTCATTTCTTCATTGTTGTCACACAAAAAAATATAAATCAGAAATTTAGAAATATGTGAAGGGTGTTCTGACTTTTGAGATAGATATATATATATATATCTCTATATCTATCTCTCCTTTCAGTTGCTGAATGGTGCATGAAGATGATTTCACTGGTCAATAATGTCTGTCAGTTATTCATTGCTGTATTCAGAATATGCTGCATTTATCCATTCATTTGTGTGTCTAGTATTTATTAGTTGTGTGTAATACATGTTTCACATATAAAATTGTTGCTCTTTCGTTTTTCTTACTTTCAGTCACTTTACGCAACATCCTTTTTACCCCTTGCAACCTGATTTCACGTTAATTCCCTCACAAAACTAATGTATGCAGTATCTCAAGAGACTCAGCTTGATGTAAAACTGAGTTAACTTTTAACTACACGTTAATAGTGGAAAATTAAAATGATTAAAATGCTGCTGCTTCAATACATATTGGCATAGAAGGCACTCATTCATATACTATAGACTACATTGGTATTAAAAAAAGATTACTGTGACAAATTTTAAAAAAATGTTAATCCAGTGCCTTTATATTGTATGCATACTATTCTTATTCAAATGAGAAAAAAAATCATTTATATATATTTGCATTTCACAAGTGTGCAGTATCCTTTATACACATTAACAATACCCATAATACACTCACCTTCTTGTAGAGGTACATGGACTCACCGGCCCGAGCATCCATCTGAATGCTTCCCCAGAACCACTAACACAGAAGAGAGAAAACTGCTTTTACTGTTTAAGGAAACAGGTAGGTAGAAAAAAGGGAAAAGATTTGATGCTACAATAACATACGCTGAACTTGAAAACCAAAACATGGCAGTAAAGACAAGGCCATATTGATTAAGGAGTTGTACCAACATCTCAACCACCATTCTACCTTGGTTCAAATTGTTCATACTTTGGAAGGGGAAATCTATTATTAATTAAAGACTGTAGAAGACTGTACTGAGAAGACTGAGGTTTAACCTAAAAGGAATCTTTAATGGACGACCAGTTGGCATTCTGTTAAGGAGGGGGAAAGTGCATTATTTTCCCCCTGTGTCTGTATCGTCTTGTAGCAAAACTTCGGAGTATGCCTATCACGTCAAGTATTTGACCAGTAACTCCACTCTTTTCAAAAAACAAAAGGCCTACCTCCTGTTTGACCACATAGAGTTTCTTAGAGGGAGAAAATGGCAGCTCCTTCACTGAGTTTTCCTCCACCACCATGTGCGTACACTTCTCATCTCCAATCTCAACATAACCGCCACCTTTGACACATAAAGCAGGGAGATGATGAAAATATATACATTATATATTTATATACACATACACACACGGGTGTTGATGGCGCATTGGATAAGACACATGCCTTTGGTGTGAGAGACCCGGGTTTAATCCCCCACTGTGACCCATTCACCAATGTGTCCCAAAAGTGTGTGTGTGCGCGCACACACACGCGCACACACACGCGCACACACACACACACACACACAGTGAGGAAAATAAGTATTTGAACACCCTGCTATTTTGCAAGTTCTCCCACTTAGAAATCATGGAGGGGTCTGAAATTGTCATCGTAGGTGCATGTCCACTGTGAGAGACATAATCTAAAAAAAAAAATCCAGAAGTCACAATGTATGATTTTTTTAACTATTTATTTGTATGATACAGCTGCAAATAAGTATTTGAACACCTGAGAAAATCAATGTTAATATTTGGAACAGTAGCCTTTGTTTGCAATTACAGAGGTCAAACGTTTCCTGTAGTTTTTCCACCAGGTTTGCACACACTGCAGGAGGGATTTTGGCCCACTCCTCCACACAGATCTTCTCTAGATCAGTCAGGTTTCTGGGCTGTCACTGAGAAACATGGAGTTTGAGCTCCCTGCAAAGATTCTCTATTGGGTTTAGGTCTGGAGACTGGCTAGGCCACGCCAGAACCTTGACATGCTTCTTACAGAGCCACTCCTTGGTTATCCTGGCTGTGTGCTTCGGGTCATTGTCATGTTGGAAGACCCGGCCTCGACCCATCTTCAATGCTCTAACTGAGGGAAGGAGGTTGTTCCCCAAAATCTCGCAATACATGGCCCCGGTCATCCTCTCCTTAATACAGTGCAGTCGCCCTGTCCCATGTGCAGAAAAACACCCCCAAAGCATGATGCTACCACCCCCATGCTTCACAGTAGGGATGGTGTTCTTGGGATGGTACTCATCATTCTTCTTCCTCCAAACACGGTTAGTGGAATTATGACCAAAAACTTCTATTTTGGTCTCATCTGACCACATGACTTTCTC
>NC_060154.1:30995641-31016125 GCF_021292245.1 Micropterus dolomieu
CCACATGACTTTCTCCCATGACTCCTCTGGATCATCCAAATGGTCATTGGCAAACTGAAGACGGGCCTTGACATGTGCAGGTTTAAGCAGGGGAACCTTCCGTGCCATGCGTGATTTCAAACCATGACGTCTTAGTGTATTACCAACAGTAACCTTGGAAACGGTGGTCCCAGCTCTTTTCAGGTCATTGACCAGCTCCTCCCGTGTAGTTCTGGGCTGATTTCTCACCTTTCTTAGGATCATTGAGACCCCACGAGGTGAGATCTTGCATGGAGCCCCGGTCCGAGGGAGATTGACTGTCATGTTTAGCTTCTTCCATTTTCTAATGATTGCTCCAACAGTGGACCTTCTTTCACCAAGCTGCTTGGCAATTTCCCCGTAGCCCTTTCCAGCCTTGTGGAGGTGTACAATTTTGTCTCTAGTGTCTTTGGACAGCTCTTTGGTCTTGGCCATGTTAGTAGTTGGATTCTTACTGATTGTATGGGGTGGACAGGTGTCTTTATGCAGCTAACGACCTCAAGCAGGTGCATCTAATTTAGGATAATAAATGGAGTGGAGGTGGACATTTTGAAGGTAGACTTTGAGAGTAAGAATTCTAGCTGATAGACAGGTGTTCAAATACTTATTTGCAGCTGTATCATACAAATAAATAGTTAAAAAAATCATACATTGTGATTTCTGGATTTTTCTTTTTTAGATTATGTCTCTCACAGTGGACATGCACCTACGACGACAATTTCAGACCCCTCCATGATTTCTAAGTGTGAGAACTTGCAAAACAGCAGGGTGTTCAAATATTATTTATAATCTTATTTTCCTCACATATATATACATACACACACACACACACACCTTTTACAAACAGCCACAGCCTAATCATAGCTTAACAAATGTAACTAGGTCTGTCAAGCTTTGGGCTTTTCCCAACATGAAAGACTAATACTTATGTTAATGTTATTTTCTATCACTTTTTAAAAAAATACAAAAGTGCAAGTGTAGGAACTGCATGAAGTGCACCTGTAAGCCACTAATGTTAGCATGTCTGGCTAACTAGCTTCCTTCAAGTGGACAGAACTACAGCCAAACAAAAATAAACCCACAGAAACTGCTGCAGAGAAACAATGACAGATCCCTATATGCTGCAGCGCTGACCGTGTTTGCGAGTCCTCTCCTCCATGTTGGCCTTGTCCTCATCTGAGAAACCTAAAAAACTGAGGATGCAGTCCTGGAATGGAGGCACTTTGAACTCTGTTCGGAAGTCCTCTTCTCCTGCATGGAAGTACCTTAAAACCAGAAGGTGGGAGAAACAAGGTTACCATCAAACCACGAAAATGAAAAACTACAGTACTATACACCATCATAATAATGTTTATCTGTATTAGCATATTGGTGAATAAGCAACAAGACGTTGTAGTACATAAATGTCAAAGACATTTTAGAAACAGGATTGCTATTAGATTGTCCACCAGAGAGAGCACTGATGGGTTTATTCATCACTATAGAACGTCCTGTTCAATACATCTTAGTCAGAATTCCTTTTCCACTGGAGGAACTTCACACAAGCAGTGGTGGAAGAAGTACTCAGTATTTTTACTGAAGTAAATAATCTAAGACCACACCATCACAATATGGTCTACAGCAATTTTTCAAATCACAGGAAGTGCAATATTTGTAAAAGGTTTACAATGTGTAAAAATGCCATTTTATATTAAATAGTGTCGTGCTACAGAGATGTCCTGGCCTCCACATCATATTCTACAGACAACAGAAAAACATCTTTGTTTGGTACCAATACCTTCAAAAATCACACTATTATCATTTTACAATGAAAATGATAATATTGATGTAAAACTTATCATATATCGCCATTAGATTTCTTTTCCCCAAAAGGGTTCAGCCCTAAATTCCTGTATTGGAGAGGTTACTTTGTCATCATCAATCATGAAAATGTACTTGAAGTATTAAATTAAACTGTCAATATCACCATGAAATAATTTCACATGTTAAATTACTTTTATCAAAATAACAATTATCCAGAAGTGAGCTTTGAACAAAAAACCACTGACGTGCACAAATGCTGCTGTGGATGTATCTGATGTCTTTCATGTTGTAAATGTAAATGCTCCGTACTTGTTTACTTATTTTCGACCACTCAAAGCGCTTTTACACTACATCTGCATTCACCAGTCACACACATTCACTGAGCCTAAGTGCTCAAACGGAAACTAACATTCACACTCACTCATACAGAATAGCGGAATAGCCGGCAAATCAGGGTTCAGTATCTTGCCCAAGGACACTTCGACACGCAACCAGGGGGAGCCAGGGATCGAACCGCCGACCTTCCGATTAACAGCCAACCCGCTCTACCTCCTGAGCCACAGCCGCCCGATGTTATGTTGTTGAACCTATGTATTTATGGGAGGCTCTGTACAGACCGACAAATTTCCTTTGAGGACAATAAACAATCTATCCATCAGATTTGCTCAACTCTCAAATATCAATATAGATATCGGTCTCAAAAATCTTGCATCAATACCTTTTATAATAAACATGAATAAAAATGGCTTACAGTTTCAGCGGGACATGGTACATAGGCTTCCTTCAAGGATTTTCAACTTACACATCATCTCTTCTCTCCCAGGCCTTTTGAATCCATGATGGAGTAAGGATGGGCGTCCCCATGCACACCGCCAGCTGAGGTCACAATAAGACATTGTAAAGAGAGGAGGACAAGAAAACACAAATGAATAAACAGTGCGACCATGAGGTAGACAGAGGGTAACATAACAGGCAGAAGGGGCATGACATTTATCTGCTAATTTATCACTATAAAAACCTTTAAACAGCTGTCAGTGCTCACAGTACAACAATCTGTTTCTGTTACTCCTGATCACCCAGTGTCACTCAGGGATTCTCATGGAGCTCAAGCTGCAGCTAAAAAACCTCGCCTACGACAGGTGAGACTAGTATGACCAATATTTTTTCTGACGTGGTCTCACAATAGGGTCCAAAATAATGTGAAGTTTCATAATTTCTTTTGGCAAAATATAACATTTTCTTTCCCAACCCCCACACCAAATACCTCGGGAAAGCATTGAAACTTTAAGCTATTCCCACATGCGTGACTACAGGCCTGCGTCTCATGCTCATTGACATTCACAACAGCATCACTGCCGAATCTACAGAAAGACTTTTTAGGATGATTGAATAAAATATTGAATCAGACAAGTTTTTGATATTTATTTTGGATGACTTGTTATACTAATTGACTAATGAATAAATTATAGTTAGATTAATCGATAAAAATATTGCTGCCCCATTTATCCATCCATCCATCCTATGTCTCCCTAACGAGTATGTCATGTGTTGAACTTTTAGGATCCAACTGGAAATTAAATTACCAGTTTCTGACATTAAACCCAGACACTGGGATTCAGGCTAGGATGGGAGGAACTTTCCTGCTCATTCTGTTTCTTCAACCAGAGAGGGTGAACGTGCTACACAATCAGAAGATGAGTGGTGGATTCTCATATTGAGTCCTTCCATTTTCATAATGATCTCTTCTTTCACTTGTAGTAAACGTTTCTAAGAGCGCATTAAAAGCATTGGATAAAATGTTGGTATACATTTTTAACAATATTGTCCAGCCTACTAGGGCTGCAACGATTAGTCGACGTAATTGACGTCGACTATAAAGATTCGTAGACGTAAAATTTCACTGTCGACGCATCGTTACAGAGAGGATCTTTAAGGGAAAGATAGCAATCTTCTTCTTAAGAAAATTTCTGGCTGTTTATTTCTAACTGCAATGCACTACAGGAAGTGCTGGGGGCAGTATCTCTTCCACTATCTGCCATGACTGCTTGACTGTAAGACTACTCACGAAGAAGAAGCATTCATGCGAGAAGCGGAAAGAAGAAGGGCAGAAGGGTTTTTTGGTTGTTTATTTTGTGCACTTTTTTGTATTAATGTCAGGTACACACACAGAGTAAAAAGATTCCAAGATCAGAGTAAACAAAAAAGTACAAACCCTGTATTTCTCTCCATGAGTGGAGTAGGCGATGAGATGAGTAACCTTAGTGCTGAAGTCTTTCCGTATTGTCCCCCCCATGTGATGAACAAGATTCACCAATTTCTTCTACATGGAAAACAAAAACAGCAAACACAAGCTTAGCACAAAGTGGGATATTAATATCAAGGTGGAAGAGACACTTTGCTATGCCACTGGCTTTATTCTATTGTTAAAAGTTCATTAATTTATTATTATTTGAATTAATTAACAGATAGCCTAGTTAATTAGTCACTCTGAATATCTGAGAGTATTATGGTACCAGATTAGATAGCGTCATCAAGCCAAGTAGAATTTCTAAATGCCACATATACCATGTATGAGGCATTGGTTGGAAATGTGTTATACTAACATTATACAGTAATAAGCAGAGACTTGCACAGAACTATTTTGTGACAAATGGCACACATATGACACTATTTCTAGTTACTTATCGGCCAACATACACTTAATTGCCAGTGTAGAAAAGATAAACTACCTGAAATAAATACAGTAAAATCAGCTTTCATGAAGGTTTTAATGTTTTATAAACCGCTTTGGAGGTGTTGATTCAACTTTATGGACATTTTGATGCTGTAGTTTGTAGTCAAGCGGGAAGCTTGAAACCGGCATTCTATTGAATGCCCAGCAGGGGGCGACTCTTCTGGTTGCAAAAAGAAGTTCGGCTGAATTAGAAATGATGGGAAAATGACCCTACTTCTCAGCTGAATAATTATCACAGTAAACACTTTCCTGATGAGTTTATGGTCTCAGTCACTAGTTTCAAGTCTTCTTCAACACAGCATGATGTTCATTTAGTAAATTATGGTCCCATTTATTTTATAATAGACCATAACACAGAGTATGCTTCAGGGCGGGATAATCTATGATTGACAAGTCGTTACCATGGCGACCTGTCAATCAGGCTAGACTCCCATGGCACTGTATAAAATTTAACCAGCGCCATTGAAAAAGCTTATCAGGAGTCGGCTGTTCATTTTCTCTGGTGAGTACATTTAGTTTTAAGCCTGTTGTTTGCTAGACAAAGTTATCAGCCCTGTTAAAATGACAGTTAACGTGAGTTACAGTTGCACCTAGCTAAGCAAGCTAGTTAGCTCCGCACACGGCCCTTAGCGCCACCGTCTCGTCCAAATATGGTCACTTCTGGGCACTTCCTGGATGCAAAAACTCAACATGGCGGCGCCCTGTCGGCCAAACTCGAGGCTTCAAAATGGCAGTCCACAAACCAACGGGTGACGTCACGATGACTACGTCCACTTCTTATATACAGTCTATGTTTGCAGTGCAGTTAAAAGTTCTCTTACTTTCTCTATGCTAAAGAGAAGCTAGCCCAGGTCTGAAAACCTTGAACCTACTTGAATTTCCCTCAGGATAAATAAAGTATCTATCTATCTATCTAAAACCATGCACCATATCAACTTCAGGAGTATCTCTCTCTGTTGACTCTGCTGTCTATAAGCAACACCATGTTTGCCATCAGAAACACTCTCCGCCTCGGCTCCATCCGTGGCGAGGGAAGGATGCTGCGGGGCTTTCATCCAAAAGGATGTGGTGAAATGACTCACCGACATCTTCATCTCCATCTTTATTGCCAGGGCTTAACGTTAAACTTCATTACAACTGGTCCCTGCGGGCCAGTGGGTTTGAAGCTTATTATTAATCCCCAATACATTTTTTACTGTTCCTCCCTTCAAAAGTTGTCATTTATCAGATTTGTGTGATTTATCCGTTATTGTGTTATAACCGCTTATTAAAACACATCCCTGACATTTAAAAACAAAACAAATATGTAATCATAGTTCAAATTATATATTTTTTTAATAATAATAATTTTCAACGGCACTGGATAAATGTACACAGAGCAGCGTATAGGAGCCGCCTCTGTCCTGACTGACAGGTTGTCATAAAATCACAAGGTATTCCCGCCCTACAGCATACTCTGCTTTATTGACCATTTCCACCTAAACAGGACCATAATTTACTAAATGAACATCATGCTGTTTTGAAGACATGAAACTAGCGACTGAGACCACAAACTCATTTTAAAGTGTTTACTGAGGTAATAAAAAAGGTGAGAAGTAGGGTCATTTTACCATCATTTCTAATGGAACCGGGTGCAGGAGTCGCCCCCTGCTGGTCGTTAAAAAATAATGCAGATTGAGTTCATTCTGCTTGGCTTCACTTTTCAGACAAATTAGAGGTGAACCACAACGTAGACCAATTTTCTTTAAACAAGGATTTAATAAATGAAAACAAACCACAGGAAAGGAAACTGCTGTATTGTCCAACATGAAAATTATTATTATTATTATACTAGTGGTATGCAATCTACTAAATTAACACACTTTTTATTTGATGTTAAAATATACCAAAACATATTTAGACTAGTTACTTGTCCAGGTTATGGACAGGGCATCTGCAGTGGACAGATGTCTTCTTTACTGAGATGCACCACAACATCCCGAACCAAGCTATTACACTCGATAGGCAAAAGGCTCTTACTGCGTCTTCTGCAAACAAGCACATCTTCAACTCATCAAAGTAAAACCCTTTGCCATGATGTGCCATGGAAAAAGCCCATTTGTAAGTGTTTCACTACAATAAGCATACTAAATCAACTGGAATGATATTTTAGAAAAGCCTGTGTGCTATCAACAACACAAATCTTCCAAGGAAGAAGGCCTGAGAACAAACTAGGGGTGCCAAAATTTTGTTAATAAAAAAAAATAAAATCAAAAAAATAAAATCAAAACAAGTATTTGATTTCAACCTTCAAAATCAAACGCAGGGTCTACGATTCTCCCAGTATTTTTTTTTCTCTTCACCCCTGCATTCTTGCACATGTCCAGCGTGATCCCAAAAAAAAAAAAAAAAGGTAAAAAAACGCTTCAAAGACGACATGGCAGAGCTTCATGGTAACACGCAGCTGCACTTTTCAAGTTGAGACCATGACCATTGCTGGGTTAACAACGCTAGGCTAACAACGGCATAGCCTGGGAACCAAAGTCACGTTTTAATTGCTCTGGCAGATGCTGAAAACATTTTTTTACATCAAAAATCTAATCGTCACTAGTGACACCCCTACACAGAACATAAGTTATCATCCCTCCAAAAAAAAAGTTCAAGTTAAATAATGTAAAGTTAATAAACTCACCATTTCCTCTTTGTTTCTGAATCCCGTGAAACACAGCGACAGGTTAAGCATGGTGGTGCAGTAGAGAGGACGACATGAAAATGGTAGGGGCTGTGGGCATGGAAGAAAACAAGAAAAATCAGTGCAATAAAAACATAACAGAAACTTTTCTTGGACGCTTCTTAGGTTTTTCTGCCACAGACTCCTAATTGCTGTGCTGTAGGCTATTCCATGGCTCCGGTTGCTCCATAGCCATGTACAGAAAGAGGTGTGTTAACTCGGTTTACCTGAATTGGCTTTATTGGCATGACTGCATACAACACATCGTTGCCAAAGCTTATTAAAACAAATTCTCAATAATAAACGTTCTCTCAAATGGACCTTCACGATGCCAGCTCAACATTGTGATATCTGTCAGCCATCGGCAATGGACGATGGAATCGTCTACCGGCCCAACCCTACTTTTTATATCATTCTTGCACCGAAGCTTTACCATAAATAGTGCCAGATAAATGCATGACAGGGGTGAAAAACTGCAGAATGGCACAACACAATTTCCCCCCGTTTTCAAGAAATATATTTCTTTATGATGCTCGGCACTGCAGTCCAAACTTGCATGTACAGAAGGCAGAAGTATTTGGACGCTTGTCTCAGTACACTACCATGCTGTATGTGTTTTCAGTTTTAATTTAAGGGAATTGACAGCAATATTGGGCATCGGTCGATCACTGCCTGAAGTCTGGAACCCATAGCAGTATGTTCTAAGTCACTATCGTGCTAGAGTATGAAGTACCACCCAAATACATCTGTGGCATCACTTCTCAGGTAGTGACAAAATGTGCTCTGTAGTGTCTGACACATTTCATGCCCCAGATCTTTTGCTTAAAATAAATATGATACGAATCAATTGCTTACTTCCTCCTTCGCGGCACAGTGCAGCACAACAGGAGGGCCAACAATGCGGTTGTCGCGTTTGTAGAGGTAGCTGTAGTCGGGAGAATCAAAGTCTGTGAGGATGAACACCGTCTCAAAATCAGTGTTCTCTCCATCTCCAAACTCTTGGACTCTGTCTGTAATTATGCATGGGGTGTTGATGTCCTGAGGAAGGAAATGAAATGAAAAAAAAAAAAAAAAGAAAAAAATCACATTAAGGAGTAATGGGGCAGTTCGTAGAACATTCAGACGTGCATAATTTATCAGCAAATTACCATGGAGGCTCGTTAGCCTTGTTAGTATAATCAGATGTTCTCTGTAACGCAACTTTAAATTTTAAGAACACTGGAATTGTTTTAGATTTTCCTTACTGTCAACAAATCCCATGAAAAGACCAAAAGCAACAATGTCAGTCTATCTCTTTCCTACAAAAACACAGTTTCATTTTTAAAGCGACATTAGGTTTAGCCATTTGGAGACAGAACTCCACAACATCCTAAACATCGCATATGTTTGATATATTATGGCGTTATTAAGTTGTTATGCTGAGAAACATCAGTCCAATGTTCATTCTCCGTTTAGCTGTTTTAGTTTCCAACAAGTCCTGTCAAACATATTTGCTCTATTTACTCTATTCACCAGCTAATCGCTAGCTCGGTGCTGTTTGGAACTGACATGTTCGCTTGAAAACATTGGGCCTCATGCAAGTACCACTCAAAGTGATTTAGGAGAACTTGCTGCATTCACCAGTTTTCTCAGGTTTTGAATTTTCTTGTCTGACCACAATTTAGGAGTAGTCCAGAAATGTCAGAGGGGTCATGTGCAATTAGTCTGCCGTTATTCAAACCTAGGTTTTTCATACACATAAGTTTAATCTTCACATCTCACACACAGAAAGCAAATTTACATTTGGCAAAATGTTCAGCCATTTCTTTAACAGGAGATGACATTTAAAAAACTCAAAGCTTCTTAGGTGCATTGCTGTTGATCACACTCCAAGACCTGTCTAATGAAATATTGTGCGCGCCAACTGCTTTTCATGGGACTTTTTGCAACTCTGTTAACAGCTGGAAACAGAAAGTGGCCATTTTCAAATGCCATGAAGGTCGGTAGAAAGCCTTTTAAGTGACTTTAATGTTACTCCTCGGGCTAGAAACTTGCGTTGACATTTGAATGCAAATGTCCATTAAAGAGCAATCCAGATATCAAGCATTATATCACATATTTTTAATGTTCACCCACAAATCAATTCACCATCAATGACTTTGCCATGCACAATGATTGAGTGAGTACACAGTGTGAATTAAGATGCATGCAGCACAAAGTTCCCAACCACGTGTCAGTCACACAGAGAGACAGACATTGTACTGTACCATATTGACTATAGATTTTATCATCATTTTCTCTTCGGCACCCGCCTCGCCTTGTCTTATCTTTACCACTGGTACCTCCATTACTCTGATGGCCTGTAAAAACCAACCAGCAGGAGGTGGATGTCAAACACTGGCATTTGAAAGGAAGAGAGCAAAACAAACAAAAAAAAAAAAAAAAAAAAAACAGGGTAAGGAAAGAAGGTTGAGAGAGAATGAGAAACAAAGAAATAGTAAAAGAGAAAGCCAGAGACAAATTCAGACAAATTTACTTCACATGAGGACAAAGGAGAGGATGGCTGGGTTTAGGGATGCAGGAAGGAGGAGAGGAAGAGATGGGGCGGGGTCTGCGTCCTTGCAAAGTCTAAAGACAATGACTTACAACAAATATCAGGCTTCAGAGGTGGTAGGCTGGGGAGAAGACATTTCTGTTACAAAGTAATATAAAAATTCAAAGCCCCTGAGAGGGAGAAGAGGAGGAAAAGAAGAGGACAGAAAGGGAAGGGCATGTGAAGAAATGGTGGTGTGTGTGTGTGTGTGTGTGTGTGTGTGTGTGTGTGTGTGTGTGTGTGTGTGCTCTTTGTGGGTTGCATGAGCGCTGGTGGCGGGCGGTCAGGCGGGCAATCGGGAGGACTGTGAAGGAGCTGGACAGGCAGATATCTTTGGATGTGGCTGCGCTGCAGCTTGATGGGGAGAAATAGATGATTTAAGCAGAAAGCCTTCAGAAGTGACAGGGCTCAGGAGGAGAGAAGGAAGTAATTCAGCAGCACTTAGTATGCCGCCACGCCTCCAAATCACCTTCACATGGTGCAACTCAAAGACACAAAGAACTATGCTGCTTACTGGAGCAGACACAAACACGCACAGATAGAAAGACGTTAACCCACATTTGACAGGATGTTATGCTTAATGTTATAACATAGTTTTGTAACCCGGGGGTTTTCTTGGTTCTGTAGCGAGCTCCAGTCCTAACTTACAATGTTTCCATCTGTTCACATGATAAATACAAGCAGGAAAAATATATGCACATTTGGACTTGACACTGACTGTGTAATGAGGTAAAAATAACGAAAAGAAGATTCATAATTCAAAGTTCCCGCTCGCTGTACTGTCTTGTACTGTATCTGAGCTAACACAGGTTCATGCGTGTTCATGCTTGTACATGTGAATCTTACCAAAACTTCTCCCCATGTCTGCGTGGATTCTCTCTGAGTGCTCCAGTTTCCTCCCACAGTCCAAAGACAGGTTAACTGGTGACTTACTTTTAGGCCTTGTTATTTAGCAAATGATAAACTGAACCGACGGAGCGTGTCTTCTGTTCTTCCTATAGTTAGCCTATCATCACTGGCTGGCTACTCAGCCCATGACCTGTTCCCGCGGTCCCAGCCCATCTGTCCCCTCAATCACATACGGCTTGCTGACCCTCTCAATCGCATCATGTAACTCACGGATTGAAAAACAATGTATAACTGATAATGTAATGCAACACCGGAGTACCCCCCTCTCTCGAGTGGTAACGTAGCTGGGAGAGTTTTGCATAATAAACATCCAAAAACTGAGACACAAACTGGCTCCGTTTGAGTCTATGAGCTGCACTTTATCAGAGGAACTGAAGTTAACGTGTGTGGATTTGTGGTGAGATTTCTGTCTGACCAGTTTCTGTTTTCTACCTACGATGAAGAGAGGTGCACTTGGCTCATCCAGTACAGTCATAACCAGTTCTGTCTGTCAGACGGTGTGAAGGGGACACTACCACATCAGCAGGTCAATAAAGTAATGCACAGCAAAGTATAGGGCAGGTAGACTTGAAAAAATATTATAAATTCTCATTAAATGATGACGTTATTCTCTCAATCCGTCTGAATTGGAGAGAGGCCAGATGTATCTGCAAAAGCAAATACAACACGAGCTCGGAGATTCATCTGGTTCCCAGGCTAAAAAGTACAAGTATAGTCTTTCAAAACTGTCCTACTTGTCAAACTAAGAACAGCAGTGATGGTGACTAGCTCAGGCTGTAGAGGCCTCCCACCTTAATAGAAGGCAGTGGACCTTCAGGATAAAAAAAATAAATAAATAAATAGAATGATGTACCTGCAGTGCTTTGACGAGCGCTCCATTTCTGCCCTGTTCTCCCACCAGAACAACCCTCGTCTCCACTTTTGGCAGCACATCTGAGAGAGATGGAGATCAACAGACAGCATGAACAAGGAGGAAAATGGAATGGGGAATGGAGACACAGACACAGACACAAAAAGGAGACTTGGGACAGAAACAGATCAAGAAGTAGGTTGTCTCTATGGGAGGTAACAAGTTTTTCTTCATTGTGACTGAAAGCCAGGCAACATACCTATATCACTGACTGAGAGGTGAGAGAAAAAAAATAAAGATTGCATAGTTGGAAAGAAGAGGATCACGTGTGTGAAGTCAACAAATAATCATTTTAGTGGAAAGCTCATTTCAATACCCACACAAAAAAAGAAGAATATGGGTTCACACTGTATTTAGAAACAGCATGTTAACAACTGCTACCAACATTAAAAAAACATTTACAAATAAATTCTCATTATTTCTGACAGAAAACCATGTTAAACTCAATACAGTTAGCAAGTTTATCAGCAGGATTAAACTTTGGTGAACTTCGACTGGAAACCCCTCCTAATGCCCCAATGTAAACCAGCAGGGTGGAAAGTGGGACAAAAATGACATCTTGTAAAACCAGTGCAGTTTGGCAGTATTGGAAAATTAAAATACCTGAAAACTTTGATTAATAGCCCGAGCTTTTATTTGCCAAAATCACTGAATTGACCCTGCCTATATTCGGGACAGGCCTTTGATTACTCTTGCACAAAACTGAAATAGGCTACTATGAAACAGTTTATTTATATCAAACACAATATTACTTTTATAAAAATTCTCCAATAATATCAAATACACGTCATTCATTTGATCTAGCTCCTAAAGACGGCTTATGCGCTTTTATTTTGAAGGCAGCAACAAAAACAAATACAGGGTGCAGAATGAGAGAAGTGTGGTAGAGATTAGCAGACAGAGAGCGATGGACTTCACATGACAGGATTCACAACTTGGATTCATTTTTATTAAAAGCTGTTTTGATTCTTTGGATTGGTGGACCCTTACAGACTAAAGGAATATAAATAATCAAGGAACGGACACATTCAGACTTAACGAATGCTTCAGAAGGTAACAAGAGTCACCACTTTTCTTTTTCTTTTCATCTCTCGTACCATGCCGGTTACACTGGTAAATCTATAACAATCAGACTTTGGGGCTTGATGTTTCCGTTAAATGAACCTAACTGATCTAACGATGCGTAGCTTGCTCATATTGACAGATTAATCATAGGTTTAAACATTAATATTTGTATTAACAATCTAAGCAGCTAAAGTGGGTGACCCCATGGGGTTTAAGAGGTTTTTTCCTTCCAGAGAACTTACATAAAAACCAGACCAGGTGTTTAATAGGGACCTGCGTTTTTTTGTCAAAATGTGTTCCCACACCAGGGATCTCATTTATAAAACTGTGCGTAGAATCCTCACTAAAACGTGTACGTAAGCCCAAAAACCAAAAATGGCGTACGTCAAAAAATATTATTCAGTATTCAATATTCAGATTTGTGCGTACGCACATCTGTAAGCAAATTCTCTTTATAAATCACAATCAACTTGAAATGTGGCGCATGTGAGGGAGCTCTATGTCCGACTCTTCAAACGCCCATAAATGGTGAGGGAAACGCCCCTCATTTATATTAACACGTACTGACTGCAGGAAGAAAAGGCGGCAAATACTGATAAAGCTACAAAATGAAATTTAACTCAGTGTGACACTGACGTTCTTTTTGGTCAAGCATGTTGTTTGGTGGGGAAAGGGGGCACCGAAGCTCCACCCCTTTATAACTGATCTGCAGGAAGGGGGATCCCTCCTGAGTAGTGACGTCGCTGGCTGGAGGGGGACACACACGCGCAAGACGGGATGACCCAGTTACTAATTTGGATTCCCCCGTTTGAAAGGAGAGTAAACCAAATGCATTCCGCTTGTATTTAACATTTATTTAGGCTACACAAACAGTCCACTCACTTAGTGAAGCTGCCAATGAGTTAAAAGAAAAGTACAAATTGCTTTATACATGACACACACTGAAAGATTTCTTTAATAAAATAGTGTTATATTTTAACAAGTTTTTACAAGTAGCGCATCACATCCACACGCTGGCGCACATAGTTTGGTTCAATAAGGCAACGAACATGTGACAAGAACATTACATAAAACTATGCACTCTTATTTGCTTGAATGACGCATTGAAAACGATATCAATATAAATGTAATTTGTCGTCCTATTCACCTTATTTATGAGAATAAATTGCAATGCATGCAAGTATTAATTCCTGAAACTGTACAACATATTTGAGGCGTTCTTTTGCAGAAACATATATCTCCGTTTGTGTTTATGATCCTGAATGTGGTTCTTTGTGTGCTGATCTTAAAGTATGTTTTTTTTTGCCCACTTCAAGGAAAAAAATCAAACGGGTGTTTTTTTATTCAGCCTATACTACTCAGAGGTAATATTTCAATTTATTTTACACAATAGTAGGCCTATTCATTTCAAACCGTTTCATCCTTCTGCCATGTGAGTCGCCGTTTCTCATTTTTCCTCTTTATGTGTGTACGCATGGTTCAGAGTTCACATTCTCCCGTCAAGTTTGTTTTTTATAGATCACAACCTTTGCGTGGGAAGTGGCGTACACACGTTTCCAGCTCTGTTTTGTACGTACGCACCGTTTATAAATGAGACCCCCGGCCAGTAAAGGACGTAGGCGGCTATTTAGGACTCTGCTATTAATTGAAGTTTTACTGTAAGTTTGTTGACTAGTCTAAGGGTGCTTTCACACCTGCCTCATTTTGTTCGGCTGAATCGCACCAGAGTTTGAATGCAGCAATTGCACTCGGGTGCGCACCAAAACCGGACCAAACAAACGGACTCTGGTGTGGTTCGCTTGTGGTGTGAAAGCAAACTAACCAACCACAGGATTTAATGATAACAGAGATGTGCCCCCAGAGCCGAGGCCTACCCACCACAGTCTCTTAAAATCCTGTGGGGAAACACTAAGTGTCTAACTGTCTTGCGTGTTAGCAGTTAGCTAGCCAGCTAGTTCTGCAAGTATTCGCTGTCACCAAGCTTGTAGAGCCAAAAACTGTTTACAAGCAGATTAATTTACCTGTCCAACCTTAATGCTGTTAGTAAACCAGACAGACTACACATTTAAACTGTTGGCTGTTGTGTGTGTATCACAAGGCACTGTCTCTACACTCTGTTAAAGATAGACTGTAACAGACAGAATGAGCACATTTTGACAACGCAGCGCATGCAATTCTGTCTGTGTGTGATCAACAACCTATCATTACTGAATATGAGAAAACTGCCTAACAAGGAATGTGATTAAAGCCCATACAGACTGATCACAAGAGATCCATCCTTGCAGGTGATATCAGAGAGTGTGACTCGTGTCAGTATGGACACATTAATTGTGGTAATCAGTGCGCAAACACCCTCAAAAGGAGATCACAACACAGACCATGCTGGAGCCATTCATTCAGGTTATGATGTTAAAATGCTGCTACAAACGGTTTTAGAAAGGTGGTGATTTTGGAGGCTTGTGTTTAATTGTATCGCGTTATACTGAGAGGTGTTTCTAACATTATGTTCACATTATTAATATCAATGAGGGCAGAATAAATATTAGCATATACCACACACAAACTACAGCCCAAGGCTGTTATGCATTAGTGTACCTGTACAGTAAAAGACAATGATTAGCTCACAGTGCCAATTACTTTTCCCCCCAGGTCAGGTGCTGTTTCTCCACAGCATTTTTGAATCTGTAACATTGCAGTCTGTTTTTATCTTAAAGTATAGGCTTTGTGGTTTGCACACATAAGGGGGAATCCTGATGTTTTTTGTTTTTTAAACACACTATTGGTGAAACTGAAGGTCACATATGGTGCTGCAGGTCACATCAGCAGCAGTTTGTTTTGGATATGTAGAGATATTTAAAGAAAGCAGTAGGGAGAGAAAGAAAAAAATGGTGACCCCTGCAGACTGACCTTCCCCATCTTCACATGCCATGCCCAGAAATACATGGTCCCTGGTGGTTTCGGCTATCCTCGAATCATAGACAGAAGAATCCACCAACAGACTCCGCGCTGTCCCTAACGTCACCATGCTACTGTCAGCCATGGCAGGAACTCGAGGGCACCAAACTGTCCAAACTATCAAAAGTTACAGGGAATGAACAGACAGAGACACAGAGGGAGAACACAGCAAGGCAGAGAGGAGAGAGAAGGAAGAAAAGGAGAAGGGTGACAACTGTCAGACTAAAAGGCAAGAGACACAACTTGGCATGACTTCAAACACAAATACTGTTGAAGTCTGACTATTCAACGGGAGAGAAAGCAACATATTTGTGATTTGTAATAACTTTGGTAAAGCGAGGCACAGTGGACATTAATGTGTCACATTTGTATGTTTTAAGACGACAGAAAATACCACGTTAACACATAAATTTAAAATTGGGTGCCTCCACTTCAGTTTCTGAGGGATATCACTGTATGAGAGAACACAATTCCCCACTCAACATCCCTTGTATGAAATGTTAAAAAATATTATATAAGATATTTGACATCTTACTTTAATAAGAATCATCTAACTTTTGCCCATTCATGTTCTGACTGTTTAAGACCAAATGTGTTTAGAAAGACACTGATCCAAATGGACTGCCCAAACACTTAACGTTACATAACCGATGGGTAAAGGTAAATTTTGCAGTCCAAACGTTAAACACTATTAAACATGAGCACAGAAGGCCTAAGTTAACGTTTCTACTGCCAAACGCAGCCAATAAGTCAAAAAGGACTGGGTGTGTTTACGCTAACCCATAGCATGGAAGGCTGAACTTGGTGGTTCAAAAAAAATCGACGTGCTAACGCTGTATTTTCTGACACAAATGTGGAATTTTTATGCGTAATTTACGTCAAACTAGACGTAAGTTAACTGTTACATTCCGCGTTCCATAAAAACAGAGCACAAATTGTATCGTTAAAGTTATTGTGGTCCAAACGGCAAACAAGCAATAATAACACACTAACTTAATGAGTTTATGGAGATCAAAACATTACGTTAACGTTACGTTTCTTTCGTACAATATAGTTAATGGGCAAAACAATTAAATTATTAGGCCAACTGTCTAAACTTTCAGGAAGTAACGTTAACGTATCCAACTTTATCCACTTTTTTTAACGCTAGTCCCGTTAACGCTGACTTCACTTAACGTTAGCTGCTTTCACCACGGCACCAAACTGTCTTTGCTGAACGTCAACAGACGTTAGCGAGCGTTAACTGTTAATTTTAAGTGCTTAACTAGCTAGTACGGTGCGTTTTCAGCAGCACAATGAAAATAAGTTAAACCAAACTTACCAACTTTGTCGGTGGTAACGTTAGATGAAAGAACAACAGAAAGACAAGCTGGCGCAGCTAAACTCGTTGCTGAACCGGTTCAATTCAATCAGCTATCTAACTGTTAGCTAACTTGAGAAGAAGAATTCAACAAATCTGTAACATCTCTCGCTATATATCAAGACTGGTATCAATGCATGTTGCCCTTTAAGCGTGGAAATAATCCTAATTGTCGAAATGTGGCTGCTTTCGTTTGTTGACGGCTAACTACTTCGTAGTAATCCAGAGAAGGCGTCAGCCTGTTAGAGCTCAATTCAAAAAGCAAGGCAAACAACGGTGCCGCGCGCTGATTGGGCAAGAGTGACGGCAAGCCAGCGGCTTCCGTCCGGCGCGGACACTGATTGGTCCGTTCATTCAAATCACGATGCGCACTGAGTGTTATGACCAGACCTAGGTGGTGTCAGGTACGGTCGGAAGTATTTTATATAGACGAGAAAACAACGTGGATAATTGATAATATTATTGATACTTCAGTTGACATAAACTTCGGGTGCTTTCACACCTGTAGTTCGGTTCATTTGGTCCTGACTGAAGGAGACAAACTATACATTAGTGCATTGTATTTCTAGTCCAGTTTGATGTTCACTGATCACATGTAAATGATCATAAGCATTACCAATGGCAAGCTGTTTTAAAATGTATTAGTTAGACCATAGGTGTCATTTATGCTGGGGACGCTGGAGACATGTTCCCACCACTTTTTGAAAGTATTTCCTAAAGGTTTTCTGATAATTAGCTTGTACCAAAAAATGATAAATAAAAAATAGAAAAAGAGAGGTTTACTTGCACAATAGGAGAAGAAACAGATCTGCCTTGTCCAAAAAAAGTAACTTAGGTTAAAAAAATCGATAATATCTTTATATTCTGAATTGTCACCGGCCACATGAATTTTGTTTCCCTTCATATAAATAAAGACATTTGGGGCAGGGACCCCCAATCGAATAGCCTATTTCATCAATGAATATTTCTTTTAAATAGTATTGGAGTATCTTGTTGTCTTGTTCTCCTGACTCCAATATTGTGCATTATCACATCTCGTGGACTAAGTGTTTCGTCACACCTCTAATATGAGCCCCTAAACGTCCCCAACACAAAGTCACGCCCTTGAGTTAGACTGAATATTCTTTACTGATATCTGCAACATCACTAGTCAAAGTGTGAGAGGTAAACTGCTAGTCAGGAGATTGTCATGTTTCAGAATATTGCTCATGTTTATTTTAGGCTATAAGGGACCCTACCACGTTTTTAAAATTCAAGTTGGAATCTTATATTTAGTTTTGGTATAGGTAGACAGAGGCTCTTTTCTTGAATATCTTGTTGTTAACGTGTGCTGCGGTGTTAACTGAGTAGCAGTAGTAGTATGCATTGAAATGCGCTGTACACTTTCGCCACCAGGTGGCGCCAGTGGGTGAGCAGCAAGTTGTAGAAGAAGAACTACTCTTCCTGGTTGTTTTCGGTTGTCACCTGGTTCTCACCAGTAGCTGTTGCAAGAAAATCTATTAGGTAGCAGAGAGACTTGCAGGTACAATAAGAGATGTTGTATGCTGCTTTGCTCTGTGAAGTACAGTAATAAAAGCTGCTTTTCTCTCTCTCTGGCTGCAAGAAAAGCTCTAATTAAAGATATCTGTAAATTTGACTATTAAAATTCAAACTACTTTAACTATTCATGTGTTCCTCATAAATATCTACAGTTCTGTTGTAGACATCCGTGAATTGCAGATATCTGCAGCTGAATTATAACTAGTTGTAATTCCGGTTTCAGATATCTACAGTTTAATTCTTCATATTTCTAGTTCAGGATTTCTTTAATTCCCCACAATTCAAGATATCTACATTGTCCATTTGAGATAACTTAAGTTTTAAACGGTCTCAGTGACATTATAGGTATCTTAGACTTGACTTATGACTTGTCAAAATAATTATATGTAAAACCTGGAATTATGTATAGGCCTAGTCATTATTTAATTATGTAATATTTTGAAATTAATTTTGATTATTGATATCCCAAATAGGAGATATCTTTAAAGAGGTGGTATTCTGCTTTTTCCCTCTCCTATATTGAGTTATATCTCTTTTTTGTGCATGTAACAGGTTTGCAAAGTGAAAAAGCCCAAAGTCCAGCCCAAAGGGAGTTCCCATCTTACTTGTGACGTCACAATGCAAATGCGTCATAAAGCTTGCCAAGCGGCTAGCGGGGTCAGGCACGCCCTCAAACCAAGCTAGTCTGAGCAGAGGCCCTTTGGCTCGACTCGCCTTTGTTGGGTTTCCATTGTAGAAATGTTGGACCTGTACCAAATTATACTACCTCGTTCTCATCAGGTCAGGCTCCCAAAGTGTAGGTTGGTCTATTTGATGCCCTGAGATGAGAACATGTTGTTATACTGTGTCCTATTCAGACGCACAGGATCATTTCTACTGGCAAAATGCATTTATATTTTTTGATTATCTTGATATTGTGATTGTGTAGCCTATTATAAAGGGCTATTAAATAACCCAGAATATGATTATAGTGTCTTTTGAATTATTAGGCTAAACGTTTCAGAGGAAATTGAAAAGATCTAACCCGACTTAAACTCAGTTTCAAGCTTTCTTTTTTATTTCATCTTCTGATATCCTTTAACACCACATACATTTTATTAGCTTTTTTCCACCTTTTTCTTTTTTTAGCACAGTAGCATTATTACTCACACATTTCATCAGCTGATTTTACTCATGAAGCGGTCAGCTGCTTTCATCAGGTGCAGTCGGTGCGATCGTCTGGATGAGCAGGCTTTAAAGGAAAATAAAGCCTGCTGATCCATCGCACCGACTGCACCTGATGAAAGTGTCTTTAGTGCAATGTAGTGACCTGTTTAGTTAGACTCCTTACTTGTTTACTATGTTGTCATCTATTTGGAAGAAACACTCAGGAATGATCAGCTTCGTGACTGAATGAAAATGACATTAAATGATGTAAAAAGTGTTTCTTGCTGACAGACAAGACTTTAATTTTCTCAGTAAAAAAGTTAATGAGAGAAATCACAGAGAAGGGAAATCTGTTTTAATAAATGTAGAAAGTTGTGAGTGGTCCTTTTGTTTTTCCAGATAGTGAACACAGATTTTAACTAGACAGTGAATCATAAAACAAATCAATTATAAAACTAGCAGTGATACACTTGAGTTTAATCCATTTATCTCTCTTCACTCCGGTATGAAACTTTGGTGATGTTGTGATGTATCAAATCAGTCTGATCAGCTGCAGCGTCCAATCAATTAACAGATATCCAACAAGGGGGCATGTCGGTAAGTAAAAGACTTCCGCAAAGGAGGCACTGCTGTATCCTTGCTCATATTTCCTCAGAGTTCACTCCTCAATCCTTGGAGCACCTGAATCCTGGTTGTAAAGTAGCCTCATAATGATGCAAAAACTTGCTGAAAAGACTTGAGTCTGGTGAATGTACTTCATCTT
>NC_060154.1:31016225-31020730 GCF_021292245.1 Micropterus dolomieu
GTCGCATTCCTTGTGTCAAGCCACTCTTGAACAAGACACAGCGTCAGAAGCGTCTCGCCTGAGCTAAAGACAAAAAGGACTGGACTGCTGCTGAGTGGTCCAAAGTTATGTTCTCTGATGAAAGTAAATTTTGCATTTCCTTTGGAAATCAAGGTCCCAGAGTCTGGAGGAAGACAGGAGAGGCACAGAATCCACGTTGCTTGAAGTCCAGTGTAAAGTTTCCACAGTCAGTGATGGTTTGGGGTGCCGTGTCATCTGCTGGTGTTGGTCCACTGTGTTTTCTGAGGTCCAAGGTCAACGCAGCGTCTACCAGGAAGTTTTAAAGCACTTCATGCTTCCTGCTGCTGACCAACTTTATGGAGATGCAGATTTCATTTTCCAACAGGACTTGGCACCTGCACACAGTGCCAAAGCTACCAGGACCTGGTTTAAGGACCATGGTATCCCTGTTCTTAATTGGCCAGCAAACTGGCCTGACCTTAACCCTATAGAAAATCTATGGGGTATTGTGAAGAGGAAGATGTGATACGCCAGACCCAACAATGCAGAAGAGTTGAAGCTATCTATCACTATCAGAGCAACCTGGGTTCTCATAACACCTGAGCAGTGCCGCAGACTGATGGACTCCATAACACGCCTTGCTGCAGTAATCCAGGCAAAAGGAGCTCCAACTAAGTATTGAGTGCTGTACATGCTCATACTTTTCATGTTCATACTTTTCAGTTGGCAACATTTCTAAAAATCCTTTTTTTGTATTGGTCTTAAGTAATATTCTAATTTTCAGAGATACTGAATTTGGGATTTTCATTAGTTGTCAGTTTTAATCATCACAATTAAATGAAATAAACATTTGAAATATATCAGTCTGTGTGGAATGCCTGAATATAATATCCAAGTTTCACTTTTTGAATGGAATTACTGAAATAAATCAACTTTTTGATGATATTCAAATTATATGACCAACACCTGTACCTTTAAATGGCCAATACAACCCATAACATGCAGTGTTACACTTGCCAGAAAGTGATCACAGCCTCTACTTATTGACTGAAAGGTTTCTGCCCCCCAGGGCTGTGTGCTCAGTCCCCTCCTGTACACCCACAACTGCATCCCCCAACACAGAGAGAACTCTGTTGATTGCAGACTACACCACCATCATGAGCTGGATTTCAAACAACGATGACAGTTCATATCGGGAGGAAATTGATAATCTTGCTGAGTGATGCACAGAGAACAACCTACTGCTCTACGTCAGCAAAACTGAGGTGAACAGGTTCAGGTTCCTGGGAATCAGCATCACAGAGAACCTGACATGGTCACCTCACATCCCCACGCTGGTGAAGAAAGCTCAGAAACCACTGGATTTTTTGAGGAAGCTTAAGAAGGCCAAACTCCCACGCCAAGCTCTTGTCAGCTTTTACAGAGGAGCAATAGAAAGCATCCTGACTGGAAACATCACTAACTGGCATGGGATGTGCACGGCCCAGGACCAGAGGGCTCTGCAGCGGGTGATTAAAACTGCTCAGAAGATCATTGGTACCCATCTCCTGAGCATCAGTGATATCGGTGAGGTGCCTGCAGAGCCCAAAGGATCCTAAAGGACAGTACCCACCCAGCCACAGCCTGTTCACCCTGCTGCTGTCTGGGAAGAGGTATAGAAGTTTCTACTGCCACACCACCAGACTGCAGAGCAGCTCCCCCCCCCCCAAGCTATCAGACTATTAAACTCTAATTCATCCTCAGCACTGCTTCAGTGATGATAGTTTATTTCTGTTTACCATTTTTATAATTGATTCAGTATTAATGTATATTGTCTGCTATATAGCATGTAATGGGAATTCCAAACATTGCATGTAACCCTGGACTCAGGGAGACTCATCTGTGATGTGGCACTGAATCTGTGTAAACGTAACAGTCAAAATATCTCTGTTCTCTGTGGTATCCAGACTTCAGGGACAAAGTGTCTCTGTGGGATGATATGATTGACCCTAAAGCTGGATAAATAACAGGCTCACAGAGCTCTCCTCACTCATTCGAGCATACATGTACACGGCGTATGTGTTTTGCTGTGAGTCCTTCTGCAGAAGACTTGAATAAAATTCACAGAAAGATAAGTGTTTGCCTGAGCTGTTTATTTAAACACGCAATTCCCACCACAATTTTGGTGTTGTCAACTCGTCACATGCGTGAGAGGACTCGGACACTCGGAGCTGCAGGTGAAAAACCATAAGGCCGGAGTCTGACACTCTGGGACTTCAAACCTCCCCTCCAAAATACGGGTGAGACGTTGAGGGCCTGACGCCTGAGTGACTGAGGCTCCCTCACCGCTGTGATCCACGAAGAACCTGGTGGCTGGCAACACTCTCTTTTTGGTGAGTAGACTGTTCAAGTGGAACGATTCTCGCTGCCTCTCAGGGTGAGCGTGACAGACGTGTCAGCAGGGCAGGCCCGGGGCCGCTGTGCGAATCGGCAAAGCTTTGTGTTAAAGGTACTATAGTCAAGAAATCACTGGGGGGCAGTGGATTTCTTATAGGTCTGGGACCTACTGTTGCATCAGTTCTTTTGGGTCTGGGACCCACAGATAAATTAGGGGTTTGTGAGTCATAAGACTGGCAATAAAATTGAAGAAAATTATTTTTGAAAAATAATTTTTATTATTTTACTTAAGGTGCTATTCTAGGGGAATACAAAGTAAATATGCAGTGTTGTTGGATGCTGAATGTGTTTACTACAGATGCATGACTGGATTGCGTATGAAAAAAATTGAGTGAGAATTGAAAACAGCCTTGTGTGAATGAATTGCGTCTGGGAAAAAAAAAACAACAAAAAACTGACAGACCGTGTGAATGTTGAACAAATGCTTTTTGTAAACGGGAAAGGATTTCCTCAGACTACCAGCTTTGTTAACATTTAATAGAAACACGTAAGAATTTCGAGATAATATAGATCTGTGAACGATCTTTCCCAGGTACCCGGCTTCAAGGTAAGGTCCTCATAACACAAGACTTTAAGAAACCTCCCAAATTTAAAACAAAAGAGGCACCTAATTCTAAATTTTCTCTATTACATTCTGGGAATTAAGGGTTATTTATAAAAAAACTGAAGGAAAATGGGTTCAAAAAACAGTAAGAAGGAACAAGTCCCTTCAATAATGAATTCTCCAAATATTAATTACATGACGACTAATTATGGTTTGGGCAGTATTGACCAGCTGGACTTGTGGGTTAAGCAGTGTGGTTTTCCAGTGACTGGCAGCTTCAGCCTGAGACAGTTAGATGCTCTGAGGGTTCAGTTAGAGAAAAAGGTGGGGGAGAGAAAAACCTTTAAAGCTAACTGGGCCGCATATTCAGCATGGCTGAGAGAGGCGAGCCGCAGGGACAGAAAACTATAGGCAGGGACCGACCCCTCTAACAATTCTGCATCTCAGTGTGTCAGACTAGATCCGGACCTGGACTCGGTTCCCCCACAACCACGTCAGCCAAACCCTGCTCCACCTACTGACCAACCTGCAGCCGGAGAGGCAGGGGCAGCTCAGCCACTGCCAGGAGGACAGACAGTGGAGGAGAAACCTGCTGTCAAAAATATTTACCCGCAGAACGAGCTAACAGCAGCAGCTTCAGCTGTGGGAGGGGGAACAACCCCCCCACCATATGGGGAGCCATCCATCCCGCACCACACCAGATCCAACAAGATTTATTTACCAACCTCGAATCCACCTACAAACCTCCATGTCACAGCCCCAATGATGGAAGTGGCGTCCGGAGATGGAAGCGCACAGCTGATCCACAGACCGTGGCTATTCAGCGAGATGAAGGAAGCTTCACAGCAGCTTCCTCGAGTTCAGGACGGTGGGGTAAAATATGCTGAACATCTCCTAATCTTCTGCCAACAATTTAGACCCACTACTGCTGAACTGAGATGATTGTTGCAGAGACAGCAGCAGAAAGACAGGCTGCAAATGGCACAGCTGCATCAAGATCAGAGAAAAGGCAGAGGAAGAGACAGAGGTCGGGGTCGCGGAGGACGAGGAAGAGGACGTGGCAGATCTGATGCTTGTTACATCTGCAAAAAGCATGGACTTTGGGCCCGAGACTGCCCAGAGGCTAACAAAGGACAGATGGCTGATTGACTAGCAGGGGGGAAACCGAGGCCAGGGAAGGAAGGTTTGGAGACTGGAATTGAGATGACAGAGCAACCTGCACATGAATCACGTGAGAGCACCCACACACACACTGAATCTGACACAGACATACACACATACATTAAAACTGGAGCAGACATGCAGACTTTGATAAATGAGGCTATTGTGTATCTTGAGCAGAGACAGGAAACTGATAAAATACATGCAAAAGTGATATATGCTAAATGGGCTATCAACGGATATGCGCATATCAACGCATGCCTGAAATACAATCAATGTGGCAGGGAAAGATATCAGATTTCTAGTTGACTCAGGAGCCACAGAATCACTCATTAGAAGTCAAGAATTTCAAACTACTCCAAAA
>NC_060154.1:31020830-31028796 GCF_021292245.1 Micropterus dolomieu
AGAGCTTTACAGACAGAGGGTTCTGGAGCTCAATGCCTCTGATGAACGAGGCATCCAGGTCATCAGAGAGAAGGTCAAGAACTTTGCTCAGCTCACCGTAGCTGGGACTCGCACAGAGTGAGTCAGAATTGATTTGCTCATAAGTATGTTCAAATATAGCGCAATGTTTCTGATAGTAATTGTCCTAATGCTCTGTAACAACCGTGCGTGCGTGTGTGCACATATCTTTCGATCATTGAATTCCAAACTAATGCTAAAACTCTCACTCACTGTTTTCCTGTATTTGTAGTGGGAAGCCTTGTCCCCCTTTTAAGATAATCATCCTGGATGAAGCGGACTCCATGACGGCACCAGCTCAGGCGGCACTCAGACGGACCATGGAGAAGGAGTCCCGCACCACCCGCTTCTGTCTCATCTGTAACTACATCAGCAGGTCAGCTGACCCATCAGTCATAATCCCTGAGAACACACAAACACACTTTGTGACTAATCCTGACCCTGCTGTGTATCTGTGTGTTCTCAAGGATTATTGAGCCCCTGACCTCCAGATGCTCCAAGTTTCGTTTCAAACCTCTAGCAAATCAGATCCAAGAAGAGCGCCTGCTGGAGATCTGCGAGAAGGAAAACCTCAAGTATACCAAAGAGGTAAAAGAGAAAGAAAATGACAGTGTTGCTGTAATGTGGACCTGAAAGAAAGTTTAAGCTGTCTTTCACACCTGCAGTTAGTTTGATTTGGTCCAAACCAAGTTAGTTCCGGCCCTGCTGACTGATGTACTGGGACCATAAAAATTGAGAGCGCTTTCCAAGAGAGATCCTGCAAACAGGTGACTCGTTAATCAACTGTTGATGTAGAAGAAGTAGAGTAATTTAACAATAATAAAACTGCTGAAAAATGATGACTGAATGTTACTAGATGGGGCTGTTAACATAGGCAGCTTGTATTTAAACTTAAATACAGATATTAGACTTAATTGATACATGGAAGCTGCTCTTGATTGCAAAGATGCCAGATTACTGATCAAGCATTATTGAACTTTTAAAATGTAATGTTTCATTTTTTTATTTGTGTTAGCTATTTAGGACAATCAGAAGACAATTAGCCGAGCCACAGCAATAAACACTAAAGAAAAGAAAAGAACTGCAGGAGAAGGAAAAGTAAAAAAACAGGCAAGCAAAATATGTAAACAGCACAGCACAGCAATGAGAATGAAATGAAATAACAGTTTAAATCACTGACATGTTTAACGAAAAAGGCAACTATAAATTGACAACCTAACCATGGAAAACCTAAATGGGTGTGGGCGAGTGTGTTTACAAAATATGTGTGGATTACCCTGTCAGGGAACATAGGTGTTAGTGAGAGTGGGACGCCGCATGTTTCATTTTTTTAAAATTGCCCATGAAGTAAGAAATAGTAATCCAACGTTACTAACTTTAAACAGCATTTTAGAGCACAACAAAATGACAGGACAAGTGAATAAAAAATGAAAACTTAGAAATTAAAAGAATAAAGTGAGAGAATAAAAGTGCATCCTGCCTATTTCTGGTGATTAGTTTTTTTTACATCTTACACCAGGTCAACGCCTTCACCCTTCGGACATATGTCTGATAGAACAGATTCACTGTCGTTTTAAACCAGTGCTGCTGTCTGAAGAACTGCAACTGCTTTCTCAGCACAGCTGATAAAGTCAATGTGCGATGACTTTTTTCTGTTCATCTAGAGTATAGCAGCATTGGTGAAGGTGTCTGAGGGAGACCTGCGGAAAGCCATCACCTTCCTGCAGAGCGCTGCGCGCCTCAACGTCAACAAGGAGATCACAGAACGCACTGTGATTGAAATAGCTGGGGTGAGACATACTTGTGTGTCTCATTACAGAGACTGGAGTTTAACTGTTGTTAAAACGTCCTGCTCACCTGTAACCTGGCCTTAGTATGTTCCAGTCGTGTCACTCTGTTGTCGCGCTGTCTTGTAGGTCATCCCTCCCAAGATGATTGACAACTTGCTCCAGATCTGCTTCAAAGGAACGTTTGAGAAACTAGAGGTTGCCGTCAGGGTAGGTGTTCTGACACATCTGTGCTTTGTCCTTGTGTTTACTTTCTACATTTGCAGCACTTAGTTTATTGTTATGTGCCTTTGTTTTCTTGCTAGATGTTCTAAGTTAAAAATATCGGGTATAAAGTTTCATCATGAAAAATAAAGACAACATTTATTAAACGATGACCAAGCTGTTTTCCTCTGTGACATATCCCGGACATTGACATCCAGTGAATGTGTATTGTGCTGGCTTTCCCTCCCTCCCTGTATGTCACATTCTCACATGTTGAATGTCTCCTCTCTCAGAACATGGTGGATGAAGGCTATGCAGCCACACAGATCCTGAGTCAGCTCCACGAGTCTATCATAGAGCAGGACCTGAGTGACAAGCAGAAGTCCGCCATCACAGAGAAGATGGCAGTAAGTGATGTTGGTGGAGCTGCAGTGATGACAAACAAACAAGGAGTGTGACACTTTTATTAAATAAAAACAAGCTTCAGAGCAGAGGCACTAATTCACACAGGACAGCCAACGTATTAAATGAGCGAGAAGATTATTCAGACTGAGGCATGGTAGAGGCAGCATGAACAGTGTCATCACGCATTGCAGATATTTCTCATAATGTGAAGGCCTGAGCCCTGTTTCAGAAAGCAGGCTTAACAAACTCTTGAGTTTTATCCCTGAGCTGAGGGTTGATTGAGCCTCAGGTGGGAAACTCTGAATTTTCAGTTCCAGAACAGCTGATCAGAATAAGTTCAATCAACTCTGAGTATGTTGAGCGTGATTGAAGCGCGTGCGTGGGGATGAAAAAAAGCCATCATCAATGGAGCTCCGACACTACGATTCACCATGGCAACGAGTAAATAAAGGCAGAGCCTCCATTTTAATAGGGTGGAGCTAGAAATATGAATGCGTGCCAACACGGATCCTGATGCAGGAGTGGAGGAAGGATCAATGCGTTAACATTATTAGGCTGCTACACAGTATTGCTCATTCATCATTTACCAGACTGGAATTTCCTTAATGAATGATAAAGTGCTACAGCCCATTACATTTGATTTTAAATAGGAAGGCTATATTTATTAAGCTGTAACCCGATGGGATAAAATGCCGGTGGCAATCAGCTGCCTGATTATGAAAATAGGTAGGCTGTAGATCAAATATAAGACACAGTTTCGCGAACCTGTGATTGTAAAGTCACAGTCACACCCAGCAGGTTAGCCTATTAATTTTTTACAGTGGAAAATGTGTCTATAGGTGAAAGTTTTAGACGTCTATTTTACATTAATAAAATCTTGCTCATTTTGTATTTTATTAATGCTGTCAAAACACGTTAACTACGAATGTTCCAATCAGTGCGACTACAATATGAAAGATTACTACTGTTCATTGATCAGTTTTATAGGTTACATATTAAACAGTGATTACTGCAGTAATGTAGAACACAGTAAGTGTTTTCAGTGCAACTGTCCACAGAGTCACAGCGTTATAGCCTACCTAAAGACTGACATAGATTTAATTCTGGGCTGAGGATAAATCCACGATGTGCGAAGATCTGTCAGATTGATCATAAAAGCGGTCATGTTCAAGATCATGTTTGGGTAGAAAACTAATAGCCTATCTAACTGGGATTTTAAAGTTTTTAAAGATGTAAATGCGTTCAGATATGTGCTTTGATATCGACAGAATGAATGAGGTTAGGTTCACAGCATCAGTTGCCGGAGTTACTGATCTAGGGATTATCTGATCTCGCTCTCTGAAACGGAAAACCCAGAGTTTCCCTCATCTCAGGCTTAACATACTCAGAATTTTCACTAATCCTGCTTTCTGAAACAGGACCCAGGTCTCAAAACCTACAACAGATTCTTGTGACCAACCTTCTGAGTTTTTATGCGTCACGTTCTATGGCTCGCAAGCTTCACCCCTTTTTTTTCCCCAAACATAATGATGGTCATTATGGCCTAAGAAGAGTAAAAAAAATTTGTAATCCAACCAGAGGACATTGTGTACAGACCCACCTGGAAGTGTGATATAGTCAAATAATCTCTGTAAACTATTGTTGGAAAAATGACCATTGTCACGCATGAAGTAGGAGGGGGGAGTCTGACCAAAACTCAAGGTATTGTGGGTGGTGGACTGGTGTATTCTACCTGCCTGTGGGACTTTGTCCAGCTCACGGACAGATGGGTGCCCTCGATAGCTGTCTAGCATAGTGAGGCCAGAGGCCTAACACCATTAATGTGTGTTTGGTTTCTAGCCGTGGTCCCTAGGTAGTTCCCTGAAAAGTTGACTTTTTTAGATAGTAACAGGAAAGGGTGTCCCTCTATAGTTAATAGTTAAGCTAATAAACATAATCCAACAAACTAGACAATCATTTCACTGATTTTATTAGAGCCATAATGCACAGATGTGTCATTTAGTCCTTCAAATGAACTTGTGACTTTTACAAATCTTCAGTTTGTGCTTGTGTTTTCTCTCTGGTTCAGGTTGTGGGCAAATGTCTGTCAGATGGTGCAGATGAGTACCTGCAGATGTTGAGTCTGTGCTCAGTTATCATGCAGCAGGCCTCCCAGAACAACTAAAAATCCACAAAGTACCGTCATCTGCTTCCAGCAGGACCAGCAGCTGTGGAGCCATCAGATGGGTTCGTTCAGAGGATACGAGATGTTAACGGTGTTAACTGTTAGAGACCAGACCTGTCAAGCTTCCTCACTGTATTTAATCTAAAACAGTCTCCCTCCATCTTGCATTTAGGAAATCAATAAATATTTTTATATTTCTTTTCAGCGTTTGTTTCTTCAAAGTCATCGCTCATGATTAGAACGTACACTAAATCCACTACAAGAGTAAGTGAAAATGTGTCCTCAGACCCAGTGTTTAACAACCTATTCTGTCCATGACCTCTCATGAAACATGAACAATTCTATTTTATGTTTCTGAGGTCATATTGACAGGGTTTTCCTGCCATTATAAGGAGATGAGGCCCAAAACAGCTTTTTGCTGTGCCATAAATGTAAAATCACTGTGGAGAGCATCAAAACTAACCACAGGACTTCACATATTTAATGGTTCTAATTCCTCCCCAGTATTTGTATTAAAATACAAATCAATTTATAACATTTTCGACATGCGTTTTTCAGAATTTTTTTGTTATTCTGTTCAAATAAACCTACCATTAAAACTATAGACTGATCATCTCTCTGTCAGTGGGCAAACATACACAATCAGCAAGGGATCAAATGTTTTTTTCCCCTCACTTTATAATGTGATGCGCTGAAGTTGAATGTCGGTTCACATCTGGATGGGACTGTCTCCTGTGAAGGAATAAACTATTGCACTGAACACTCCACTTAATCTTTTGGATTCCAACAGTGGTCTATTTTTTGCTGATGGTAAAGTATTGCTGAAGAGGTTCAGACTTTTTATCTGGCCCAGTCCTGAGCTTTTATCTCCAACACTACTTTAAAATGGCACTCCGTTGGGACTAGTCACAAAGATATATTTTCTTTTGTGTGGTTAGGTAAGCTGTGTTGCAAGATGTTTTGTTTAGTTTATTTAACAGCGGCCATGCACAACACAACCGTTGTGCCAGACTTAGCTATATAGCTAATTTACATCTGTAGTCCCTGGGCAGGAAGACATAAACAATACAGGCAAATACAAACAATCAATTGAAACCAGTATTCACAGTGTATCACATATAAAACAACAGGCTAAGACAAAAGGCTTATCTCATCTTGAGAAAGGTCAAATGATATTTAAACAAAGTTGCAAAGCCTGCAGCCACTACAGCCCTTCCAGTGCTAATGACTGGTACTGCAATTACTAATAATACTACTAATAGTACGGTAATACTTTAGTTAGTACTTTAGTATCAGTATCACATCAAGTTATTTTTCAAGCACATTATCAATACTAATAACAGCAATCACAATTTAAAGTGTGTTCTTGTGTCTGTGCATGTGATAAACAAAACCCACTCATAGAAAAATAGCTCCATAGCACAACTAGAGGTCAAGAATTTCAAACAACACAACCTCCCTGTGTTTACCTAAATTCCAGCAAACAGTCTTTCTCTGAATACATCTGCAACATGATATTTGTCTGTGGAAGTGTGTCCCAATTCCAGAATATATGCTAACACTCTGAAGTTAACTTGTGTTGATGTAGCAGGTGTATATACCCTTTCTTGCGTTGTGCGATGATTCAGGCATAAACCATCACTCTGGGGCTCCATTCCTCATCCTTGACTATCAAAGCAGTTGGTAACATAACAAGGTGCCATCCTATCAGTGTCTCTGGGCAAAAGCCTTAATAAAGCATCTCAAGCTTGACGGACTGTGAGGCCTCCAAGATTAATCACTGTGAAACATTCCCTCATATCCTACCTTTCTACCACACAATATCATCATCACCCATTTGATGTGGTAATTGGAAGTCTTCTTAAATATTCAACATGCAGAAAATACATTTTTACCAAGAAAAATAAGCATATTAAAGTATTTTAACAGAGCTTATTACAGATCCACCTGCCACTGGGTCAGGATACAGCAGATGATGGTTGCAGAAACCCAGCAGAGGGCGCTCAGGTCACACGCAGTGGCAAAACAAAAAAATCCTGTTCACACAAGCACTGTTTTTAAAAAAAACAATCCTTTCCAAATGAATATGCAAAAACACAACTGATGCACTCTCAACAACATGCCAAATCAACACACAGCAATGTAACTGTCTTGGTGTACCTACTAATTTAGTTCAATGAAGGCTCAGAATTGAAACTGCTTTGATATGTATGTTATCTGAACAAACTGCATGGACCCTTCTGTTCCCACTCCTGCAAATAAGCCGAGCATTTGTGCCATAATGTAGGAAGTCACAACTTTACACTGCATGCACACACACATCTTATTCAGAAAATGTAGCTCTTTATTATCATCACACTTTCAAAACTATACTTAATAACTGCTGGCTGCTGAACGTATTGCTGACGTATTGCGGTAAGCGTGTCGACTCATTTCTGTCTCCGGTGCTTGTGTGTTGGTACCGTGTTGTGCTGCTCTCGCTAAATAACAGTTACATTTGTTTGATTACAGCGGACAACTGTTCGCTAAACACTTATTCTTTACAGTAATTTTGCCTAAGCACTCACAGTTCTTTCCATCTTTTAGTGACTGCTGTTCAATCTCATACTTGTTCTAAAGTTTTGGTAGCTGACGCTATAGTACTTTAGCTTAGCCGTTAGCGACTTTAGCTTAGCAGCTAGCGATGGCTTCTCCTTCTCCCTCTCTCTCTCCTACTTTCTCCTGCTCGGTGTGTCAGATGTTTAGTTACTCCTCTGCCTCCTTTAGCGGTAATGGTACATGTAATAAGTGTAGTTTATTTATAGACATGGAGGCGAGGCTCAGTGATTTAGAAGTCTGGCTCCGCACCTTGGTAGATCAGTCTTTAGCTACTGTAGCTAGCCAGTCCCCGGTAGTCGGTGCGGAACGGCCTGAGGTAGCCTCTGGTAGCCGTCCTCCGGCATCTCCTGAGCAGCCAGGAAGGAGGGGGGGCTGGGTGACTGTCCGAAGGAGGAATAGTCGTAAGCTTTCAAAGTCCACGGGGCATCATCAACCTGTTCACGTTTCTAACAGATTTTCCCCACTCAGCGACACACCCGCTGAGAAACCAACTCTGATCATTGGCAGCTCCATTTTGAGAAACGTGAAGTTAGCGAAGCCAGCGGCCATAGTTAAGTGCATCCCTGGGGCCAGAGCGGCGACATTGAGTCTTATTTGAAACTGCTGGCTAAGGATAAACGTAAATACAGTAAGATTGTTATTCACGTCTGCGGTAATGACTCCCGGTTACGCCAATCGGAGGTCACTAAGATTAATGTTGAGTCGGTGTGTACATATGCAAAAACAATGTCGGACACCGTAGTTTTCTCTG
>NC_060154.1:31028896-31033508 GCF_021292245.1 Micropterus dolomieu
TCTCTCTTTCTCTCTCTCTCTCTCTCTCACCCCAACCGGTCGAGGCAGATGGCCGCCCACCCTGAGCCATGGTTCTGCTCGAGGTTTCTGCCTCTTAAAAGGAAGTTTTTCCTTGCCTCTGTCGCCTAGTGCTTGCTCTTGGTGGGAACTGTTGGGCTTCTGTAAATATCATCACAGAGTACGGTCTAGACCTGCTCTTTTATGAAAAGCGCTGTGAGATAACTGTTGTTGTGATTTGGCGCTATATAAATAAAATTTAATTGAATTGAATGGGGATTTAAGTAGCACCTGTGCCATGACTCCGCCCCCAGTGCCCTGGCCATGCTAGAATCTAGAAGCTTTATTAGCGGGCCGCAAAGTCTTGTTTATTTCTGTGTGCCTACCACGTTTGATGTTTTGTATGTCACTACGCTGCTGGGCTTTTACCTGTCTGGCTCTGACAATGTGTGAAGCGAATAACAGAGTTTATCAAGACTCAAGTCCAGGAACACGACTGTGAATGTTGCTGTCTGTTCCTGTGTGATAAAGTGGCAAATATTGTGTTTTACTACAGTAATTAGGGTTTGTGTAGGCCTATTTGTACCTGTGTTAGTTCCTGCCACTGCCTGTAGTGGAGCACACACACTCTATCACACCATTTTGGATCATTGCTGACGAAACGACCACATGGTCATGTTCGCCATCTACCTCACTATACCTTTATTTATTCTGATATATCAATTATGTGTGCTGAAGTAAATAAATTCTATTGTACCTGTTAAAGAGCAGCTGTGGTTATTTGTGTGCTGTGTTGTAATAACAGCTGGTTGTGACAAAGGTTATTATTGTAAACGGAGACGAACGAAATAACGACAACTAGATGTGAAAAAACATTGTCGTTAACTGAAATAGAAAGCCTACATTTCGAGTGGATATGAAGCCGGGGGAACTGATGTTGCGGGCAGTGAAGAGCTGGCATGCCGCTGTTAGGAGGAGAGCCCCATGTGACGTTAGAGGGAGGCTAACTTAGCCGGGGAGACCCAGGAAGGGATCGTCTGGTAGTTGGTGGGGTTTTCTATTATCTTTTATACATGTGTAGAAAATAATATGAATGCAACAACTGTACAGAGCTGTGAGTCACTGTCTTAGTGGTCTAAGTGGTCTGGCTCAGAGCTCGTCCTGCATGTGTGAGAGAAAGTTGCTCCTTGCCCATTGATTGTGAGCTCCCCTTGCCCTGGATTAAAGTCTGCTGGTCATTAAATTTACTGAATGTCAGCTACTGTGTGCTCATTCATATCTCAGCCAACCTGTCTTAATAGAATCTATTTTTTGATTAATATAGGTTTACATTTAAATATAGCCTAACTGCTTTCCAGTCATACTTGCCTTCAGGGTGCTAGGGACCTGTTGTTTGTGGCTCCAAAGGGGGCCTCCTCTATCTTCCTATTTCTTAACTGTCTATCAATTGTATTTCACCTCCATTTATTGTATTTCACCTATTTAACCAAGAATGACAGAGCTAGAGACTGATGTAATTAATTTCTTGGGACCAGGGTAGTAGATTTAGGGTAGTTTGCTCTTAGGGTTTAAATTATACGTACTGTAGATGTAGCATGTGCTTCATATATTTGTAGTACTTATTTAGACAATGTTTTAATATATATATATATTTACGTAGTGTTTCGACTCCTACGCTTCAGATAGCTTAAAAAAGGTGTCCCTTTTCACAAATATTTCTGATTGTACTTGTATTTTAATGTTTTGTGAATAAACTAAACTGAACTGAGCTTGGCATCCTGCAGCGACAAAGCCTAAAACTAAAACTAATAAAAACTAAAACAAAACTAAGCATTTTCCAAAAATAAAAACTAAACTAGACTATCAAATTCACATAAAATAAAATAAAAATAATATAACATAACATAAAAATAAAAACTAATGAAAAATCCAAAACTATAATAACCTTGGTTGTGAGCTCAGTGCTCAGATTCACCCTTTACTGTCCACCTTAGTAATGTGAAATAGTGTTTATATTTTGGCATTTATAGGTGGGCAAACCTTTTTGAGACTGTTTTCACATTTGGTTTCAGTTTTTTCCCAGTTGGCCTTATCATTGACACTGACTCACATGCCTCCCCGTCCACCCCCTCTTTTACAGCACATACTGTTAAATATTTGCACAGACTAATCTGTTGCAGGTGTAAATAAGTGGCATATTGCACAGTCTTTATTATTCTTTAAAATTTTGTTTATCTTGTCAATTTCATATTTTTATATTTAAAGCTGATTCTGATTGTTGCTGTTGCCAAGAGCCTGCTCATAGTGGGAATTGTTGGGTCGACTGTTAACTATATTTACAAAGAGTATGGTCTGGACCTGCTCTGTATGAAAAGTGCAATAAGATAACTTTAAACTGTGAATTGGCTGTATATAAATAAAACTGAATTGAATTGACTGCCTGTCTTTTTTTGTCAGTGAAAGAGGCAAATTCATTGTAGACCCTGGTGGAAAGAAGTTCAGAGGCTACGGACACAGTTTGTTAGTATGTCGACAGTAGCAAACAGGGCACGGTAAAAAAAAGCTTGTCATATACAGTAATTTTACATTTACGCCTGCCTTTATGCTGACACACACAAACATAAACTTTTGATCTTATTGAAGTAAGCATCACTGAGACAGACATGATGACATTATGTCAAAATGTATTCCAGCACATTAGCATATGTCGGCATAGTACTAAACAAACCTGTGTAAGTTCAACACTAACTACAATGACATTTTTGTTTATTTTCTGGAGAAGGTCAAATTGCTCAACAGACTAAAGCCTTCCTTATGACTGGAAGGAAATAACACAAAATAAATGGCACCATGACATAGACTGGTGAAAGAAAAATTGTCCAACATAAAACATTTACTGTAGTTCATTCAAGAGCAGCAATGAAATCTAAATATAATCTAAGACCTTTGTAAAAGTAGATCAGGCGTGTTAAGATCAAGCTGTGCCACAAGAAACCAAAGTGCAAGTGAGCTGAAATGGACGCCCCCCCACAGACAGAGGGGAGGTTTTCTCCTTGGTTGTTCGATAAGCATTTTAATTCCCACGTCTCAAAAACCTTAAAAGCTGGTCAGGTTACTTGTGCAAAGCTGTGGCTTTACCAGTTAGTGTCGAGAAGTCTGTTTTGCTTTATGTTACAAACACTTTCAACTTGTTTAACTGATCTCTAAAAAGGAGTATTCATGAAACATTCCATCAATCTTCTGTACAGTGACACATTTGAACCTGATATCCAGAAAGTCCAAAGAATGTCCTTGTATGTTTGTAGAAAACACATTAAAAACCATGACTAAATAGTAACATGAGACACAGCACTTAAAAATCAAATTAAACATTTTCTTCACATACATAAATATACACTACCAACTTCTGTTTCATAAGACATGTTTCTGTTAGCCACAGACTGCTTAAAGGTGGATTCACATAAGGGAACTAGTCTGCACAAGACGTTAAGTCATTAAATGCCAACAGAAGCGCCTGAAAAAACATACAAAGCTTACCCCTCCACAACCCACAGCAACCCACTCCTGGTGGCCAAGCACATCCCATGCCTTATAATACACACATAATTCTTAAATTGGAAAATTATGTTTGTGAAATCAGCAGAGAAATCCAGAACAGATTGTGTTCCCTTGGAATATTGTAAAACACAGAAGAAGGCTGACCTTGAGTGACCCAGATAAAGGCATAAACATTTTTGAGAGATTGCCTTGCCAAAAGTTTGAACTGCGTTAAAAGTAGTCTTATCACATCACAATTCAGTGAATTTCTCCTGCAGCCCCACCTTATGGTAGGTGGGGGTTGAGCTCACTGTGGCGGTGGAGTAACCCTCCATGCTGCTCTGAAATCCAGTGGATGTGCTGCCCTTGCTGGAGAGGACTCTGAGATCCGGAGACGTCACTCTTCTGGGACTGACCTCCTGCCTCTTGGACCAGATGCCCTCCGCTGCTTGTTGTCTCTCCGACCACCAGGACTCTGTGAGATCCTGAAAGCCCTGCTGGCTGTAGAGTGCCCCCCTGCACGAGGCAGGTCTGGCTCCCCTTCAGCACTTTCATTGACCCTGCAGGGACCTTGCCCTCCACGACCATCATGGTCTGGGAGCCAGAGAGGTTGCCAGTGTAGATCAGGTTGGCACCACCCCCCTGGACGCTGCCGCTCTCCACCAGCACCATGCCGGGGCCCCGGGCTTGTCCGCTGGACATCACTGTCTGCCCCTGAACGACCATGCCTTGGGAAGATCCAGTCTGGGTGCCATTAACCAGTACCATGCCCTGCAAGTTGGTGGATGGTGCCTCGGCCAGCAGCATGGTGTTCTGAATCTGTGGCTGGACTACGTACTGCATCGACTGCATAACAGGAGCGGTGGTGTAGTAGACAGGCTGCTGCTGCTGTAGCAGGAGCATCTGGCCATGATTTGCCATCCCTTGGTTCACCTTCACCGTGGTCATCCCTTCCCTCACCGCGGCCTTGCTTTCCTTCACCATCTCAGTACGCTCAGATGTCTCCCTGACTACAGTCTGCCCTGTTTCGGCAATAGTCGGCTGCAGCTTGGGGGGTGGGGGCAGCTGTTGGGCAGTC
>NC_060154.1:31033608-31078260 GCF_021292245.1 Micropterus dolomieu
CGCTCCCAGAATGCAGGGTTACTTGTGGTTCCTAGAGTCTCCAAAAGTAGACTAGGAGCCAGAGCGTTCAGCTATCAAGCTCCTCTCCTGTGGAACCAGGTTCCAGTTTGGGTTCAGGAGGCAGACACCATCTCCACATTTAAGAGTAGGCTTAAGACTTTCCTCTTTGATAAAGCTTATAGTTAGGGCTGGCTCAGGTTAGTCCTGAACCATCCCTTAGTTATGCTGCTATAGGCCTAGACTGCCGGGGGATTTCCTATGATGCACTGAGCTCCTCTCTCCTCTACTTTCTCTCCCTCTGTATGCAACCTCATCCCATTATTGCATGTTACTAACACAACTTCTCCCCTTTCCGGTAGTCTTGTGCTTGTCTCGTCCCTCTCCTCTCTCCTCCTATCACTTCCTGCAGGTTTTCTGGCTCTGGAGCTGTGGAGTCTGGATCTGTGGCTGCGGGTCACCTGCTGCCCCCGTGTTCCCGCTCGACACCCTCTGTTCCAATTATTGTTACTAGTCCTATTGTTATTATTGTTATTATAATCATTAACATTACGATTATTATCATTAACACTACTATAAATATCTGTACCATTTTTCATTTGGTCTATAGCAACATTACCTTTACTGTCTGTACCTCTGTGTGTATATTGTGAAGGCTGCCTCTCTCCCCTCCCTCTCTCCTTCCATCCCTCTGTTTTTCTCTCTGTTCCTCTCCTGCCCTCTCTCTCTCTCTCTCTCTCCCTCTCTCTCCTTCACCCCAACCGGTCGAGGCAGATGGCCGCCCACCCTGAGCCATGGTTCTGCTCAAGTTTTCTGCCTCTTAAAAGGAAGTTTTTCCTTGCCCCTGTCGCCTAGTGCTGCTCTTGGTGGGAACTGTTGGGTTTCTGTAAATAGCATCATAGAGTACAGTCTAGACCTACTCTTTTATGAAAAGCGGCCTGCGGGTAAGGCACACCAGGAGACCTCAGGCGGATGCCCTGGGGTCTGGATAGAAGAGCTGAGCAGGACTGAAAGGGCAGATGGGGCACACCAGACCAGTAACAACACTAGTGGGCAGAACCAGAGACCAGCAGCTGGTGCACAGGAGGCTGGCTACTGGAGATAAGGACTCAAAACCAGCTACAACTAGGAGTCCAGAAGGTTAGCCAGTGGAGCCATGTATTCTTTTGGGGACTCCACAGTACGCTCTGAAAAAAGGCAAGTCTCAAAAAGTGACCTAGACTGTTATATCAAAGGCTGATGTTGTTGAAGGAATTCAGGACCAGGGGCCTCATGTATCTATAAATCCAAATATAAAACCAGGTCCTATGCCCCTTCATACATCTCAATCAACATGAAATTGAGTGCACACGCACAATCCACGTACCCCACCTTGGCTACTCCCATAAATTACTATGCAAATAAGCATAAATTACGCAGTCGCCTCCTAAAGTACAAATAACAACAGCCAATCTTGCTGCAAAGCATGTGAAACAGAGAAACTTAGCTGAGTTCGAGATCATAGAGCTGAGCACTTAAGTGGAGGTGAGAAGAACAGCCGGCTACCAGAAATGGTTATAGCCAATGTGTATTTGTACTGGGATGGCTCTGTCAGGTTGCTCTGTCTGTAATGCTGGACCCAGTTCAGCACACAGATCCAAGAGCATGGCTCTCTGGAATCTAAATCGATGTTAGCCAGTCATCATCATGGGCCAAGACACTCTCTAATCCTTCTATTCGCGTTCTGCACTGCCATAGTGCAGCCACCATTCAGCATTATGCACAATTGTAGCACAGGAATCATAGTGAGCACACCTTGACAAAATGGTAATAATGCTTTGATCTGATGTGTGACATGGCATCTATGAAAATATTAGCCTTATTCTTTCAGCTCGGCTGTGTGTCGGCATTTCCATATTAAAAAGACTCGGGCACTGAATAAGTGGTTGATCCACCTCACTTAAAAGTGACTTCTCGTCACTTCAAAAAAGAGATTAATTTATTTTCCAGAGAGCTGATTGGTCAGTAAGTGGTGCTTTTATAGAGTTGATCTCTTATTCAGCATAAATTATCATGGCGATCTATCCCGGTAAGAAGTGAACAACATACCCATAATAATGTAAAGTTGTTTTATGTTAACTTTATTTTGCATTGTGTGATATTTAACAGTGCTCTAGTGGAGGAGTTTTGCTATGAGTGGGTCCAGATTTTGTCTGTCCCATGCATGTGCTTGTAGGTGATGCAATACACATTATTGCGAGTTGCATAGTGGTTGCATAGTATTCCACTGATTGACAGGTAACAATGTGCCAACAAAGGCAAGGAGAAGAATACTGCTAAGTATTAAACATGGATGTAAACAATGATTTACAAAGATTTGTTTGTTAGATCTCATGGATAAATACAGTGTTTTTTGATTAGTAACACTCAATGTAAACATAACAGATGTTACAAAAAGAAAAAACTTCAAGTCACATTGTTTTGCCTTATTAATGAAGTCATGAGGAACTTCTTTGCCATCACATATCAGGATCTGTGTGAATTGTACACAAAAGCAGAAATACTGACCTGCAGCAGAGAGCTCGGACACCGCCCCCGGCTTGATGACTCCAAACACTGGAGCGTTGTCATTCTCATCTACAACCTTCATTCGTATTTCAACATTTTTCTCTGCATAGGTGCCATCCCTGTACCTAGCGACCCCTGCCAGCTGAAACAGAAAACTCAAATCAGCATGTGCATTTACAAGCATAAACAGCATGTGAAACTGATGTGTAGCAAATGGCTGCCAAATATCTCCACATTAATTATGAAAAGCTGCAATTACTGAATCTTGAATGAAGACATGACATAAAAGTGAAGTGAAAAGTGACATCAAAATCCAAAAGCATAACAGAACAGAACCTGTCATGTATCACTCACATTGTACGTGTCGATCTCCTCCCTGTCAAGAATTTTGGTCACACGAATTATTCCAGATTTAGGGTCAACTTCAAACACATGGAAGGGATATTGGTTTGCACCAATGCCTTCTAGAGAGTAGTAAATATTCCCTGTGCCATCGTCAAAATCTGAACGAATCTGAAACACAGAGAAGTGCTGATTCAGCTAAACAGTCTCATTCATGCACCAGAAGGAAACGACATCAAACATTTGCACCTTAAGAACAACTATTAGCAAAGTTTAAAAACTATTTCAAGAGAGTAGAAAAACAAAAACTAAACCATTATTTGTTGCTGAACACTAATTTTGTTTGTCCAGCTTGTCTGGCTGCTCATGCTGCTATTTGGATGCCACGACCTGTATGCTGGTCTGTGATAAGATAGTCCTTTCTGATTTTGATCATCCAGTTGTTAGTGAAACGTGTTGTGTTGTCATGTTGGACATGATAACTTGTATGTGCAGGACATTCTTCTCCTGGTAAAGATTAGAATGTTGTGTGTACAAGACGGATGGTGTGCAGGCAGTTGCTTAGAATCCTAAGCAATAGCGCTGTGCTCAATGGGTAAACCTTCATGCATTCAATGCAATCCACTCCAGGCACTGTGGCAGGCACAGTGATTGTCCCTGGAGAAGAGAGCCGTGGTGCTTCTCTATTCTCTTAATTGCATCCATGTTTCCCATACTTGTGTCTTGTGGGGAGAGGAGAGATCCTTTCCTCCAAAGCGTCACGTGAAGCGACGTCCGTTTCACTGCTGTCAGTCGGCTTTAACCTCCTAAGACCTGAGCTTTGATTCTGTGTGCATTTTTTATTTCTCTTGGCTATTTGGGATAAGTAGGACCTAATAAGTATAAAAAACTAAATACAACAGGAAGCACTTTTTGAAAAAAATGACGTCCTCGTATGGGGACATTGGGTCTATTTTACTAAAAAAACACAATAAAGTCACCAATGTGTAATAAAGTAGAAAACTAATGCTAATAAACAGCATCTTTTGGGGCGGCTGTGGCTCAGGAGGTAGAGCGGGTTGGCCGTTAATCCGAAGGTTGGCGGTTCAATCACTGGCTCCCCCTGGTTGCGTGTCCTTGGGCAAGATACTGAACCCTGAATTGCCCCTGAATGTGCGTGAATGTTAGTTTCTGTTTGAGCACTTAAGGCTCAGTGTATGAATGTGTATGACTGGTGAATGCAGATGTAGTGTAAAAGCACTTTGAGTGGTCAAAAAGACCAGAAAGGCACTATACAAATACGGAGCATTTACATCTTAGCTTGTTACTTTTGAAAAAAAAAGTCAGATCTGTATGTCATGTCAAACAACACATGTTAGCAAGCATAAATTAACAAGTTTCAACCATAAAATTTCATTAGGATTTTCACCTTTTCCACTTTGCTCTCTGCTCTGGCTGTAGAAGGTATTTGTTGATAGTGACGCCATCTTGTTTTTCCACAAATGAGTGTATTTTGGTTTTGCTACCACTAAATGGCACAGGCAAGTGTCCACTAAGGAGGAGTATAGGTCTCAGTAAAGTAGAATTAAGTATACAGTGCAGGGAGCCCAAAATCTAATGTCCCCATATGAGGACACAGGGTCTCAGGAGCAGCCAACTTTTGATGCAGTTTGTGTCTGCACACGTGCACTGTGCTAACACTAATCTAGTGTCACAGTTATCACTGCAGAGCAGCATGTTTTCTCTCTGTAACTGTAAAAAACACCTGCAGATGAAGAACAACCTGCATTCTGTGATTATATTGATAGGCTACTGTCCTGTTCAGACATACAGGATCATCTCTACTGGGAGAAAGCGTTTATTAGTATTATTTACTGATTATCTGCATTTTAGGCCTAATTAGGCTATTGAATGTGATCACATGTCCTTTGATTTATTAGGCTAAATGTTTCAGGGTAAATTGAAATTATGTAACTCACATCATCATCACATTTTAAGGCTTTCCATTTATTTATCCACCCTTTTCACACTGCTCCATACATTTAATTTGCAAGTCACATCACATCGTCACTGATCGATCACTGTGGTCTATTTGGACTAAACACAAATCAGCATCAAGTGACTGAATGGAAATGACGATTAACAATATAAAAATTGTTTCTTGTAGACAGTTTAATTGTCTCCATAATAAAATTTAATGGGATAAATAACAGAGAAGGAAATCTGTTTTAATAAATGTGGAAAGTTGTGTTTGGTCCTTTTGTTGTTCAGACCTACAATTAACACAGATTTTAACTAGACAGTGATTCATAAAGCAAATTAATTAAAAAATGTTTAATCTGTTATCGCTCTTCTCTCCAGTATGAAACTCAGATCAGTCCGATCAGCTGCAGTCTCCAATCAATAACAGATATATTATTATATATGTTACCATATTCTACTACAAAAGTATTTATCTTTTATAATCTATGTGTGCAGCATGAAACTACAAACTTTCATTTTGTTGTACAGTTTCATCAAACTGTTTGTCCTAGCAGTTTTGTCAATCAAGAAATGCTCATGTTTCAATGACATTGCAGCAGTGACTCCATTAGAGAACTTAAAGTACTTGAGGGCTTCTTCAGCCACATATCCTCGCTGTGGTAGATAGCATTACGTACTACTTTTTCTTTTATGGTTTTCAGCTGAAGGTCCCTTTTAACAGCTTTATATTTTAGGTGCTCAATCTACAGTGATTCAATTTCAAAATTAGTGGGTAACATTAAAGAGAGTTTTAGTGAAACCAACAACTCACCCGGGCGACAGATTCCTGTTGAGTGTAGTCTACATTTTCTTTCAGTGGTTTTGGCGGGGAAATCCAGGTGGCCTTTACCACAGCAACAGTCTGGATCTGTAATACAATAGATGTAATTAGTTCTGAATGAACCCTTACTTGACAGATTAATCTACAGCCCACACATGTAAAGTTAGCAGTATACCACTTATGGTTGGCATATCAGTTTAGGGATTTCACCACATGTGTGAGCAAAGAGAAGCTACAAGTTAAAACAAAAGCCTGAACAATGAAACTGCAACAAAACCACACAAGGCCTTCAAACTCTCATGTGTGCGAGAGATTTGGTTTGAATCCAAATCCTGGTTTCCCACTGGACGAGACCCACAGAAACTCATGGAAATTCTGTGATGCAGCCATGATGTCACCTAGGATATAAGATTCAGTGTTTGACCTCGACACCGCCTTTAGACAGCAAAGGAAGTTGCTATGGGAGATGTACCACTTCCAATCAAATGTTTTACTATTACTAGTCTAGAAAGATAGCTGTGCAACCAGGACTTTCACCTTGCCTGCAGAAGGAAGATGACGATTAACCATTTTTGGGGATCTTAATTTATGGAAACAAAGAAGCAGCCTACATGTAGGGCCAGAAGCCTGGTAAGGCAGCCTTTTATTACTTAAAGTCAAACACTGGATTTCTACTGGCCTTTATGGGAGTGCAGGAACCCCCTGCAGTGTGTCCATGACGTCACTTTGTTTTGTGTTTGCCAAAAGAAAATTTGAACCTGAAGGAGATCACTATACACTACATAACAATCTCGACCGGATTACCTAAACGGACTGATACATTATATTGCTACCAATAACGATTTCAAGTAAGAGGTTTATAGGGTGTTATTGTGATTTTCGTGGGAAATAACGCACCCTCATATCCTGTTGATTGCAGTGTTTTTCGGTCCAACTTCCAAATGCAAGTTGCTATAGGTTCCCGTGTGATATAGTGGCAATTATTGTATTATTGTAATGAGTATTTTTTAGGTAGGTAGAAGTTGCTTTAGAGATTCTACTCAGCCCTGTCAAGACTTTGTTTGACTACTTACGAGAGAGGACAAACCAACTGAGTTTCATAAAGCAAGGAATATCAGATTTAAAAAAAAAACAATTCCCCAAAAACAAAAGTTACAGTGCAGTGGAAATTATTAATCTAAAGTCTTACATTTAAAGGTTCAGTGTGTAATATTTAGGAGGATTGATTGACAGAAATGCAATATAACACCCATAACTATGTTTTCAGTGGTGTAAAAAGACTTTACATGATGCACCGTTTTTATTACCTTAGAATGAGCCATTTCTATCTACATAAACTGTGGGTCCCCTGCTCCATGGAAGTTGCCATGTTGCGTCTCCATGTACTACAGTAGCCCAAACGAACAAACTACTCTACTTAGCGCGTTTCGTCACTACGTTGAATACGTACGAAGAAGGAAGAAGTAGTAGAAAATATGCTAATAGACCACACCGCAGTGCGTGTCTGTGGATCTGCCATGGGATCTGCATGTGAAACAAAGTTAATAGGATACAAATGTGTGCTGTGCAATTAGGAGAGACTGAAGGCAGGTGTGCGGGCTGCTCTCCAGGGAGCAGTTCCACCGGTACAATCCACACCATTAACGATACGTTTGGGTTTAATTTCAAGTTCTTAATGCATGCTTTTAGCTAACCTTCATAGTCAGCTAACTTGTGACTCAGATGCAAGCTGAGGTTTTTGTGATGCACCCTAAGAACTTGCTGTAGGTATGATTCAGAGAGGTAACCTCATCCGAGTTTGTTTGTAAAAAGTCAATGTGAACATTACCCCGGACCATTACTAAAAAGTTAAAATTTTATTCCCTTGATCCATACCTGATAAACCAAACAACAGGTGTGAAAACAGATGACAGCCTATCTGCTTTCATGTTCCCTCGCAGTTTTTTGTAACAATTTATGTGGGAAAAAAGTGCCCGGTGTAAAAGGGTATTAGTCCTCGCCCCCTCTGCAATGAATCAACATCACCATCTCTTTTAGAATAGCCTGGATGTGTTCAGCCATATCCCATAATGTCAACAGCTTATGTGGACCATGAGCAGAGCCAACAACTAAGTTCAGTAAGCCTAATGAAAACCTGAACTGCTGGTATGACGTATAAAGTTTCTCTTTAAAAACTGCTTTCACAGGCTAATGTGCAGCCTTATTACATACAGGGGCCGTAGTCGGCCATGTTGTGCACTAATGCATGTATTTTACAGCTGACACCTGGTCGAGAGGCCTTGATTTACGCTATTGTTATCTTCGCTCTTTATTTTTCTCATTGGTTTGCATGAAATGAGTCTGTATGGATTTTCACGATGCTACTCCTCCCGCACCATTGCCAGCAGATACGCAATGGCCCCCTGCTCACCATTTGAAATGCAGGTTTAAGGCACTTCTGCATTGGCTTGACTTTTTAGTCTCTTTTCAGTCTTTGAACTGAATTAAATTGAACTGAGGTTCCCGCATGATCAAAATAAAGGAAATCTTGTCCTTGTTCCTCAGATATTCTTATGGAATTTAACAGACCTACATATTTGGACATATGAGCTTCCAAGTGACAGCAGTGCTAGGCAAGCGTCTTTAGACTTCCATTATAACTAAGACGAGACGAACACAGATTTTCTCTTCTCTGCTTACATTTCTAATTCGCTCCAGTGCTCACATTTTTAAGACCACAAACATAAAATCTAAATCAACTGATGTGGCAGACTCTGGACAGAGAGTTACTTAGGGATTGGATTTATAATAGTAAGCAGGAGTTTAAGAGGGTGTTTTCTAGGGCTGTCCCCGACTAAGGATTTACATAGTCGGATCAGAATCGTCCTGCCTATCGTCGATTGATAGTCGAATCTAGGGCTGACCCCGCATAGTCGAAGGTTTGATGCTTCAATGGGCGGAGCCTGATTCGACTGTCAATCTCATAGCTTCACAGCAAAATGGGGATCATGCCATTTTGGCGATGTGGGGGTGCTCACCGTCTGATTTTACATAGAACTACCAGTTTTCTCCCAATAAGTTAATATACAGCCTGTTACAATATAAATGTCAACATAAAATGCTGAAAATAAACATGAAAAAAGCTTTTAAAAATTTTTTTGTGTCCTACACGTGTCAGTGCACATGTGTAGGCTTAGCGTGGATGTGTGTGTGTACCCCTGCAGTCTATGATGTAGCCTAGTGGCAGAAAGACGGAGCCCCAGCATCACCGCTGTTGTGCCGAGTTGTTCGCACCTCGCGGGACATTCGGATCATTTATCACCATTGATGAACCACACAAAGAATATCATATTGTTTTTAAATAGACCAGAGGAGAAATAGACCAGCGAGGAACCGCGACCTGCATGCAGTTGCCGGCTGCACAGCACGCACGCAAAACTCTGCACAAGACCGGTGAATGACAGGTGAGCAGAGCAGAGAGGAAATGGTCACTAAGCCTCAGTTTATCTGTAACGTTAAATGTACAGCGTAAATTACAGTGACTAATGAATAGAGGCTGAAGTTCTGTAGCTTCTACCGTGTCCCCCCGCCCTCGCAATCGCCATGCACAAACACACACTGATTCGAATATCAGTCGACGATGGGCAAGACTTTTTTGACAATTTTGATTCGACTATGTAAATCGTCCATCGAGGACAGCCCTAGTTGAATTATGTGTGTTTTTGTGCGCAGCGATTGTGAGCCGAAATTAAACTGAGGCATGACCATTTTCTCTCTCTCTCTCTCTCTCTCTCTCTCTCTCAAATTAGCTTTATTGGCATGAATGTACAGCAACAATCTTGCCAAGGCTACATATAAAGCACTTAGGGACAATTAATTTCATACATTTCATTAGATAAGGAAATAAAACAGCAAAAGTTGTGTTTGTGTGTGTTAAAACAATAATTAAAAAAATATTTAAAATGTAAAAATTCCGTAAAAATAAATATTAAAAAAAAGTGTTCCTCTTCTGCCACTCCACACATACATGCTACGCCTACACATGCACACTGACGACCCGGGGTTAGGGTTATAATTTTGGATTTATTTCCGTACTTTAAAAACATTTTTTGATCTTTTTTTTCTTTTTACATGTTTATTTACAGCATTAAACGTTGAAATGTATATTGTAATAGCCTGTATATTAACTTATTGGGAGAAAACTGGTAACTACTACAAACTATGTAAAATCAGACGTTGAGGGCCCCCATATCGCCAAAATGGCATGATCCTTGTTTCACTGCGAAGCATCGACTGTGAGATTGATAGTCGAATCAGGCTCCGCCCATCGAAGTATCAAATCTTCAACTATTCAGGGTCAGATCTAGTGTTTTCCTATTCAATATTCAATAACTAGTTTAACATTTTTGAAGACCACATTTTACTGATGAATTATGCATAACTGGTTAGTTAGGTAATTCCAAGAGGGTTTGTTTGTTTGATTGATACCGTATTATATATCGACAATTTCTTCAGCAAAGCCTTGTGTCACACACAGTTCACAGCTTTTAAGCCAGAAGAACATTTTCAAGGACAACTACCCATCATCATCACATCATCAGCCCTAAGGCTTCACTTCACAATTTCGGGCGAGTCCAACACCAATTTTGCTAGTTTGACAGTGGATAAAAATGGTCAGGAGGACGGCTGCTTTAATCCAAACCGCTTCACTGTTTGAACCTAGGCTGTGTTTGAGTCCTTTTGAATGTGTAGAAGTACACAGAACATGAATTAACATTAGATCCCAACTGATCCTGTCAGAGTGTTGGAGATTTTAGTAATCACTGAAGTTACATTGCTGTGCAGCATTTTTTTCATGTGTTTACAACATTCCTAAATAGATAAGAATCCAGGTGTAAAAGGGAGTATGAGCAAGTATCACCAAGCATGAGGCCCCATCCACACTACTCTGTTTTAGTTTACAAATGGAGAATTAAAACGAATACGATCCCCGTCTACACCAGCGTTTCCGCTGCGTTTTGGGGTACATTAAAACGACTGAAAACACACAGCTAGGACCCATTCAGGTACAATGGGCATGCGGCTGCCAGTGTAAAACAAGAAGCAGATGGTCTACTGCGTAGTTATAGAAGATTTGGCGAAGGAACGAATAAATACAGACGAAGCATCAGACCAGGTTTATTTTTTTTGCATGCACCAATAACGAGCTGGGACTGTTACTGAATGTAACACGGGAGTGTGGCGGCAGAAAACAGACTAGTTACAAAGTAAATGGCAACATGCACAGTACAAGTGTAGGCAGATGAGTGTTATTTACACCGTACATAATATTTTAATAAAAAGACGATGTCAAAAACCCGGTCAGTAGCATCGTGTTTCTGCTTTGCATGACCCAATCAGAGAGGCAAGCGTGAGCGGCTGCATCATCGTTTCTAAAGTCCTCCGTTTTGGCCCGTCTTCACTAAAACGCCCTCTGGAGTTTTGAAACACAAAACGGGGTCTGCAGCGTTTCCAAACTTCTCCATTTTAGGTCTTTGTTTTTGTCGTTTAAGTCTGGACGGGAGGTGCAAAGGTAGAAAAAGGTCTCCGTTTTAATTCGAAAACGCAGTAGTGTGGACGGGGCCTGAGTGTGAGAATGTACGCAGAATAACTAAGCATAGGTGTGAGAGTATACACAACAATGTAAACAAATGAAGTAGGGAGGGCAGCAAAAGTGTAAAAATCACCAAGGAAACGGAGATAATGAGCTGTTTGTAGCAAAAAAGCCACCTGTGAAAGATGAATGACCTTTTTGGGCCAAGTGGGAGTTTCTGCTGTGGAAACCTATTCACTTATGAGAAATGTCTTTCATAATGGAGAATCATTGAATAGTTGATTTATTGTGATAATGTAATCAGAAAATGTTTTATCTTTTAAAAAATATATAATTTGACTTCCTGAAGTTGTTTCTGTGGTTGTTGATCATGTACTGGTTTTGGATGTGACAGCCCCTGTGCTTGGTTCACTCTGTTGAGGCTTTGCTTTCTGTCTCCAGTGCTGCAGACTTTTGGGATTTCATCACCTGTGCCCGCTGCACCCCATGCTTTTAAGCCAGAGCAGCAGCCACTCCTTGGGCAGATCTCCTTTGTTCACGCACCTCTGCATTGATGCTTTTATTTCCTTTTCTTTTTTTTTTGACAGCACAAAAAACATGCTGTACTTTCCCTTCCATCCACTCCCTACACAACTGACTTTACAGATTCCTCCCAAGTATTTGCTTGGATTATTTAGCTGTCTTGTTGTAAGAGTTGGGCTGTGACAGTTGACAGTTTTGTTGTTCTGCCATAGGCTAGGCGCACAGCAGCGTATTCATTAATAAATGGTCAGCAAGACCAGGTTGTCTTCTTAATGATCAAACACTACAATATGTCTGATTGCGCATTCAACAGTGAAAGGGAAGAAGACTTTCCTGATCTCCAGCAATCGGATTAAATGATAAGATCAAGGTTATTAGTAACTATTGAACTACTTCACTTTGACTGTTTTTGTCAGTTAACTTAAAAATACTAGAACATTTGATTGCCTGAGCTTTTAAAGGAAAAAAACCCTCACAAGAATGTTCATAGTGCCAAGAAATGAAGAAAATTGATTCAGTTTGTTCAGAATAATGCATTTAGGTGACACTTTTTGAATATTTTGTCCAGTAATTGAAATGTATTTTGACTGGAGGTATTCTTGTTATGAATCTTAAAATTCTGCTACTTATTAAAGACCCTCATTACCTCCATTTCAATAAAACATCGCAGTTGTGTTGTGTTATTCTGACTGATTAGAGCTGTACCTAACTATACAAAAAAATATGATATCTTTAAGGTTCTAACAGGAACAGTCAGCGAGACGTCATTCAAGGACAGTTTGTACATGCCCGGACAGCTCTGAGGAGAGGTCTGAGTGATAAAATGATACACTGAGCAGTCTTTCTCATCAGTCCCTCTCATTCTACTGTTTGAACTCTTTATAAGAGGTCAATGTCAAGAGTGGGAACAACAAACATTTCATTGTAAGCCATGTGGTAAAACCATGTATAGTAAGTAAAAACAGAATTGAGCTGGTTGTAACCAGTGTTGGGTAGTAATAATAATACTTTTCCCAGAACTAAGTAGTGCAACTAATTATTTTTCTAAAGCAGTAATATTATTACTAGTTACTAAGACAAGTAACGCTGCGTTACTTGTTACTGAAAGCACCGTCCTTGACGTGAATCCGCGACTGTGCGGCAGCTCAGCGGCACCGGACTTTGTTGTTCATGTCAGCTGATAGCCAAAAACTAAAGGAAGAGAGGAGAGCGAGGGAGAGAGGCGTTCTTTCCACAGCTGTAAGTAGCTACTGCCATTATTGTGTCACAGTCTAAGATGCAAAGAACATTGTCGCATAGTGTAAACTCTGTGCGACAAGCAAAAAGCTTTCAACCGCAAATATTTCTACATCTGTTTTATTGAAGCATCTGCTGAAGCAGCAGAGCAACGTGAAACTTACAGATAGAAACTGTGGCAGCTGCTGTCACTGATGCTTGGACTCGTCGGGAGAGAGTGGTGCTAATGCAGCGTTTTGTAACTACTGAATACTGCTCTCATGAACATGCTACATGTGCAGAAAAACAGCTGTTTAAAAGTTGGGATTTACTTGCTTTATTTTTTTATTTCAGCCGCTGGTGTTAAGAAGCATTAGGCCTGTATGCTTTGTAAAAACCATGCTCCTTGCTGCTGTTATGACTATGATAGGCCTATTAGTTAAAAAGTCGGGAGAGACGCTTTGTTTGGGGGCAAAGGGGGGTGGTAGGGAATGCAGTATTTACCATAATTTGGATAATTATCAACGCTGACTGCCACAAATTGATTTTCAAATTTTTTTACTAGGCGTATTTAAAATCATAATTGATTGAGGAGCTGTATTGAGGAGCATATATACTGTACACACTGCCTGTGTTCAGAGGAGATGCGGACACACCCTACCTCACCTAGAAATGTAAGCCTCATCCATTCAAGTCAATGCATGGCATGTCAGGGTAACAGAAGAGCTATGATGACAAAAAGAGAAGGGAGTGGCAGCAAGCGGCTTCACATCTTTTAATGAGAAAGTCAGTCTGAGACACCAGTGACATTGTATATGAAAAACTACTGAACACAAAGAACATACTGAATCAAAAGGTGAATAATTAATTTGTCACGACTGTCACTGTTACAGCTCATACTTATTTAATTATTTCACATGGTTTGCAATCCCAGTACTAGGTCTTGATTTACATCAGCAACACCACAACCAAGTCAAATAAGCAATATGATTGTGGTCAGCCTGTCAGGTAACAGCTGGCTTAGTTCGAAGCTGACATGTTTTTAAGAGACTTAATACAGTAGTTGTTCATTTGGGTTTTAAAATGCATGACTCACTCCAAGGTCTCATGTAAATATGTTGAAACATTATAAGAGATCATGATGTGCTTTAATGTTCTGAATGCATTTTTGTGATCCATAAGAAACAACTGATCATTGAAATGAGCTGCGGCACGCGTACTGATACTGAACCAGGAAAAGAGATCATATTTCTCCTGTACTAGTTTCTTTCAGCGGGTACCAAGCAAATCTAAAATGTCTAGAGAAGCTGTATAATTCATGAGTGTACAGCATTAGAATGAAGTTATGTAATATGATAGATGCATCAACTACTTTCCTAAAAGATTCACTACAATACTCTAGACTGCTGATTTCACAAATGACTCCAGCTGACTCCAGGTATTTGATAGGATCAACTTGAACAAGATAATTAGCCTATAAAGTGAAGGGTAAATACACCTAAACTCAGTGTACCAGCAGGACAGGAGAGTATGAAGTGAACAGGGTGTTCGGTCTGACATTACTACTTGTGAAATTAGAATTTGAAAGCTGGTGTGATACAAACAAGTGAGTTCATTGAGAATTTCTGAGATCTCGGCTAAAATGATTTTTTGCCTACAGGTAGCCTTTTATAAAATTTTTTCCTGTTTAAAGTTTTTTGGAGAGTTTTTCCCATTTGAATAAAAGACAGATTTGAGAATTAACATGACCGTTTGTAAAAGAACAAATCAATGTTACAATAGAAAAAGACAGGAAAGTGCTTCTGTACTCACCATAAACAGTAACAGCAAAAAAGCAGGTGAAGAAACCCAAATCATGACTGAAGAAAGGTCCAGATGTCCGTAACCAGTGAAGCGAGTCCTGAATGTGCAAACAAGACTTCCAAGACAAGAGCTAAAGGCAAAGAGGAGGTTTATGAAAGAGGGGGAGTTCTCCTCCACACACACCCTCAGGACAAGGACACACCTGTGTGTGTGTGTGTGTGTGTGTGTGTGTGTGTGTGTGTGTGTGTGTGTGTGTGTGTGTGTGTGTGTGTGTGTGTGTGTGTGTGTGTGTGTGTGTGTGTCACATAAAATGTTTTACTGAATGTGTATATACTCACTAGGGCTGTGATATTATGGATTTTTTCTCACCACGGTGAAAAGCAACCAATACCAGCAATTTGGCAGTTAACCCCCCAGAACAACACATGTAAATGAAAAAGCAAATTAATAAGTAATAAAACACTCCTCTTTTTTATTTTAACAGCATCACTTTTTATTTAACTATTAATTGGGATACAGCTATAATAATAAGCTTTTTCAAAAAGGGTATTTTTTTCTGATTTGGCTTTGTCAAAGTTCAACATAAAATTAAAGCTGCAAGCAGCGTTGGGCGGGCCCTCACACTTGTAGCGCGTCGAGGTGTGATGCAACCGCATTTCAGATTCTGGAGCTCTGCCGGTGCGGCTGTGAATTTGCCACGAAATTCGGATGCTGCACAAAGTTGTTAATCATTGTTTCCTGGTTCCTCTTTGTGGCGCTACATAGCACTTGGCGCTACTACTGTAACTGAATATTGGCATGTAGATGTGTTTGGGGCGTGACTGTTATCAAGTTTGGTGCTGATGTGACCATGTACACTTAAGTTACAACAACTTCCTCTTTCATGGCGAATCATCGATTTTGGACGCCACACCACGGGCACACCATTTCACGAAAATTCACTATTTGTACATATTTTAATCGTCAATGGCTTTAGAGTAGACAGCAAAAACGTGAAGTCGGTTGGACTAATTCTCCAGGAGGAGTTTGTGAAAGTACGGACTGTGAAAATCATCCATAAATGACCATAAAATTCAAAATGGTTGACTTCCTGATGGGTTGGTACGTCTGGACATGATACATGTGTCACAGAAATTTTGTGTATATATATATATATATATATATATATATATATATATATATATATATGTGTGTGAAACGTGCTGCATGGGCTGCTTCATTAAAGGTCACTTCCTGTTGCCAGGAGGTGGCGCTATGACTATGGGTGAAAATTGGCGTGTACATGTGTTTTTTCTTTTCATTGTCAATGCCAGTAGATCCATCCATCCATCGTCAACCGCTTATCCTGCATACAGAGTCGCGGGGGGGCTGGAGCCAATCCCTGCTGGCATCAGGTGAAAGGCAGGGTACACCCTGGACAGGTTGCCAGTCCATCGCAGGCAATGCCAGTAGAAATTTTAATGTACCACAAAAGTTTTCATTGGGCAGGGGCTGCATCTTTGAAGGGACACTTCCTGACTCCAGCAGGTGGCACTATGAAGTTGAGTAAATTTTGACCTGTAGATGTGTTCAGGGCATGACCCTTATCAAATGTGTGAAATTTGAAAGATGAGCATGTACAGCAAAGTTACAACAACTTCCTGTGTTATGGCGAAGCATCAAACTTTTACGCCACGCCAAGGACACGCCGTTACCCATAAACTCACAAGATTCACGAGATAGCATCATCAATGTCTTAAGGCTCTTCTGAGACTGTTTTGAAGCAGGTGAGGCAAATATGTTGGGAGTAGTATATAACAGCGACACCAGCAAGAGGTGCTATGACATTGTGTGTTTGTTGGCACATGGATGTGAGCATGCACACTGAAGTATTAACTACTTCCTGTTTCACGGCGAATCATCGATTTTGGACGCCACGCCACTGACATACCCATTGACGAAAACTCACAGATAGCAAAACTTTTCATCATCAAAGCCTTTAGAAGGCACAGCAGAAATTTGAAGTCGATCGGACTAAATCCCTAGGAGGAGTTTGTTAAAGTACGGAGCATGTAAATCATCCAAAAATGACCATAATAATGTATAATGTAATATATAATATAATAATGTAATATAGCAAAGTCAATAAATTTATATTCTTGGGGTTTCAGATTGAGGTCTGTTGGATGCAGGTGCAGCAACATCATCTTGGAGTCAAGTGGAATATTTGCAGACAGGATGAACATGGATGAACATGAACATTTATTGATCACCTCCCTCCAGAATTTTTAATTAATAATTTAATTAATAATTTGTCACACTCCCAGACAGTGCATGAATATTCCTTGAGCCTCATTGCATTTAAAACAGACGTCAGGTATATTACTGTAGTATTTATTTTAATTTGACAGGAGTTATGTATGTCTGCATCGGCCAATTGCATAGGAGTAGCTTTAGAAGAAGTTAGAATTTGCGGTTTGTTTCTGAGACTCTTAAAAAGTTATTTCCAATCGTTTTCTGAAATGTCCTCTTTTAAGTCTGCTCTCCATGTCTTAAGTTTGGTTATCAATGATTCTCTAGAGCCAGATGCAAGCCAGTTATATTTTGATTAAATCAAACTCCTCTCATTGCAATTGTTTGTGACCCTTTCAGTTACCATTTCAGCAACACCTTCTATGAAGGTCATCGATTCATTTGTTATTTAACTGCAAGCTATATTTCAGAGCGTTTAACATTTTTTGCTTAAAAAAAAGATACACATTGGTGTAAAAATGGTATTTCTATCAGTTATAAAACATTAAATCAAAAGGTCATAATGCATTATGAACTTTGCTATAGCGCCTAATGCATGTTTGTAAGCGATTATAACAATTGTTATAATGTCTTATGGAAGCATTATATTGTGTTATAATTGTATGCATAAGTCATTATAGCAATGACCAAAGAAAGTGTTACCATCATTCCTTCTAAGGATGCAGGAAGTCCCTCTTGCCTAGGGGCGTGGGTGATGGGGATAAATGCTGGGGCCAGTCAGGAACCTGGCCCCAGTGAGGAGGACCATTCTAGCGTCCCTATGACCTCCTTCACCTTCCCCCCTTTGGTCATGTCTCACTACATACACCCTTAGGACTCTGGGGGGCGGGCAGGCAGCAGGGCGTTTGGTGGGTGGGGCTGCGTTATTGCGGCCTCGCCCTTCTTCCTCCCCCACTTGCCGCTCTTCAATTTTAATTACATATTAGACACAGATGGCTTGGGGGGTAGGAGTGGCATGTTGGCCGGCTCCACTACCTGACAGTTAAGGGGTGCCTGTGTCACAACTACCCTGCAATTTTAACTGCTCCTTCGTTACCATGCAGCTTATCTTTACTTCACCATACAACACTTCACAAACCATGACATGCATCCAACACAACACAATACAGAGGCAGGTGGGAGGGTGTGGGGTGTGGGGGGTGGGGGGGTGGGGGGGCATCATTGGCCTCGTGTCCTGCCCCTGGAGCCCCGGGGGTGCTGTAGGGTTGGTGTCCGCCTTGCCTGGGTCCGTGGCTCCCCTGGCGTGGGGGTCCGCTCTGGACCCGGGGGTCTGGGGGCTCGGGCCTCGGACTTTTGCTCATGTCTGGGTCAGGTGGCGTGTCCCTGGACCTGGGGGCCCATTGTCTCCTCTCCTCGCCAGAGCCCCCTTCGGCAGGGGTGGGACTCTCACTGCTTCCCCCTGCCGGCTCTCTCACAGTGGGGGCATTCAGGGTGGGTTTTGGCCCTCTTTTTTGGGGATGGCAACCTGGGTGGGCTGGGCTGGCTCTGCCTGCACTTGTCGGGGATTGCCCCCGGCTGGGCTCGGGACTGTCGGCCCTGGTTCAGCCGCGTTATTGCTCCCTGGCGGCAGGGAGCTCCCCAGCATGGCTCTGGTGGTGTGGAGTCCTTTGCGCTTTGGGGGGTCGCAGGGAGCCCTGGCTGCTGGGGGTGGGGGGGTCTCTGGGCGCCTTGCAGATCGATCCGTTTGTGGTTCTGAGGGCTCCGATGGTATTGTAGGGCGATTTTCAATGCATCTTAACGCAATGGGTTTTTTTTCTGTGCAGGGTCTTTGGATAGCTGCTGGACGTTTAATTTGTGCATTGGAGTCCAGGGGAGGCATTTCCTGGTTGGCCCTCATTGCTAGTTTGGCTGGCATTGCATGGCGGCCGGAGGGTGTGCTGTGCATGGAGGATGTTGGCTGGCGCCTTCAATTTTCCAGCAGATTTTTATCAGTGGGTTCACGGTATCCAGCTCCTCATACTCTATACCAGGTTGCCAGACAGGTTTAATTTAAAAAAGAAAAAAAACGATCTGGGAATTCTGACTGCATAAAAGAAGTATCTCACTCAGGTACAAAAATACAGTGATATCTATCAATGATGTCCATCCATAACGGATTGTCTCCAGAAGAAAAATAGAACATTATAGTTCTTAACTGGCATTTAAGTATTCAATTCAATTTTCAATTCAATTTTATTTATATAGCACCAAATCACAACAACAGTTATCTCACAGCGTAGTAACAATAAAGATTTAATAGGTTATTTAATAGGCGAGCTCTTATTCCATTTTAATTTCCTGAAGAGCGATGTCATTTTTTAAAACATTGGTGGTGTGAGAGGGATATTTTGAAATAAATACATAAATTTAGGTAATATGTTCATCTTTTATATATTTATTCTCCTTATCAGAAATACAGGTAAGGACATCCATCTTTCTATAGATTTATATGCTGAGTCCATTATGATTTCATAATTTGGTGTTATTTTGATGCCTAAATATGTAAAATTAGATGAAAGCCTGAGCGTTAATAAATGTTTGTTTATATCTTGTCTTTCATTTTTGTTAAGCAACATTAGTGATGATTTTGAAGCATTTAATTTATATCCAGAGATGTTACCAAACATGCGGATTAAATCTAGCAGCGCTGATATGAAGGCGCAAAATTGATTTGAGAATAAAATTAAATCGTCAGCAAAAAGAGCTATTCTGTGATCTCTGTTGCCAATTGTAATCCCCTGGATCTGCCTACTAGGTCCGATTGCTATTGCTAGTGGTTCAATAGCTAGTATGAAAAGATGTGGCGACAGAGGCGGACCTTGGGAGTTCAGATACCACCTAATTCGTCAGTACCTCAGCTATAGGGTTGAGATGTAATAATTTGATCCAGTTAAGGAAAGTATTACCAAAGGCAGAGAGATGACCATTACTGTAGGACTCTAGATACATAGCTTAAAGAGGGGTTACCAACTTATCTTTAAAAAACTGCTGCTTTTCCAGCCTTTAGCGCACCTAAAGATATTTGGGGGATATTGAGTATACTAAGAATTCAGTCCAGACTTCCACATTAGCAGTGTTTTCTGATTTGTAGAGGTTTTCATAAAACATTTTAAAAGCTCTTAATTCCCTGCATATTGAAAATAGTGTTCCCATTGGCATCTTTAATGTATGTAATTGCCCTTTCTTTTCCTATTGTTTAATCTGCCATACAAGAAGTCTACCAGGCTTTTCTCCCTGATCATAAAACTCTTGTTTGAGCTTCATTAAGTTTGCAGCAGCCTTATCGTATGTAATCCCATTATATTGAGTTGTAGGTAGTAGCAATTGCTTGGAGATTTCTTTTTTATTTTGTCCTTCCAGGAAACCCTTATTCTCAAGTGTTTTGATTTTGGATTATTTCCTGTGCTTCTTTTGTTATGCTGCTTGTGTAGCTTTGACCTGTAATAAATGTCTTAAAGGCTTTCCATCTAATTGTGGCTGTCTGGGATGTGTTAATCAAAGTAAACATTTACTTTTTTTCCACGAACTGCAGTTTTGTTTTGTTTTTGTTCTGCATCCACTTGATTGTAAATTTCCATTTAGGAGATATGGCCCCACATCAGAATCAGAAGGAGCTTTTATTGCCAAGTAGTGTTTTACACATACAAGGAATTTGTTTTGGTGATAAGGTGCTACACGCAGACAGGCATACAGCTGACATAAATAGATATAAATATGTAATAAACTAATGCAAGTTATAAGAATAGAGAAAAATAATAAAACTGACAATATAAAAAAATAAAAATGGAACAACAACAATTTACAAACAACAACAAATATGTGCTACATGCCAGGTTTGTGATGATATGACATGAAGTGATATTTACATGTGCAGAGAAAATTGTATTATTTGAAAGGGGGGAGTGGGAGGCTAGCTGCAGATGGGTAGAAGCTGTTTTTGTGGCGAGAGGTTTTGGTCATGATGGAACGCAGCCGCTTACCAGAGGGGAGAGTCTGAAACAGTTTGTGACTGGGATGGAAGGCCTCAGCTGCAATCTTTCCTGCTCGCCTCAGAGTCCTGGAGGCCTACAGGTCCTGAAGAGAAGCAAGATTGCAGCCAATCACCTTCTCTGCAGAGCGAATGATATGCTGCAGCCTGCCCTTGTCCCTGGCAGTGGCAGCAGTGTACCAGATGGTGATGGAGGAGGTGAGGATGGACTCAATGATGGCGGTGTAGAAGTGCACCGTCATTGTCTTTGGCAGGCTGAACTTCTTCAGCTGCTGCAGGCAGTACATCCTCTGCTGGGCTTTCTTGGTGAGGGAGGTGATGTTCAGCTCCCACTTGAGGTCCTGGGAGATGATGGTGCCCAGGAAGCGGAAGGAGGATGATGGGGGAGGGTGGGGCTGTGCTCTTTCTGAAGTCCGAGACCATCTCCACTGTCTTCAGAGCGTTGAGCTCCAGACTGTTCTGGCCTCACCAGAACACAAGATGGTCATCTCCCACCTGTAGGCAGAGTCATCCCCACCAGAGATGAGCCCAATGAGGGCGGTGTCATCCGCAAACTTCAGGAGTTTGACAGACTGGTGACTGGAGGTGCAGCTGTTGGTGTACAGGGAGAAGAGCAGAGGGGAAAGAGACATGTTTTCCCATCTTCACGTGCTGCTTCCTGTCTGTCAGGAAGTCTGTGATCCACCTGCAGGTGGAGTCAGGCACGTTCAGCTGGGAGAGCTTGTCCTGCAGCAGGGCCAGGATGATGGTGTTGAAAGCAGAGCTGAAATCCACAAACAGGATCCTGCAGGGGCGCCGTATAGGGTGGAAAATTCCAAAGGCCCCTGACTGACAGGGGCACCCAAAAATAGATAAAAAAATAATATCAAATTATATTTATATAAACCATCATCATTGAGTGTTTTAAATATAATAATACAATTAATGATCTCTTTGTTGGCAATGGAAGTTAAATATCCTCATTGACCAAAAAGTAAACATCCATATTGGCTGACCACCCCCCTGTATCTGCATGAAATGATTTGGTCCTGCCTTAGCACACTGTATCAGTGACGGTGTTTAGCTGCAGTCAGTAGATGCGCCAGAAACACAGTGAACACGAGGTTGCCAAGTAAACCGAAGTCTGGTTTTCAAAAAAGGAAAGAGAGGAAAGACAATGGAATGGATGTTAATCCGTAACCCAGTTTTTCACCAAGAAAGGAGGGCGGCCTTTAATCTGAGTGGTGTTAACCTGTTGGCTTCATGTCCACAGTGAAATAAGCTAGCTAGCTACAGTGTACATTTCATCAACATTTAATCAGTGCAGGGAAACGTTTAGCAAGATATTCATTTTAAGTCACTGTCTCTGCCCCTTTTAGCAGACTAACAGATGATTCAGCAGCACCCCAATCTCCCTATAACTGTAGCCACCCTGTCCCAAAACTCAGGAAAATATACTGAGACCCCCCCCACCAACCAACCACCACCACACTGATCAAACTGGCGGCGGCTCTATTATAACATGGATGGTAAAGCAGGACTCATGACAATAAGTTATTTGGTGGATGTGTTGCAGTGGGAATCAAAGAAAAGTGTCTAATCCACTGCCCCATTGCAACCTCTCTTTAATAATTATTATTTAGTATTCTTTTTTACCAAACTTTAACAGCTAAATGTGCAACATGCAACATGAAATAATTGAGTCTAACTAAATTGTGTCTAAACTACAATAACTACTAACTTTAAAATTAGTTAAGTAGAAGTTAATAGGTTATTTTTTATAATAAGAGATAAGAGACAGAAGCAAAGGTTGTCGCCTGTTGAAGACCTGGTGGCCTAACTGTTAAAGAAACAGTTATATTATTCAGGAAAGTCAGATCAAACAGCTGATCAGTCTCTGTCTATTGATAAACTGTAGGAAAGTTTGACATTTCAGCTCTGGCAGCGGGCGGACTTATGCGTGAATGGCCGCAACAGTTACACAGAAGCCGTTGCCATGGTTACATTGTGGAGCGCTTGTTTGCCTGTTGATAAGGAGAGAAGAGCGACCCCGCGGATCCAAGCCATATGAAAAGGCCTTATATAAACATTATATATACCATATATTGGTGGATGCATGATGTCCCAGATGTGCTCAATTGGATTCAGGTCTGGGGAAAGGGCGGGCCAGTCCATAGCATCAATGCCTTCCTCCTACGGCCTCCTCCACGTCTCCTGATGTACTGGCCTGTCTCCTGGTAGCGCCTTTATGCTCTGGAGGCTACACTGACAGACACAGCAAACCTTCTTGCCAAAGCTTGTATTGATGTGCCATCCTGGATGAGCTGCACTACCTGAGCCACTTGTGTGGGTTTTAGACTCTGTCTCATGCTACCACTAGAGTGAAAGCACCGCCAGCATTCAAAAGTGACCAAAACATCAGCCAGGAAGCATAGGAACTGAGAAGTGGTCTGTGGTCGCTACCTGCAGAACCACTCCTTTATTGGATGTGTCTTGCTAATTGCCTATAATTTCCACCTGTTGTCTATTCCATTTGTACAACAGCATGTGAAATTGATTGTCAATCAGTGTTGCTTCCTAAGTGGACAGTTTGATTTCACAGGAGTGTGATTGACTTGGAGTTACATTGTGTTGTTTAAGTGTTCCCTTTATATTTTTGAGCAGTGTATTAGGTATGAATATTCAAAATCTTAACTTTGCACAAAGTAGAGGAGACAATAACGTGTCTTTTGATACTTCAAATGGACTGCTATGTTAAGCTAACCTTGAGAATTAGCCAAAATTAGCACACATGTCAGTTTGGGGCAAGTTGTCTCAATGATTTGGGGTCCAAATCCAGTACAAATAAACACACAGAACATCAAAAAACTATGTGAAATTGTTCAATTACCCCTGACATAAATGATACTGTTAATAGAATATTATACACTGTAGTTTACAGCAGCAGCCTGGGTAAGACAGAATTCATGACAGGATATTTACAGTCGTATACCGTAGGCATGTAGTGTGTTAGTGGACATGCACACACACACACTTATTAATTTAGTTAGGGAACAAGGCTAGTAGACAAATACACTTGTAATTTATTTGTAATTGCATGGAGGAATGTGTTTTTGAAGGAAGGAAGGAAATTATCTACAGAAGACAGAGAATGGCAATACACCACCTGACACCTGACCTGAGAGAGAGAGAGAGAGAGAGAGAGAGAGAGAGAGAGAGAGAGAGAGAGAGAGAGAGAGAGAGAGAGAGAGAGATCGATCGATCCAGGATGCTTAATTCCCTCTGAAGCGGCTGTGATCTGCACTTTAGATCAGAGGTGGTAGATTCCGTTAAAATATAATGAATTCTCATTATATCTTGTGATATTATGTGTCAATTTATTATTCTGATCATTTCAGAACACAGCCAGATATGTGAGAGATTTTTAATGTGCAGAAAGTTTTGAACATGAGCAGAAAAGCTGCTGAAACACAGGAGCTATTAAGATGCAGAGGTTTATAACTGAATTAAAACGAATTCAATTATCATTGAGGTGAAAGTCATCATGCCTGCATGTGTATTGACTCAGCAGGGATGAAATAAAATAAACAGGAGAAACATATGACAGCACTATACTTTATTTTTTGAATTGTCACCTGAATTTTGTGTTTCCTTTTATATAAATAAAGACATTTCCTCAATTAATTGGTGCAGAAAAATTCCCCAGGATGCAGGAAATGAAGTGATTAAAGCCCAAACTTTTCAGGGGGAGGACAACCACACTCCCCTCTTAAACCTTTTTTTGAAATTATTATTATCAGTACTAATTATAAAAATAATAAATGTATTTATATGGCCTATGATATTTAATAATGTAGCTCAATGATTTATAGGGTTCAGTTTGACAAATGGCATAACAAGGTAGCAGTTTTTGATGGTTGATATAAGTATGTCTCCAGAATACAGGAAATTAAGTGTTTAATTTTTAAAATCGTCTGGGGGTACTCAGACAAACCCCTAATCTAAGCTCTTAAAAGCAAGGATGGTGTACTGGTGAGGGGTGTCTGACTGATTTTGGTGGGCCTCCTGGGCCAAAAATGCCAGGGCCGATTTTTTGTCCAGCCCTGGCAACATTGGGTCAGTGTTTAGCCAATACCTTAGTTCCCTTTAGAAAGGACCCTTGTTGCTCACTTCCCTTTTGGGAGTTGTTTTCTGTTTACTGTGCATTTAGAGACTCTTTTTGTTAAGTATTATAAATAGACCTTTTTCTTTTTAACTTACTCCTGTTTCCTCGTTTTCTTCTGCCTTGGAACAAATTATTAATTGTACTTACCTCCTCCCCCTGGGCTTCAATCTGAGGTTCGTAAAAATATTTGACTCCCAGATGCACCACGACCCGACCAACAAATAACATAAACAAAAAACTAAAACTAAAAAAAAACCATCCAAATGCCAATCGACAACACAATGCCAACGGAACGCAAAAGGCAGAACCAAGGACCAGCACCCAGACCGACCGCGGCGCGCACACACACACAACAGAGACCAGTGCTCCCCAGGACCCCACAGAATGAACAACCAAACCACCAAAATGCCACACAATCATCAACATCAATGCGCAAGTGATCACACCAACCCACACACTGTGTGAGCACCGCGACACCCAACGCCTGGCAGCCTCCCGCATATTTTGTGCACGAAGCCGAGCAAACGAGAGAGAGAGCGAGTGGCAGAGCAAAATGGCGAAACCCAGCAGAAAAAAAACAGCAGCAAGTCCCAGCCCGGCAGCAAACGCGCCGTGCAGGTCACCGTGCACCCACCAATAAAAGTCTGCTGTTCCCCTAACCACTGGAAAAGTGAAGGGCACCTGCGCCAGCCAACATCTCCCATGCACATCACACCCTCTGGGCACCATGCAACGCCAGCCAAACTAGCAACAAGGCAAATTCAACTAGCTCAGCTGCATGTCACCACCAACCCATTTACCCGTCAAGGGCCGAGAACACCAGGCACAAGCCCAGAACAAACCGGAGCACAGCTCCGCCCCACACACACACACTGCACATCCCGACAACTAACTTTATACTTCAGTCTCCAGAGGAGTCCGACAACTGGCTGACAGAGAAACGAGGGAGCACGGATCTGAGGCCAAGAAGCAAACCAGGGACACAAATTGGTCCCTCCAAGCCAACTAGGAAATGCCTCCCCCCAGCAGCCTTCCAATGCACAAGCTAATGGCCCAGCAGCCATCCAGAGACCCTGCAAAGAAAAAGAAAAAAAAAATTCCGAACCACAACCGGATCGAGGTGCCCAGAAACCCCCAGGCAGCCACCCCCAAGGAAGAGGATGTGTTTGTTGGTAATTGTCCTTCTTGTGGTGGTTTACCATTGAAACCATGAGTGAACGGACTGTTTCAATTGATAAGAGCTGCTGAATTCTCCCGGTACTGTGTTATGTACCGTTATTGTTTGCTTGTGTCCACTACAATCAACGGAGCTAAACTGCATAGTCTACGTAGTAGGCCCCCTACCAGCCGGGGCCCTGGGTCTGCCGCCCCTATGCGCACACGCTACCTTGTGTGTGTGTGTGTGTGTGTGTGTGTGTGTGTGTGTGTGTGTGTGTGTGTGTGTGTGTGTGTGTGTGTGTGTGTGTGTGTGAATATCCAAAAGAGCACGCGTCAGAAACAGCTTGAAATTGATGTTGGGCTCGCGCTGAAAAATTGCAGATGTTATTGGGCTGGGCTGGGCTGGGCTTGAACTTCACGGGCCAGGGCTGGGCTAGGCCCGCAGTTTTGGGCCCGTGCAGGGCTCTACTACCATAATTGTGCCAATCCCATACAATGTGCCGATGGAGTCACACACAGAGAAGACTATGAGTAACTCCAAATTAAAGTCTTCATGAACAATGTTCTGTTTGTGTCACTCCTTTTTCATCTCACCTCCCATTCATTTGCAGATTTATAGCTAGTTTGTAAAGTCTGGGGACAGGTAAAGGCCAACATCTCTTGTTGAACAGGAGTGAGTCACAAACCACATAACACAGCAGGTTTTTCTCTTGTTTGTCTGGTTGTTAGTAATAAAGCCTTCCGAGCTTCAAGTTTGTAAGTCTTCATCAAGGAGAGGACAAAACTTCACTTGAAACCTCTCGGCCCTTTTGTGGATTGTTTTCAAGACACAATTTTAGGACTCCAACTAACAATTAGTTTTATTATGGAATATTAATGATCTATAATTAGTTTATACAATGACCTGAGGGTGACTAAAAATCATTCAATTTAAATGAACAATTCAGAACCCACAAATATTAAGTTTCTGATCACATTAAATACACTAAAATTTAGACACTGAAACTGTGGGTATTTTTGCCATCCTGAAGTCCTTAAAGATTTGCCAATGATGTTTCGTTATTTTGGTAGATGATTTGATAAATATATTTTGGAGTGAAGACATAGCCTACTTTACATACTATTCATACTTGTGTACCTGTTTTAACCACGGCAACAGCAGAGTATGCAGATGCGGCTGCCAGCAGCTCCCTTAAACTTTGTTACATTACTTTAAAAGTTTGTTTTTTTTTCACCTTTACTACTGAAACATTATAAGTACTTATGACATAAATACATTCATCATTATCAGAAAAGGAAGCGGAGGAACTGGACCGAGTGCAGCGGACCTTGAGACAATCACTGCTCACCAGACAACCAGACCAGCTAGACCAAACGTCACTACAAGCCGGTGTGATCGACCAGAAAGAGAGGAAAGTGAGCTAAGCTAACCCCGGTCTGACCTAAGGCTATTCCACTACCCAGCCTGCTCCTGGCTAATGTCCAGTCGCAGGAAAATAAAACAGATAAAATAAGACTCAGACTAACTCAGCAGCAGGAAATCAAAGACTGCTGTGCCCTGATCTTTACTGAGATCTGGCTGCTCCACAGCATCCCGGACTCGACGGGCTTAGAGTGTTCCGTACTGACAGAACACAAGTGTTCCAAATATGTGTTACCACTTAATGCAGTGTGAGAAATGAATAATCAATGTGACTTTAAAGACTGGACCAGACTTGGACAGGCCAGAAGAATTTTGGAACAACAGGAGGTAAGAGGGTGACCATAGTGAAACAGAAACACATGACTAAAGGTTTTGAATGCGTGTATAGAACAGTAAACCAGATAATAAGCAGGTGGGAACCACGGTAAGTTCACGTTACAGAATATCCACAGATTTAATTAAAATTAATAAACTCTAAACACAAATTTTGCGCACATAAAAAGAATAAATGTAATTTTCAAAGACTATGTAACAGAGTAACAGTTCTCACTCTGGGGGGACTGTTATGAACAAAGGGATATGTTTTCTGTCTCCAGAGCTTTATGTGGGTGTACACGTCACCGGATCGCATGGATAGCGGCAATCAGAAGGAAAAACTTGACTTTTAACAAGATTCCTGCATCAACGAGAGAAATGTTCTCTGCATTTTCAGTCAGGTGAGTTCTCTGGTCTCTAACTTTGACCCAAATACAATATTTTCATTGTGGTCTCATTGTCTTTGTTATGCGTGAAATGTACACGTCGGTATGTGTTGTCTTCATGAACAAAAATGCATTCCTTGTGTTCCTTCTCACCGTAACTTACATACACATACACACCTTTTTTATGTATATGTTGAAATTATATTAAGATGTCCGTAATTGAGCTTATGAAATGCTGGATACTCATCCTGACTGGGCGCCATTTTTGCTTTTGGTCCACAATGAAGTGAAGTTTGCACGTTAAGGAGACACATCAGGTGATTAGCGACAGGGCAGGAGAGGAAATGGAGGAGACAGTTCGACCGGGAGTGGAGGAGAAAGCACAAGACAAAGAAGAAGATCCAGTGGAAGTAGCACAACCGGAAGTGGACACAGAACAAAATCCTAATAACCAGAGTGTAGAGGATTGTGTGCTCTGCAAATCTACACATGCTGTGTAGTACACGTCTGCTGGAGGAAAACAGGCACCTGAAGCAAGAATTTGATTAACGCAAAATGATATTTGAAGGGTGATAAATGTTACACGAGATTTCTAAGCTATGCCATTATTCAGGTTTTGCCACATAATAAATATATAAAATAAAATAAATATTTATGCTTCAGGGAAAAATTAAATTCTCTTTCTAACCTTGATGTGTTTGAGACTGGCTCTGCCAATCCAGCACATCAGCCATCTATTTGGTGTGTACTGAGCATCTGTTAGTGCTGCATTTCAGGACACATTAAATGTTTTGTACTCACACTTGTCTCTACAGGAGCATTGGCCAGACCAAGAGAATTTGTGTGTCAGTATGCCACACCAGTTTGTGGAGACATTTGGAAATCATGTTGCTGTTATTGTGGACTGCTCATCTCCAAAGGGTGGTCTGGGTGCACAACTGACAAATTAATAACAGAGGACAATGGTTTTCCATTTGACATTGTACTGGCAGATTGAGGTTTGATATAAAGGAGAGTGTGGAACAGATGTGTGCTAAAGTGAGAAGTCAATTGGATGCAAAGGTTCTTGAGGAAACAAGAGACACTGCACATCTCAGAGTTCACGTGGAGAGAGTTTGTAAAGAATGCAACAAATACAAAATACTGCCAAAATTCCATGAATATGGTTTTGCCATGTGAGGGTGGGAATGTGACTTTCTTGGACAGAGTTGTAAAGTCTGCTGTTCTCTGACAAACATGTCAAAGTGTTGTGCAGTGATTGCTATATCACACATCAATAGGAATTCTGAAAATAGTGACAGTTGCTGTCAGAATTACCCAGAGACCAAAACAACACTTTTACAATGTTTTCCAATTAATTGACTTGATTCATTGATTGATTACTCATTTCAGCTGTACTTGAGTAAACTGTTTTTTACAAACCGTATGTTAATTTATGATGAAGAATTATATTTTAAAAACTATTCATATGTTTTTTGTGTAAAAATCTTAATTTGTAATGTAACTTGTAACTGGAGCTGTCAGATAAATGTAATGGTAGAAGTAAGTTGCATGAACATATATTACATGAACATATATTACATAGCTAACATATTACAATAATCATGTAAAAGTACTTCACATTTCTACAATACAGTAAAGTACAGTACTTGAGTAAATGTGTTTGCCAGAAAACTGAAGTAATTATTTTGTACATTTATTTTGTGGTTGCATGATTTACTGTGTGATTTTAGTTTTGCAGTGCTCTTTTGTTGTGTTCTTCTGCATAGTTTGTTTTATTGCCTTCGACTTTTGCATGTTTTTATTTCGTGGTGCTGTTTTACACCTTCCATGTTTTTAGCTGTAGTTTAAATGATTATATTGTTTTTAGTGTCTTTCTGACTAAATGGTAATGTTCTTTTTTATACATCATGGATTGTGTTCACTTCATTTTAAAACACCTCTGTTTTGGAACTGCTCTACCCTGTAACCTAGCTTTTAATATTTTACTCTTTTTACTACATTTAAGAAAAAACCCAAGTGGCATTGCCGGCCTATTTTAAACAAAACAGAGCTTTATCCCAGTTAAAAATGTACTTAGTTACTGTCCAACACTGCATACTACTAATATAGTGTAATACAAAGCAAGAGGTTTTCTATTGTATGTTCCTTGAATATGACTAGCTGGATAATTGGTGATAGGTGGCGATGGTACAGTGGATAAGACACATGCCTTTGGCATGGGAAACCTGGGTTTGATTCCCACTGTAACACAGTGTGTCCCTGTGCAAGACACTTAACCCCTAGTTGCTCCAGAGAGGTGTGCAACCTCTGACATATACAGCAATTGTAATTTGCTTTGGATGAAATCATCAGCTAAATGTCTAATTCATTAATTGATACTGAATTTGCGGTTCATGGTAGCAGACAATATGAAACTACATGGTCAAATAGTTAGCAAGAACATTATGTACGTTGTTAAATGATTTATGCTACTAAAACGAACACAAAATATTAACAGCAACTTTTAAGAATCAATTTATGCAAAAATATATGAAAAGCTAGCAAACTACACTGTAAAAAAATCTGTAATTTTACAGTTAACTATTCCTTTTTATTTCACAGATTATTCCTGTATTTTTGAAATACATGAAAATATCAACAAATCATAAAAATAAACTGCAAATTTACATGTCTAACGTAAAATAACTAGCTGTGAATAACCATAACAATTCTGTTATTTGAAAGAAAATATTGGGTTTTTTGACGTAAAAAAACTGTTCCAATACATTCAGGAATTTACAGTATTTTCACAAATATTTTTGTCTTATTTAAAAGAAAAAAAAAATTGATTTAAGTTAAAAATTTTTTAAACTTGGTACAGTTAGTAACAGTTAACTGTAACAATGTTCTGTAATTTGACATAGATTTGCTTGTTAACTGACACATATAGCCTTTAATTATGGATATTTGGTAAATAAAAACATTGAATAAATGTTATTTTAAATCAGAACATAATGTCTACAAGCATTGTTAAACTATCAAAATACAATTTTGATAATTGAAAACAGACACCTAATGCTTAGATTACAAGTTAACAAGTCAAGGAAAAATTACAGAAAGGTAATTTTTAATTTATTGTTAAATGATAGGTGTCTACACCTTTTAATGGGCTTAAAAAATAAAGGTAAACATCCTGTAAAATGATGGGTTTGTGATTAAAAATGAATTTTAATGCCATTTTAGAGATATCAATTGAAGAGTCTTAGCTATAGGTGTATTATCAAAAACTCAAACCAACATATTTAAATCTGTTTTTTTTTTCTTAATTAAAAATTACCACATGTTCACATTTTACATTAGAATAATACAGTATATATCCATATATCTTAGACCAGGGTTATTTGTGACAGTTTCAGACTTCCTAATTTGAGGAAACTCAGACCTTTTAAATTACCACCACAATACAAATACCCACATCTAATACTATTTATAGACCATTTATTCAGTTCCACGCCCGACAAATAAGCCACACAAGTCAAACATTTCAGTGTAAAGAATTACTCTCCTGAAACTAAAGTAGTTTTTAATCTTATTGATGACATTTTCAGATGTATTCATTAGAAACACAAATGGTTCGACATAAAGAACTTTTTGGACACTGTCAGACACAGCTCCAAGATTAGTGGAACACGAATGTAAAGTAATTAGACAGTATTTCTTAAAATGCTGGCATTTTGCTTTGATAGGACTGTAGAGAGACATGAAAGGTAAAGAAGAGGGCATAATGGTACATCCAAAATGATGGTTTTAATGAACTTCATGCACAAAGACTTCATCATTTTCTGGATTCAATATGACATTTTGCAACTTTCTAAAGACAGTTTTTGTATCTGGTAAATGTTGTCATGGCTGTATGTGTTTCCCTGTGCTGGGCATCCTTGTTCCTTTTCTGTCCTCTAGTTCTACTCCAGGAGTGCTACAGCTGATTGCTGAATGAGGTCCACCTGGCCTTGGAAGGCAACTGTGTGCACCTGAGTTAGGCAAGTCTACAATTTCTACATTAAGTTGGTATACAAAATAGATGCAAATATGTGGAAGTAGAAAGATGGGAATGTGATACAAACAGAAAATTTACCTGAAATTCGATGTGAATTCAAACTCATCTTCTTAAAATGGTTTGAATAATACCAATTCAAACAGCCTATCAAACTGCCCGTAGCTCAATCACTGCAGAATATATGCAAGTTTTTTTTGGCAGTCCTAATGAATCCATTTTTTTGCAAGCCAAAATATATAAGTATATAAAAGTATATAGTATGTATAACACCTCAGGATGACCTTAGGAAACCATTTTGCTTTTCAAGCTAGCTCAATTGGAAAACCTAAACAACGGCAAACATAATATCATAATATAAACAGCATATCTATCCAAGGTCTGTGAGACAAAGTAAGTAAGTTTCCCTTAATAATGGTATGGTGACAAAATTATGGAGATGTGTTCGTCCATAACCCTCCAGAGAATTAGGGACAAGTTCAAGTCAGGTGGCTACCTGGCTGCAAAAAGATGATCTTCACTTGCTTGCCGTTCCTTACATCCAAAAAGCTTGAGAGTGTTTGATTTACAATATAACTGCCATTAATGAATAGGGCTGTGTGATACAATGATGTTCACTATATTGCCAAAGGTATTGGGACACCCCTCCGAATCACTGAATTCAGGTGTTCCAATCACTTCCGTGACCACAGGTGGATAAAATCGAGCACCTAGGTATTGAGACTGCTTCTACAAACATATGTGAAAGAATGGGTCGCTCTCAGGAGCTCAGGGAATTGAAGCATAGTACTGTGATTGTGATCCTCTTTCCTCCTATCACTTCCTCCAGGTGTTTCTGGCTCTGCAGCTGTGGAGTCTGGATCTGTGGTTGCGGGTCACCTGCTGCCCCTGTGTTCCTGCTCGACATCCTCTGCTACAATTATTGTTACTAGTCCTGTTGTTATTATTGTAATTATAATCATTCACATTATGATTATTATCATTAACACTACTGCAAATATCTGTACCAATTTTCAGTCTATAACAACATTACCTTTACTGTTTGAAACAGGGATGAAAAGAAGGCAGAGATTGCCTGAGAGACACAGAGGGAGCAGGCACATGGGGAAATACAACCTGATCCCCGCCAGGGGGAGCTGGAGATGCGGGCTGAGGCCGTCGAGGCCATGTGACGTTATGCGTGAAGCCGCTGGCTGTGGCCGACCCTGGCGGAGAACCGGAAGCGCACGGGGCTTGGTGTTTGTTTGTTGCGGTTGAAGGGAATGCCTTTCCCTCTGAGGAATCGTTGGAGGCGGGTGATGGTCCAGTCTCTAATGTCGTGCTCCGTTTGTGGAGGAAGGGATGGCCGCGCTGCGGAGGAGGGTGCGCTGCGCCGTGAAGAGTAGCCGGTCTTTGTGCAGGAGGGGGAGGAAGAGAGGTGTTGATGCCGACTTCCGCGACGTCCTCGATTTCCTGGACTCGCTGACTGAGGGGAAGAGGCCTGAGAGCTGCAGGGAGTCGGTGAATCTCGTTGGAGAACCAGAGATCCTGGCGAGCGAGGTCCTCGTTTTTAAATGGAAAATTTAGTGTTTGCGGATAATGTTTTTTTTATTAAACACTGATCACATTTACAAGATTTTTATGTAAAATTATATAATAAAACTTAACTAATCCCTGCACTCTACTGCAAATTTTAAGTCTGATTATTTGTATTATAACAGTGTTCAACTATATTTCTAGGTAATGTAATTGTTTTTACAGGTGTATATGTTCTTCAATAAACATTAAAAGCCCCAAAATTACATAATATTTTTTGTGAAATTAAAGTTACAAACTTTATTGTCATTAAGGAATATTACTGTACTTTTACAAGGTAGTTATTTACTGTTATTCTACGGTATTTTTCTGGTGCCCCATCAGCCAGAATATTTCCTTATTTTTAAGAGTTATTTTTTTACTGTTATTTTACAGTATTTTTCTGGCGCACCAGCTGCCGGAATATTACTGTTTTTTCACAACTTTGTTTTAACAGTGTACATGTTTCTCACCTTGACCTTCCTCTTCATGTCTGGATTAGTTTTCACACAGAAACTACATATGAATAATCTTTACAATTATTTTCAAGAAATTTACCAAAAATATAAACAAATACAAAAGCACCTGACAATGTAAAATAAAAAAGAAATGACAAAATAATATTTAAATGTTTAAAATGCCTTTATTCACAAACCCAAAATTTTAAACTGGGTGTGCACATAAATAATTTTAGTCACAGCTCTTGTCAGTCATTTACTTGAAAGAAGAGGGGAAAAACTGAAATCATCTGCTGCAGGGCCATCCTCATTTGACATGAACTACTGGACCCTACAGGTTTTGTCACATGCCACCATGTCACCTTTGTCCATGACACAGACACTATAGAGTTTTGTATTTCTTTTAACAGTGCTTTCTACCTCTGTTACTGCCCTTCCTTGCATTGCTTCAAATTTTTGTTAGAGGCAAAGTTTTGTTGCTTACTGATTGGGAGGTTTGAGTGAAATGTTTTGCAATGAGCTCCTGGAGGGACACCACAATGAAAAATGGTTGTGCCTTCTTTAGGCGTGCCATCCAAAATTCAGGGTTTGGTGCTATAGCACAGAACAACATTATTAGACAGTAATTACTGTCTGTGACAAATATTTTTGTTTGGACTTGTATCATATGTGTTACTGTGTTTCAATTGTACCTCTCTATCAACAAGCTCAAGCCAGAAGTTGTTGTCTTTGGCCAAACATGCCTCTTGAATGGAGATGTTTCTGTACTTGGAAGGACACTTAATTTCAACACAACCTTTCCCACAGCAAGAGCATCTCATTGTGCCATCTGGTGATGCTCCTGCTTGGGGAAAAGTGGGGTTTATGAAAACATTTTGTATCTTCTTGGCCGTTGTTTTCTGCCTGTTCTTCATGTGTTATGCCCCAGTTGACATAGGCTGTGCTCCACACACTGCCAGAAAAGAAGCGCGATGTCTTCAGCCCGAGCAAGACGGAACGCTGCTACATCAGTATGGGTGTGCAGCGTTCGTGACATGGGCTTTGTCCTGCTGGGGGGACAGCGTGCCTCGGACCGGAGCACGACAGCAGAGCACTCACCCACGGCTGACGCTGCCAATTCTGCGCCCTTCTCTCAGAATCAGAAGAATCAGAATCAGAAGGAGCTTTATTGCCAAGTAGTGTTTTACACATACGAGGAATTTGCTGTGGTGATAAGGTGCTACACGTAGACAAACATACAGTCAACATAAATAAATGTAGAAATATATAAATATGGAATGGAAGAACAACGTTACAGACATATACATGTGCATTATTCTGGGTCTGTGCCGTGCAGAAGTAACGCAACGGAAGAGAATATTGTGTGCATATAAATATATAAACTGACAACATAAAAATATACAACAACAAAGATCAACAACCAACAACAAATATGTGCGACGTGCCGGGTCTGAGCCCGACACGAGTTGAAACAGTATTTACATGTGCAGAGACATTTATATCATTTGCAAGGGGGGAGTGTCAGTGGGGGGACGGGCCTTGTTAATGAGGCTAGCTGCCATGCAGCTGTCATGCCTCGTTAAAAAAACTGTCACGCCATCACGCCTCATTAAGTCAGAGCGTCAAACCGATAAACATCGTTGGGAGCTAGCTAACCAATTTATCATGTCATTTACTTAGAACTTACAGTAGGTATGACTCTCTGTGTCTGTGTGTCTGATTGTTGGTTTGTCTTTCTAGTTTAGTTAGCTAAGTTAACTAAGTTGTAGTTTGCCAGGTGTAGTTAGCTAGCATAGTTACTGCAAAATGTCAGCTGACAGAGGGTTTCCTCCTCTTGGTTTAGTGTGCTGTTCATTTTCATTATGGCATCTGTGCGTGCGGTGTTGGAGGACAGATGACAGAAAACGCGTCGCACTTTCATCCGACTTATATACAGTCTGCAACATGCATTTTATTGACGACCGTTTTACCAATGCACCATAAAACGTAGCTGGGAGTTATCGTGTGCAGTGCGTGACAGGACCATCGACTGTATGATTGATAACAGCTGATACTCGCACATTAGTTTCTGTCATGGGTAAGTAATAGCTACTCCTGCCAGACAGTAAAGTGTAAAGTTACTTTACAGTGATGCTAACACAGTATATCGTTATCGAACACTCCAGCCGGTCAGTTTTTGGTTGTCTTGGTAATGTATTACGTCCAAATATTAACCACACCCCCATTTTCTATTTGAGAAAGAACGTTCACCAAAAACGGCAGTTAAAACTGGCTGGAGGGGGTCTTTAACCTGTTTGCTTTACTTTTCAACGGGACTTGTGAAGACATGGACTTCATACCTTCAAGGTCGCTGGGCTTTAATCTTGCTGCAGAGCTACAGTCTCTATTCATTCAACTTTCACTGTACATTTTCAGCTAAACTAACGCTTATTGTTGACCCTTTTCTCTCTCTCTCTCGCCTGCCATTCACCAATCTTGTGCAGAGTTTTGCCGACAACTGTATGCACATCACAGTTCCTCGTGGGTCTATTTCAAGTAGCCGGCTATTTAAAGAGCGATATAATATTATTTGAGTCTGCAAGGTGGGGACAACTCGGCACAACACCAGTGAAGCTGGGGCTCAGTCTAATCAGGCTCCGCCCATCGAAGCATCAAATCTTCGACTATTTGGGGTCAGCCTTACTTAATTGTCGTTTTTTTATATGGATTATGCAGACCAGTGTTATATTGTTTTATGCTGAAACTTTTTTTTTGCTGTATGTTTCTATGGGAAAGAAAGGAAAAAAGAATAAAGCATAATAAACATACTTGAACTACTAAGAAAAAAATATATATATAAAAATATAGATGGTTGTTTTAACTCACAGTTTCAAGTTCAAACAATAAATTATCATTAATTAAGCAACTTGTATAATGTAACATCATGAGGCGAAACAAAGGTTTTCTTAAAGTTTAGTTTACTCACATTTTTAAGATAGCAATTATACTTAAAGGTTCAGTGTGTAATATATCTAAGGATCTATTGACAGAAAAACTATTATGTTTTTATTACTTTAGAATGAGCCATTTATATCTCCATAACCGCAGGCACCCCCTTCCATGGACGTCGCCACATTGCATCGTCATGTTTCTACAGTAGCTGAAAATGGACATGATGGTCAGAATTTGGCATCATCAGCAAACATTTTAAAAAACAGGTTTAAAAAGGAAGAACAACATGAAAGCATGGATCCATCCTGGCTTGTGTGAATGGTTCAGACTGGTGGTGGTGGTGTAAGGGTGGTGGTGTAATAATGGTGTGGGGGATATTTTTCTTTCCACACTTTGGGTCCTTAGTACCAACTGATTATCGTTCAAACGCGACAGCCTACCTGAGTATTCTTGCTGACCATATCCATATCTTTATGACCACAGTGTACCCATGTTCTGATGGCTACTTCCAGCAGGATAATGCACCATGTCACAAAGCTCAAATCATCTCAAACTGGTTTCTTGAACATGACAATGAGTTGCACTCCAATGGCCTCCACAGACGCCAGATCTCAATCCAATAGGAGGACCTTTGGGATGTGGTGGAACGGAAGATTTGCATCTTGAATGTGCAGCTGACAAATCTGCAGCAAGTGCGTGTTGCCATCATGTCCAGATGGACCAAAGTCTCTGAGGAATGTTTCCAACACCATGTTGAAAGAATGCCATGAAGAATTAAGGCAGCCTTTTAAAGGGGGTCCAACAAGGTATATGATGGTAAAAACTAATTTCTCATAACCAACATGTCATCTTTGTAATGGTTACATGCAGCAAAAATAAATCCGAATAATGAAGTTGGGTTTGTTTTAACAAAGTTTGACATATTTTATTAGATTTTTTTACTACAGGCTGTAAGTGTCAGCCCTGCATTGTGGTGTTTCAATAATCATATGTGGTGTTTTTGGTTTAGAATAAGATGGATTACCATTATATTTGGGCTGAAGCTGCTGGTGAGGTAATACAGTGCCAGAAAGAACTGAGGGGGAAAGAATTTCTGTGGAACTATGTAATTAAAAGATGATTTTCTTTGACCTTGACAGTAAAATACACCAGTAAAAGAGTGTGTCTGTGTTTGTTTGTGTGTGTGTGTTGTACTACAGTAGTTGACACAAAAACAGACCGGCAGGGCGTGGTGTTACTGCAGGCATGTCCGTGAGTCATAGTTCTGTCTGAGGTGTGCTGTGTTGTGGTTTTTATTGTGGTGTTTACGATGTGTCAGTGAGTGTCTGTTGGTGCCGTAAGCAGTTTGGGACATGCACCTTCAAAGATATTTGGCTGGATAATTCATACATGGCGCCTGGGCATAATGAAAAAAAAAACTTGGATCAACCTGTAAAAAATGTAAGCAATCAATCACATGAAATATTTGACGTTGACTCAGTGTAAATAATGTCAAAAAAATGGTTAGTGGTTAACCATTTTTTTGAAGGTTGGAGCAAACTAATTGTTTGAGGTTGTCTCAAATGAAAAACAGTAATTATTTGAAATGTGCAGTTAATCAAATTACATTTTAAAAATACATTTTGATCAATGTCTTTTCAGAACACTTTCCTTTAGAACACATTTATATTTAGTGTTCCATAAATTGATAACATGGAACATGATATATCTGTTTCAAATGTATAAAGATGAACAGTCTCCTTCAGCTGAACACATATTTATTTAATTAAATTGTAAATATACATTACAGTGAAGATAACCGGAGTAGATGAGCTGAGATGGTGATGTCATCAAGACTGCTTCTGTGCCAATTGACCCTTCGCAAAGCCACGCTCCGAATACGCAGCTGGCCAATCACAGTGCAGTATAAGACTCTCTCTAACTGAAGTCCGACACTTTCATGGCTGCTCTCCATTGACGTTACAGCTTTGCAGGAACAGTGTTAATCCTTAATATCGATGTCTCAATTGTCAGGTGATGCTGTGGTTCACTTTTACTGTGTGATTGGTAGGCTTTAGCTTCTGTCTTTATTTATTTCACGCCAGTTTGACAGCTTGAATTCAACCATCAAATGTATAATGCAAACCTTTCTGTCTTCTTTCTGAGATTACTTTATTCATTTTTCAAAAAAATAGACAATATTTCTCCAAGGAGTGCAGTTATAGACAGTGGCAGCACTGTCACTGCGACAAAGCTGTCTGACCTGTCAGATTTAGCAACAGTAACTAAGGGGGGTGTGGCTTAGCGAATGGTCAATTGCAGAATGACGGACTGCGTCCTCCTGTCCTCAGGAGGTGTAATTCTGAGTCAAACTTGAAGAATTGGGGTGGGTAGTCCAAACTACCAAACATAGAAGTCTGAACTTGGCATACTTATAAGATATAAGAAGATATAAGAAGACATATTAAGAAAGGCCTTGTCTGACAGATTTGAAGCCTCCACCTGGCATTTTGGCCATTGCCATCTTGGTTTTTAGAAGTGACCATATTTGGACAAGAGGGTGGAGCTAGTTAAGGAAACTCGTTGCTACGCCTGAAAGGTTGCCATGGTAGCGACTTGTTAATCACAAAATAGCCCTAAAGTATACTGTGCTTTCTGCCTGCCCCACGTTCATATTCACGCACCTGTTTTGAACTACACTTTTGTTGCTCTTTAAAAAGGGTTTTTTAAAAAGGGGATTTTAAAGAGTCACAACAGTGTTGCACATTACACAACACTTCTCACAGGTTAGAGAGCAAAAACTGAGGATTCATTTTTATTTTGAAGATATAAAAACATATTCTATAATGGTACCAGCTCAATCAAATTTATATATGGAACTTCCCCACAATTGAATTAAAAGAGCACTCCACGGATTCCTTATTACAGTCCTATAACAATGTTTGGACACATGATGGACAATTTTAAAAGACAAAGGAACCAATCGTAGAACAGATTTGTTCTCAAGTGGCAGACAAACAGACTGCAACAAGGCCACTTCAAAGCATGAATCACATCTTAGTCATTTAGAAATGTCTGCAGAAGTATCTCACAATACTGGTTGGTGAAAGTAGCTTATAGTTATGGCTGGATGGATGGATGTTATTAACATCTGTATACCTGTTTTAATAGAGTACGGAGCCTAGTCCCATGTGTAGTTTACTAAGCACATGTGCAAAATTGTATATTCAGAGTTGTGACTTCTCAGTGAATTTCGGAGATTTCTCACAAATGGATGACTTGGAGAATATTCAATTTTTGTCTTGTAAATTTGTGATTTTATTCTTGTAAATTTACCACTTTAATCTCAAAGAATAGCTAAGATTTTTCTCGTAACTTTATTATTTTTTTCTCATAATACTACCCCCTCCCACAGATCTTTAATTTGTATATTTTACCTACGATGGCCCTAATACGCTATCGTACGTACAGGTCATGTACAGTCTGCTGTCTAAATGTTAAGTGTAAAGTGGCCTCTAGGCTTTTGTGGTAAATAAACAACGTGTTGAGATCATTTGGATGCAATGTGATTGTTTTATTGAGATACAGTACAAAACACTCCATACAATAAAAAGCAAATTTGACACAACATGACACATACTGTATGTGGTGGTGAATATGTTCTACCAAACATTTGTGCCAGTGAAATTTTACTGTTCCCTTTCTTGAAGATGGATTTGAATTGTGCTGCTTTAACAGCCCAATGATTACACTTTTTTTTAAAAGCAACAGAAGAATCATTCTGCTGTTGTCAGTTGGCTGTAACCATGAATCAACTGAACAAGAACACACCTCTTTAATGACTGGGGAGACAAAAACAATCAGTCTCTTTCAGCCCTGATGACTATGAGGGTGGAGTGATTCTATTCAGTGCTGAGAATGAAATCCGGTTCTACCTGAAACAGCCAACCTAAAGCATCAGCACTCACATGCACTCACTCACACCCTGTACCCTGAGGGACAGTCTCAACAGAAACACACACTGAGCATCATGCTAATGTTATGTAGTCATGTGTTTTCTAATTTTATGTCCTTCCCACAAGATCATTCAAATTTCATCACATCTCACCAAAGTAGAAAGAAATAACCACATCATCTGGGTCATCATCATGAATAATTTTATGGGTCACACTAATCCCATCTGTCAGGTTAATCACCATTGTCATTGGTTGTATGGTTGCTTCATTTGGCCTATATTTAATTTATTGTAAGCGTAAATGCTCTTTTTCAAAAACCCCCAACAAGAAACTTACACAGCTGAACACACTCACTCCTGGGAGGTGTTCAATACAGCCTCAGACTAACTAAAGTTAAGTCCTGCAGGACTGTCTAGTAGTCCCAGGTGTAGTTTACTGTCTCATCTACTACAGCATTGGATAGGATGAAATTAGTTCGGACACTACAGCTGATCAATAAAAAACACTTCTCCAGTAAAGCTATTAGCCATAAGTCCAGGTAAACATTGAAACAGGTGGTGATGACCACTTTTCCATATTCAAAATTAGGGTTGACATTAGAATTTAGTGGCTTCCAGGTCTTGGCATCTCACCCCCCTGCCAAATGCAGGTAGAATTTGGCAGCTTCAAGTCATCAGTCGAGAAGACCCCGAGTGGACTTGTTTTTTTAGCTGCATCCTTGTATACAGAGCAAGGCAGGAGCAACAGCATGGCAGGTTGTAAACTTTACAAACCATGTCTCAAACTACCAAACTAAGTGTGATGGAAGCAACGTGAGGCATCAGACTGTTGGCTGCTCTGAAGCTCTGCTCCTGTGATGACTGCCCTGGTCCCTTTTCATTAGAGATGAAGTTTCTTATATTATTTAAGTATTTAGTGGGAATCCTGATGTAGAGTGATGTCACACAATTTAGAAAGAGGACTGATCTCGATAACATTAACTTTAATTTTTTAATTTTCATTGTCAAATGTAAGCGCTGTGAGATAACTGTTGTTGTGATTTGGCGCTATATAAATAAAATTGAATTGAAATTGAATTGAATTAAGGAACCCAATTTCTTTATGAATGGGTTGCTCTACATTCACTTTACAGAGAGAGGGACAGTAATAACCAGGTATTTTTACTATCAAGTCCAAGAACATTTATATTCAGCTACAGCAAGAGGTTAAAGTGCAATCGTGACTAACTAGCGAGTGTCCTGTGTTCCTTGATGAAACGGAGGATGTCAGCTCATCAGTGACGACAGCTACTGTAGGTGACAAATAAAACTACCTAATCTGCTGCCAAAATGACTTACCAAATCTACCAATATGTCTTTAGGTATTTAAGTATCTTTTTATTGGTGCAAAACAACAGACGGCATATAGCTTATATATGGGAGATAATACAAGGCACTATAACAAGAAATAACAAAAAACATAACATGAGGATGTACTCATTGTTTACTCAACATGATGAGCTATTCTAATTTCAACATTAGAACCCCCAGTGGGTAAAATGTACCTGTGAATGTTTTCCATTCCCTTAGTCTTTGGCTTTTCCTTAAAGTGTGTATTGTTAAAAATTGTCAAGATGAAGCCAGATTTAAACGCAAGCAGAGCATTCAGCTGTTTGTGGGAAATGCACAGCAAAGGTCCTGAATGTTTGCATAAAATGTGTTTGGGGACACATGTAGCAGAAATAATCAATGCATTCTAATTGTTTTATTTTTCATTTTACCCATTTTGGTTTAGGTATACGGTTACCCCTGGTGGTTGTAGTGTTAAATAATTGTATGTACAGTGTGTGTAGCATGAAGGGGCTACAACTTTAATTTCATTGTGGAGCTCTGTGTAGTACAGATAAATGTGCTTGTGTAACGGCAGAGAGAGGTGAAGAAGGAGAAGGCAAATGTAAGAAAAAATTATTAGTATTTGTATGTAAGATACTTCAACAAAAAAGTTGGGGAAGGGAGGTGTCCGGAGATAGCTTTGCTGCAATGGCTTTATGCCCAAGCCAAGTTCATAGCAGTAGAGATGTAGGGCAGGGTGAAGTCATTAGATAGGCCACCTGGAATAGTTTTAGCTTGGGAGGGTCAGCTACAGTCTTTATTATTCCATTTATTTACATTAAATTTCTTTATTGTCCCCCTTCCTTGTGGAGAGTATTGACCACGTACTATAATATTGGTTGTGTTTGGAGTTGCCCGCAGACCTTTGGAAGGCGCTGTTTGAGGGAGGCTGCTCATTTGGTATTGACAGACTTGATTTGGAGAATTGTATTGTCCAATTTGTCGACCCTGCCCCCTTTCCATTAAATGTCTTGCATTAGTTGAGTCCCAAGAGCATCCCATCATCACCACGGCCAGGCCAGAGGAACACGCTTATTGGCATTACTGAAAAGGTCATCTGCTGTTCTGACGGTCTCTCATTCAATTAATGTATGTTGTCTCCTGCACCTTATGGTAGGTGGGGGTTGAGCTCACTGTGGTGGTGGAGTAACCCTCCATGCTGCTCTGAAATCCAGTGGATGTGCTGCCCTTGCTGGAGAGGACTCTTTGAGATCCGGAGACGTCACTCTTCTGGGACTGACCTCCTGCCTCTTGGACCAGATGCCCTCCGCTGCTTGTTGTCTCTCCGACCACCAGGACTCTGTGAGATCCTGAAAGCCCTGCTGGCTGTAGAGTGCCCCCCTGCACGAGGCAGGTCTGGCTCCCCTTCAGCACTTTCATTGACCCTGCAGGGACCTTGCCCTCCACGACCATCATGGTCTGGGAGCCAGAGAGGTTGCCAGTGTAGATCAGGTTGGCACCACCCCCCTGGACGCTGCCGCTCTCCACCAGCACCATGCCGGGGCCCCGGGCTTGTGCGCTGGACATCACTGTCTGCCCCTGAACGACCATGCCTTGGGAAGATCCAGTCTGGGTGCCATTAACCAGTACCATGCCCTGCAAGTTGGTGGATGGTGCCTCGGCCAGCAGCATGGTGTTCTGAATCTGTGGCTGGACTACGTACTGCATCGACTGCATAACAGGAGCGGTGGTGTAGTAGACAGGCTGCTGCTGCTGTAGCAGGAGCATCTGGCCATGATTTGCCATCCCTTGGTTCACCTTCACCGTGGTCATCCCTTCCCTCACCGCGGCCTTGCTTTCCTTCACCATCTCAGTACGCTCAGATGTCTCCCTGACTACAGTCTGCCCTGTTTCGGCAATAGTCGGCTGCAGCTTGGGGGGTGGGGGCAGCTGTTGGGCAGTC
>NC_060154.1:31078280-31088210 GCF_021292245.1 Micropterus dolomieu
GGTTTGACTTCAGTTGCGATCTTCTTGCCTCCGCACACTTCAGCCAGGGTCTTGAACTTTGGCCCGAGGTCATCGAGGAACTGCAGGTCGTTGTCAGACTCCAGGAGGCTGCAGCAGCCCACTGAGCCAGCAGGGGAGGCCTGGCCCTCGTAATCGTAAACCAAAAGACCATCCTTCACACCAAGGCTCTCGTTTCCACTGGTCATCTTCTTTTGGAAAAAAAAGAAAGAAACCATCAGGTTACCTATGTTGTTAGCTGATCACAATCATCTTGTAGCATTCAGGGTGCAAACGGTTTTAATTAAACTTTCAATGAATGTATTAGTCTCATCCGAATTAAAAAATTCACAAATCTAAATGATTTGTAAGGAGAAACACCAGAGGCATGTGTATATGCACATAACACAAACTAAGCCCTGCCTGACAATAGTGGTGCCCAAGAACATGTTCTTTAAAGTGTTCGAAGTTTAGTTAGAACACACAGTCAGTTAAGCTGGCTCGCTGTGCTGTAGGAAAGGTATGGAGCCAGAAAGGGGGGTCCGATTTGATCCGCCTCTGAGCAAAGTGAAAAGCCACAGCCGGCTTGCCGGTGTTGTATTACACATAACAGCTTTTTTCTACACCACTGGTTCCAGGAAACTGGATCACTATGTGAAAGCACACATGGTTGTGGGATTATGTCAGAAATGTTTTTTCAGTATGAATGAGCGAATGCGGCATATTGGCAGATATTCTTTCTGAGTTTATTGTGGGATCTTTGTATTAAAGCTTAAAGGCCTCTTAAGAGTAAAGACCAAACCTATCCTTTGCTTTCAGGATAGCTACTTTCTTTGAACTGTTAAAGCAACGACATTTACAAATTGCACCTCTTTTATCTAGTTTGATTTGTTTTCCCAACATCTGAAAACCATCAAAATTATGCCCAGGATGACAAAAGCCTACAAAGGGTTACAGAAAGGAAAGAGTAGAAATATGTAAATGATCCCTCACCTGAGTGTAGTACTGTCCCAGGAAGTGGTCTGGCAAAGCCATGCCATCATGAACTCCTCCACCTACTCCTGATTGTTTGCGTTGTCTGCCGTCAAACTCAGAGCAGAAACCGCTGCCGCTCTGCTGGTTCATCGTCCCCCATGTCCCTTCTCTGTGGCCACTTCCAAAACTGTCCTGATAGGCAGCCCTGTTCATCCTATCCATGGAAGTGACGGATTTCTGGAAATCCAAACCTGCCATGGGCCCCATTGCTGAAGATTTTTTAGCCATCATACCCATAGAGACCGTATCTCCATCCAGTTGTGTTTGCATGGTCAGTAGCGGCACCTCCTATCACAGGCCAATGATCCAAATGTCAAGTATCACTTCATACAGCATCTCAATAGCAAGCAACTAGCATGTATGGCTATGTTCCTGTCCTCAACAGAGAAGGTCATGTGTTTGAAAGATAAATATGTTTTAAATGTCTTACCGTGTTCTCTCCCTGGCCCTCAGTGTGGTAGTTCATAAGGTGTGATTTGGTGTCGAAAGGCATCTCACTAAAGCCCCCTGGCAGACCAGCAGCCTCCCCACATTGGCAGAAGAGCATCAACAGAGGAATGACTTTAAAACACAACAACAATCAAGTTTTAGAAAACGTAGTGCTCCCAAAGTGTGATGTGGAGACAGGTTTAGTTTACCTGGTTCAATACAATGTGGTTAGGTCTTCTCTTGTAACAGGCAACCATGTAGTTCTTTATTAACGGCAAGTTTTTCTATAACCGTTTTGGTGGAAGTTGCATGTTGCACTTCGACTCTTGAGTGTGTTGTCAGGTTTTAGCTACTACCCCCTGCTGGCCAGACCCACAATCAGCTCTTAAAGCAAAGAGCTCTCAGAATTTACCTTAATGAAAACTGGAGTTGTTAGAGACTGTGATCTGATTTATTTTCCCATCGCAGCTACTGCTTCCTTGTGACTGTTGAAGCATTTAAAAAGGACCTGACAATGTATTTTCTTAATCAGCTTCATCATGGAATCCTACATAAATACACAGTTTTTTTGCCAACTTTGCAGGCCTTATTGAGGTATAAACCAACATATGTATACATCATATGCATCATACATATACTCATACATCAGTCATGAGCTGATATCAGCTAGTCTGCTCTAGTCTTAATTAATACCATCAGTAGTGACCTTAAAAATAATTTCAGTCATAAGGCTCTAAAAATGTGATTGAACAACGTATCAATGTATTTCCAGCAAATATTGAAATAATAAAGGGTCTCAATGAACTATGCGCAGTGTCACATGTTTAGTGAAAATTGTCACATGACCCGAGTTTTTAACTTCCTGGTTGTAGTATGAGAGGACGACGGCATCAAACCACTCAACAAAAAAAAAAAATTAATTTGTAAAGTATGTCAACATAAAAATAGAACAAAGAATTATGCTACACATCATATTTAAGGTGTTTTGTGATGATATATGCATATATATGATGATATATATCTTAAAGAAAGTCCCACAGTATTATTTCACAGCGTCACATCATACTTACGTAGTAAGAGCAGCAGGCCCAGTAATAGCAGTCCAATGCCTGCAGGTCCTAACACTGCTTCTTTGCTGGCCTGACCATTGAGGCCTTGTTTTCCACACACCACTCCATCCTCACAGGTACAAACTTGGACCTTCACTTTCTGTGGTTCTGGACAGACCTGTCCCTGCATGTCGCTTACTGCCAATTCCACCTCATAGACACCAGGCCACATGGACTCCTGGGCTCTCAGGATAGCTGCAGTGTCTTCCCGCAACAAGACAAACATATGAAGAGTGTAGTAAGTCAATATGCTTTACTCTAAAGTTATTAGTATTCTGGATCAAACACTCAAGGATAAATTTCCTTTTCAACACTCTAGTTTTAAAAAAAGGTTCCATTCCGGTTGTCCACTGGTCTGAGATGCAAGAGTCATGGTCAAAACATGTGCTAGTTTTAAGGTCAGACCCTTAAAGCAACTCCTGTAGAATTTGAACAATGTTCACTTTGGCAAAAGCTAAAAAAAACATAAAAATCTAAGCCAGACACCAATTCATGTCGAGGAATTTCTAACTTTTTATCTACGGGTATTTATTTAGTTTTACATCTATCTATCATAACTTTTAAATAGTTGGCAGATTTCTCCTCACCATTGAGATGCTCCACCTTCCATTGGCCCTGTGTGCCCTTTGGGATGATGACAAAGTCAAAAGGAGGTCCGTTAGGAGATGCGTCCTCATCTTTGGCGTTCACAATAACAGAAGTATCCGTGGTACACATTGTCTGGATGTGACTGGTCAGGGTGGGGCAGTGGTCATTAGCATCTTCCACCTGGATGGCTATGGTGCCGGTGGCTGTTTTACTCATGTCTGAGTTGGAAAAACAGAAATAAGAACAGATCATTCAGCATTTCTTATAATTATATCCCCATTCTACACATAATACAAGTTCAAACGCTTCACCTTCCCTGCTGGTGGAGAACAGGTGTACACAAATGTTTGTCCTGCTAGTGGTGGGCCTAATGACATGCTCAGATAGAAGGTTAAGCAACTTTTCTCCTTGATTTATTTATTATTTACGTGAATTTGACCCTTGGACTGTTTGTGCAGTCTGTGTTATCTCACTGCAAACAGCCAATGTACAGACATTAGTTATAGCTAGCTAGCAACCTGAGCACTCTTACTGTGAATGTGGCTAGATGGTGTTACACAAGATCCTGCAAACCGACATCTGGATTTCCACTACATTTGCTGTGGATGTTTATGGTTCCCAGAAGACGAATTATTAACCCAATTAACTTTTTGAAAATTGCACAAAGGCTCTCATAAACTAAGTCAAATTTTCATCTTTGCTCCCAAAATTTTTAATAAATATGTGGCCTCTCTTCTAAAGCCATATTCAGACTCCATCTTTACATTTTAACCCCAATAATGGCAAGGCTGTTCGATTTGCAAAAATTGTCAGAATTTAGACTTTTAAGCATGATGTGGCATTCCTTTCCACAGCTACTTCACACTGCAAAAAACTAGTCTGTCATGCAAAATGTCTGAAGTTGGAGCAGACACATAGTGGAAGAGTGTACCTCCTGAAATGCAAAGTACTTGAGCAAAATATGTCCCATTGACCACGAGTGAAGATTCTCTGTCAGGCATCTTGTTCAGTCTGATCTCAGCTGTATTTGGGTCGATGGTAAACCAGTTGTCAGGGTCTAAGCCCTTGGCATACCTAGAGGCGGAATAAATAGTCAGTCAGTTATTATTATTACTGAATGTAGACAGTTAAGCTGACATCGTAGTTTTAACTGCAGAGTTTTCTTGTGTATTTGTTTGTGTTTGCACTGACCTGACTTTCTCTGCTGGTTTCCCAGTGTCTCCATCTAATGCAGGGTAGCTGGCGATAACATCTTTAATGTTGAAAGTCTTGCCTCCCTCTGAGACAGGAATGACTTTGACTTTGGGCTGAAAACGTTGCCCCTCAGGCTGGTTCGTTACATTAATTTTGATTGGATAGGTTGTATATGTGGTCCCACTTTGCCATGATGATCCTCCAGACCCACCTCCCGCACCAGTACCACTCGCACCGCTGGCACCACTTGCTCCCCCTGCTCCCCCTGCTGCTCCTCCTCCCCCTGCTCCCCCTGCTCCCCCTGCTGCTCCTCCTCCCCCTGCTCCCCCTGCTCCTCCTGCTCCCCCTCCAAAACTTACACCAGCTCCAGCATTTACCCCAGATCCACCATACAGTAGAGCCTTGTTCCTCACAATTAGTCCAAGTTCAAGGTTCTTCATAACCTCATAATCAACAGCCTGTGAAATGGCACACACAAACACAGAGAACACAGTTATTTGCCAGAACATTTGTCAATACAAGCTCACAAAATTGAGTAAAATTTTACTTAAATGAAAAGTATTGTTAATTAGTGAATGAAATTTGATTTGCTGAAGGAGAGCTCTTGATAGATCTGTGGAATGTTCCAACTACCTATGCTTTGGGTAACCACTGAATGAAGATCACAGATATAAAGTGGAAGTGTTTTTTACACCCTAACAAATAGGATGGGGAGCTCCAACATCCAGAAAGAAACGCTGCTCCGTTGTGTTGAAGAGACAACATACTCAGTCTGGCCTGGGATCCCCCAGTACGACCTGGAGGATGTGGCTAGGAAGAAAGGCATGCGGGATACCTCTCTTAACCTTGCTTCAACCTCCTGGGCATTTGGACAATGTTTGTTCAATACATGCCACTGAATGACGACAGTTAGTTGATTAATGTACTGATTTTGCATTCCAATGCACCTTAAATATTTAGCAGATTGACGGGGCATGTTAAATCCACCCTTACCTCTTGTAAAACACCGACCCTGTGACTTATCTTATCTTTTTTATGTCCTGCAGGCACCTCAAAAGTGAATTACATCCCACCGTAAACCTATTTGTTACTTTTTTCTAGTCATGTCTACACCTACTCCTTTTAATGGTGGCCAAGTTACTTGTTTTCATTCATTGTGTATGAAGCATGATCACTGCATTTACCACATTTACCCCACAAAAGCTATATTTCTTCTCAATTAAAATTGCAGAAATGCTGCTTCAGCAGTACCTTGTCAAGCATTAGGATGCCCTCGTTGGTGTTGGGGTCTGTCTTGACGCTGAAGTACCCTGCCTCGTTGCCTTGCACAATGTCAAACACAGCTTCCCAGTTTTCTGTGCCTTTCAGGTCCAGGTCGTTTGCTTTTAGTCTCATCACCTCCACACCCTGTGTGTTCTCCTCAATGCTGCCCGCATACTAAGTAAAACACATTATAAGATGAATGTAATGGTAATTTCAGCAGTACTGGTGTATTTCTTTGACTAATGCATGATCTGTAATATGAGCAAATTTTCAAATATTCTTTTTTTCCTCAAAAGAAACACTGAAACCATGCAACTCTGTAAACCCTCATGGAAACCATTTCTTCTTGCACCAAAATTCAGTATAACATGTTGATATAGTAGAGTGTGAGAACTACCTCTGATTTTTCCAGGGTGGGTGGGTTGTCATTCACATCAAGGACTTTAATGGTAACAGTGCCAGTTCCAGTGTTTCCCCCTGGTCTGCCATTTAGGTCTTGACCCCTCACTGTCAGAGTGTACATATCTGCTTTCTGAAATTTGAAAACATCATATATGACTTACAGAGACTGTTCACACATTGCTATGAGATGGGACTTTAAAAAAGTGTGAATTCTGAGAGGTAAAATATTAATTATACTATATAAAGTTTTCTGAATGGTTGCACCTTTGTCAGAGTAGCAATGCTCCTGTTTGCCATAATTTCCAGAAAGTATAGGTTCATAGTCAATGAATTGTGAGTGTCTAGGTAAATACTATAAAGGGAAAGAAATCATGAACTGCTGTTGGTTTTCAGTTGGGGAACATTTTCCACAGCATTCATTTTGAGAGCCTGCTTGAATATTGGCAACTTCACTGTACCTGTCCTGTACCACTGTACAACCCACTGTACCTCTGGCAACAGGAAATGGTAGACAATGAGCACAAACAAAAAATGTTTGATCAGGACACCACAGCCGACATGGAACATGTTAGCAATTATTTGTTATAATTAGTTGTGTTTGTAGTCACCTGGTGAATTTAAGTCACAATCTAGTTCCTAACTTTGTCACTGTCGGAGTTGGTGCTAGGCAATTAGTGCGCAGTGAAACCAAAACTATGAGCCGAAAGAAGCTAAAAAGCTCTCTAGAGCTACAGGGGAGATCCAGCGTTGGGTCATATTTCATCGCTTTTAGCAACACTTCGCTTTACAAAGTAAAGTACAAAGTAATTTGATCTATTGTTACGTAAAATTTTACTTTGAGCAGCTTATAGTGTGTATAGGTCACCATGTTGTGTTGGTAGAATAAAAAAAATGTCATGAGTGCGAGAATGGAAAAAGGACCCTGTTGTTACCAAATTGTCAACACCATTACTGAGAATTAGCTGTAATTGATCAGCTAATCCTCATTAATTGATCTGAGTGCAGAATTTCAGTTCTCTGCGGTGGCTTTGGCCCTGTTGATGTGTTGGTGTACTTCATACTGTACCTCTCTGTCCAGGGCAGAATCTTTGGTATAGATGGTTCCATCATTATCAATGTAAAACATATTATGAGGTGGATTCTGATCAATGATGGAATATGAGATCTGAGAGTTCTCATGTCCTGGTTCATCAGCATCAGTTGCAGTTATTTTCATAACTGAAGTCCCTGTAAAAAAAAAAAAAAAAAACATTAAATGAAACAGCCATTATACTAAAAGATGCTCTGTGTGGCTTTATTGTGAATAAACAAAAGTTATGTTTACATCCAGTGTTTCTCACAAAACACTATGGGCCTCATGCAAGAACCACATGTACGAACAGATTTCTTGTACGACTGATTTAGAACTTGCTTACATTCACCAATTTACTCTCACAAACACAATTTAGGAGAACTCCAGACCTGTGTAGGAGTCATGTGCAATTAGTCTGCAGTTATCTCAACTTAAGTTTTTCACTAATGGATTGTATATTTCCTTACTTTTAAGTATATTTGAGTTTGAAAATTCTACATAAATGACACTAATTATATTAACATTATCGTGTACTCAATTAGAATTATAATATAGTTAATTTATTCATGTGGCCTAACAATATCATCATTCATTTAAATTGGCTATTGACAGCATACTGATATATTGGCAGAGACAGATGACTGTGTCATGTTTCTGGGTTTTGTGTTGGTATTATGGTGGTTTTGTGTTTGTGTTCTGTTTCCTGTTTTATTTTGAAAGGATTCTCCCTCTTGTGTTTTGTGTAACTTTGCTTTCTGTGTTCCTGGTTTGTGTTTCACCTGTGTTCATCACCTCCCTCTTGTGTATAAGTCTGTGTCTTTCCATTGTCTGGTGTTGGTTCGGCTTCGTATTCTGTCAAGCGTCCCTGCTTGTCTCCAGTGCGTGTGTTTTTTGAGAGAGACATCTGAGTTTCTGCCTATGTTTGGATTTAACTTTGGTTTTCTTGACTTTGGATTATTGCCTAAACACTATAAACTACATCTGCTCTGCCTGTGTTGTGTGTTTGGGTCCATATCCCTTGTTTTTCCTTGTCACGGTTTGGACCTTCACAGGCTGTGCTTCTGTTAATTATGCAAATATACAATTCTCATGAATTCTCAAATTACACAAAGAAGGCATTCATTATGTTTATGCACTTTACACGATAAAAGTAAGCAAAAGTTGAGATAAATATACAAAAATGTTCTTGCTCGAGGCCCTTTATGTGTATCCTTGAGGTCTATCAAGCATGTTAAGTGCATTTCTTTGTGTATCTGTTTATCTCTGTAGAATCCTTGCGGGCAGATCAGGTGTACAAAAACATCATTTTTGTATATGTATCACTAACAATATTATCTGTTTAGGCTATGTACCACATTACTTTAAAGTAGCTGCAATTAAACCTCTTCTGAAAAAGCCCAACCTTGATCCAGATGTTGTAGCCAACTATAGACCTATATCTAATCTTCCATTTCCCTCTAAGGTCCACACAGCTGTGTGACTTTCTACAGAGCAATAGTTTATTTCAGGATTTTCAGTCAGGATTTAGAGCTCATCATAGCACAGAGTCAGCACTGGTGAAAATTACTAATGACCTCCTAATTGCATCAGACAAAGGACTTGTCTCTGTACTGGTTTTATTCGATCTTAGTGCTGCATTTGATACCATGGACCATCAGATCCTATTGCAGAGACTGGAACATTTCATTGGCATTAAAGGAACCGCTCTAAGCTGGTTTAAGTCCTATTTATCATTATTTCATTTTGTACATGTTAACGATGAGTCCTCCATGCACGCCAAAGTTAGTCATAGAGTTCCACAAGGATCTGTCCTCGGACCAATCCTCTTTACTTTATATATTCCTTTAGGCAATATTATCAGGAAATATTCCATAAACTTTCATTGTTATGCAGATGATACTCAGTAATATCTATCGATCAAGCCAGATGCCTTCAGGATGTTAAAACCTGGATGAACCGTAATTTTCTAATGTTAAACTCAGATAAAACTGAAGTTATTGTTCTGGGGCCTAAGCACCTCCGTGATGCATTATCTAAAGATATAGTTTCCCTGGATGGCATCGCCCTGGCCTCCAGCACCACTGTGAGGAATCTTGGAGTTATCTTTGATCAGGACATGTCGTTTAAGTCTCACATTAAGCAAATTTCAAGGACCGCCTTTTTTCACCTATGTAATATTGCAAAAATCCTGGAAGGAATATCCTGTCTAAAAATGATACAGAAAAACTAGTCCATGCATTTGTTGCTTCTAGGCTAAATTACTGCAATTCTTTATTATCAGGCTGCTTGCAAAAGTCCATTAAGGCTCTTCAGCTGTTCCAGAATGCTGTAGCACGTGTTCTGACAGGAACCAGGAAAAGAGATCACATTTCTCCTGTTTCAGCTTCTCTGCATTGGCTTCCAGTAAAATCCAGAATAGAATTTAAAATCATTCTTCTTACCTACAAAGCTCTTAATGGTCAGGCACCATCTTATCTTAAAGAGCTCATAGTACCTTACTACCCCACCAGAGCACTGCGCTCCCAGAATGCAGGGTTACTTGTGGTTCCTAGAGTCTCCAAAAGTAGACTAGGAGCCAGAGCGTTCAGCTATCAAGCTCCTCTCCTGTGGAACCAGGTTCCAGTTTGGGTTCAGGAGGCAGACACCATCTCCACATTTAAGAGTAGGCTTAAGACTTTCCTCTTTGATAAAGCTTATAGTTAGGGCTGGCTCAGGTTAGTCCTGAACCATCCCTTAGTTATGCTGCTATAGGCCTAGACTGCCGGGGGATTTCCTATGATGCACTGAGCTCCTCTCTCCTCTACTTTCTCTCCCTCTGTATGCAACCTCATCCCATTATTG